>NC_072795.1:13185000-13513437 GCF_028583425.1 Eublepharis macularius | reverse complement strand
ACTGTCGCTGGCACAATCGGCTCCCTCTTGCCGCCACCAGGGCATTCGGCTCCCTCTGGCTGCAGTGTGTTTTTAGGGGAGCTGGCGGCGGCAAGAAGGAGCCGAGCGGACTAGACAAGATGCCTAGAGAAAGAACCTCTGCCAGGGAGAAGAGGGATTCTCTCTCTCTTCTCCCTGGCAGAGGTTCTTTCTGCTATACTTCCCGTGGAACCTTGTGGGAAACTGACGCATATCCTCCATGCGTCAGGCTTCTTGTCTGTTTTGGCCCTGAGAGGCAGTGACTCTCCAAGGACTCAGATTGAGATCTTTTACATCACCCGTTACCTGATCCTTTTAACTGGTGGTGTCGGGGACTGAAACTTCTGCATGCCCAGCAGAGGCTGTGCCACTGAGCCACAACCTTTCCTCTTCTTAAGATTAAACGTTCTTAAGATTGAATGTTTTTAAATACATCCTTCATGGTCAAATTTAGAAATGTGTGAAATGCAAACATTTGGGCTTAAGATTCTGAAATGATGCCAGTCAATGTGGCTGATGGGGATAACTATGCCATCGTTAGGATTTTCAGCCTTCACTTTCAGGAATTTTGGTACCTTAACTGAGTGTCTCTGTGCATGTACAGAGTATTTCTCAATGTTTTCTTTAAATAGCCCTAAGACATGGCACCTCTGAGAATGTACTGGACTCAAGGGTTAGACTAACACATATATAGCCTTGGCCCTTCATATCTGCAGGACCACCTATCCCCCATGCTCCACCAAGGCAGCTTGTCTAATCTGAACAGGGTCTTCTGCAGAGACCACGTTGGAGTTGGGCTAAATCAACAACTGCCTGAACATGCGCGTTCTCTGTGGAAACCCCCATCTCATGGCCATATTAACCCATGGCTGGGCCACTAGGCTGTCAGGTATTTTGGGCACTTCAAATCCCCCCCCACTACAGCTGATAACCTGACCCTGGTAAGGTAGGTACTAGATCGCAGTACATTGCCCTGTATCCGTTTTGAGGGTCCCCTGAAGAATTCTATTCACATTTTTTAAAAATATTTTTATTGTGCGAGTAGAACTCTTCAGGAAAGCACATTTTGGGGATATAATTGTTCAATACTGTAACGTTTTGAAATGAATAAAAATTTTATTATGTATTAAAAATATATATAATGTATGGACAATTGTTTTAATAGAAGAGACAATTTATAAGGAAGCAGTTAACTCTCCTATTAATAGAGGTTATATAAGAGAATCAATTAATTGTAATTTATGTGAGGGTGTGCCTCATCAAAACAATTAATGGGCCCCTAGTCCCTAGGCTTCGGCCTAGTCAACCTTATGAATAATACGGCCCTGCCCCACCTTATGGAATGTGCTTGCTTTCCTCAAACTATGCAAAATCTAATTATTCAGGAGGGTTCTTTTACTCAGGTTGTAAGACTGTGCTGAGTAAGGTTGCCAGCTCCAAGTTGGGAAATTCCTGGAGATCTGAGGGGCGAAACCTGGAGAAACCTGGAGAAAGTGGAGTTTGGGGAGAGAAAGGACCTTGGCATGGCATAATTCCATAGAGTCTACCCCGCAAAGTAGCCATTTTCTCCAGGTGAACTGATCTCTGTGGCCTGGAGACCAATTGTAATTCCGGGAGATCTCCAGCCACTACCTGGAGGCTTGGCGTTGTTAAAAATAACTCCTTGGCATTGTTAAAAATAACTCCAATGAGCCCCACACTTACCATGATGCTGAATGACCTTGCTGTTTGTGAAAAGCCACCCTGACGGTGCTGTATTTTGTATCAGATGTTGGAAGTGTAAATTGTAAGTAGTTGTTTGCAATATGCTTGTAATTGTTCATGAATTGTATGAAATGCATGTGCTTACAAAAATTGATATTGTACCTGTAGAATGTGGGCCTGACAAAGGAGTACCTCTGAAACGAGCAAATTGGGATTGGACCGGTACTGCTCATCGTTGCCGCTGCTACGGGTGCTTCCCCTCGTGACTGCGCGACGTCGTAGTCAACATACAGCCGTCTGAACTTTGATTATATAATCTCTGGGACTGTACTCTCTCACTTTGTTTGGACTTAGTACTTATATTTACTGCATAGGGTATAACTCACTTGTTGAATTATTAAAATTATACAGTTTCCTTAGAGAATTCAGTTATCCCCTGATTGTGTGGCACGCTTCCTTTTCCTTCCCCTTTGAGTACTACCTGGAGGCTGGCAACCCTAGTGCTGAGAGAGATGGCTCAGAAAGATGTCCTGGTAGGGTTCAAGGAATGTAGACTATTGTACTGGGTAGCATCTGTTGATGTAGATATGCTCCTACTGGGTAGTTTCCGCATGGTTAAAGATGTCATGTTTAATTACTTATGATTTGTTTCAGCAACGTTTTATCTCTGGCCATTTCCACACAGCTTACCTTATTCTGCAAAATAGCGAAATCTCGCGAGGAGACACTGTTATCGCGTCTTCTCGTGCGATAACAGCGTCTTCTCGCGAGATTTCGTGCGAGATTTTGCTATTTTGCCGAATAAGGTAAGCCGTGTGGAAATGGCCTCTGTGTTCAGATTTATGTTTTCAGATTTCAGTAACCCACACCCATCTGACGAAGACAGCTGTGCCTCTCAAAAGCTTATGCTACAATAAAGTTGGTTAGTCTTAAAGGTGCTACTGGACTCTTTACTATTTTGCTACTACAGACTAACGCAGCTAACTTCTCTGGATCCACACCCTGGCCATTTCCACATGGCTTACTTGAAGCCACGCCATGCTGCAACGTTGCGGATCGTGCCGGGGAAAACGCGAAATATCGCGTTTTCTCGCATGAGTTTTGCGCGACGTCACAAAACTCCTATTTGTTCATTTTATGGCCTAGCTGTTGTTCATATTGAGTTACACTCTGTAATCTGACTTGGATCTCAGTGAGAAAGGGCAGGCTATAAATAAAAATAAATAAAATTAATAAAATAAAAATAAATTAAACATCAGGGAGATCCCTACCTCCTTTTACAACTCCTGTGCAAACTGCAGAGTGGAAAATGCATGCCTCTTATACGGAGTCTTTTCTGTTTTGTTTTTTGCCACTTGATAGCATAGCGCACGTAAATTTGCATTAGAAATGGAGCTTCCGCCTCCCTTAGCCTCTTTCAGCACATACATGCTGCATGAATGCATACATGCATGCTAAATGTAAAAGCATCATGCACACACTCACACCTCATCCCCTCTGGCTTCACCTCCTTTCATTCCAGCAGTTAGCCAGGAAGATCAGCTTCTTCCCAGGAAGATAACAGTACAGCTAGCTGACAACCCTTCAAAGCCATGTGAGTTCTGGAACATGCCCTGCTGCCTTCCCACGGAGAACAATGTAGTCATGCTCTTGGCATAGATGAATCTCCACGCTTTGGAATATTTTCAGTATGCCTTTTGTGTAAGTCGTGTTGCTCTGTTAGACTCAGGGATGCAGATAAAGGCATCTTTTTAAAAATCCCAGGTATGTCAGATTCTCCAAGACTACACCCGCTCAGAAAAATTTGTTAATCCTCATGAAGACTACAGTCTCTGCCCCAAGGAGAATGCTTTCTTCCGCCAATGCAAGCTGATCTTGCCCCCTTAAAAAATAAGCCACAAAATGCTTTCCCATCTGAAGGATCCAGATTGATTAGCTTTCGAGTCTTGCGACATTTACATTTGGATTATGATCACATCTTTATTTGAGGTGAGCAATAGACTGTGAAGTGGATGGGCCCTGAATGTGAATTTCCCGTCTTCTCATTCCAGGTGTGGTGCTGGCTTCACAGCACAGGCCGCGTCTACATTATCGTTAGATGGGAGACAATGTCATCTCCTCACACTGGAGCTATTCACTGCAGCTGGGTTTCTTCACTGAGAAAAGAGTCAGAGGTTTCCACTGTCGCAGTGGATCAACACAGGACCTTCCCCTGTCCCCACTTCAGTAGGTGATGTGGGAAGAAATCCCAGAAGAGGCAGAATAAATGGGTCCAGTGAGAACTGTCTCCCAACATTGGTGCCAGTGGGTTGAGGCAGGGGAAGGCAAGCCTTTTATCTTGCTAGGAAAGGTGCCAGTGGACAACTTTCAATGCAGGGCTTTTTTTCAGCTGGAATGCGGCGGAACGGAGTTCTGGAACCTCTTGAAAATGGTCACATGGCTGGTGGCCCTGCCCCCTGATCTCCAGACAGAGGAGAGTTTAGATTGCCCTCCGCGCCGCCAAGCGGCGTGGAGGGCAATCTCAACTCCCCTCTGTCTGGAGATCAGGGGGCGGGGCCACCAGCCATGTGACCATTTTCTCCAAGGGCAACCCACTGAATTCCACTTCCTCTTTTCCCAGAAAAAGCCCTGTTTCAATGTATATTGATTCAGTGCAGATTGGGTCATATCTCACATGAACCTCATATGAGAGAAGGGCTATGGCAGAGCATCTGCTTGGAATCCAGAAGGTCTCAGGTTCAAGCCCCAGCATCTTCTGTTAAAAGGAACAGGTAGGAAGTGATAGCCAAGTCTACATGGGTCAATTTTGCCAGTTCAGTTCCCATTCTACAGCATTTTTTAAAGTGTCTGCACCAGATTTGCTGCGGTGAGCAGTCATCCAGCATCTATGCGGCTTTTCCGTGGCTTTCCTTGGAGTGCTTAGACCCTGACTTTTAAAAAAAATCCACTTTGCAGTAGGCTGTTTCCCTACTATTTATTCTGTTTTTGGCATCCCACCCTCTTCCTCCCTCTACCGCCCCCTTCCAGCCCACTGCATTGTGATTGGCTGCTCTTGTCTAGTCAGCCATTCCCTCTTCCCTGCTTTCCATTCTTCCCCACTCTCCTCTTTCCTCTTTTTTTAAAAGAATTTTTTTAAAGTCCAACAAGGAATCGAAAAATCGCTGGTTTGGAAGCAGACAGGGGAAGTTCTTTTTTTATTCTTTTTGCTTTGGCACGGGTGGGAATATTGTATAGGGGGCTAAATATCGGGGTATCAGAAATAAAGATTTTACTACTCAGTTTTAGATTCTCTTTTTATCCCATGGTGGAACAACAGAGAATGAGGCAGGAACACAGCTCTGCCAGCGATTCATCGCTGTTCCAATGAGAGGTGCGATCGGACACAGACAAGTTGATTCTATGCCTTTTGGCCTGACTTCAGGAAAAGCGAGGTGTCATGTAACTGGTGCAGAAGGGGTTGATATGAAAAACTTCTGCCTGACACCTTGGAGAGACACTGCTGGTTTTAGTAGCAGAAAAGAGCAAAAGTCTAGTCGCACCTATAAGCTTAAAAAAATATTGCAGTAGGGTATGAGCTTTTGTGAATCACAGCTCAGTGTTATCTGAAGAAGTGAGCTGTGACTCACGAAATCTCATACCCTACCACAAATTTTGTTAGTCTTATAGGTGCTACTGGATTCTTGCTCTTTTCTACTGCTACAGACAGACTAACACAGCTATCCATCTTGATCAGTCTGAGTACAGAATACTGACTGTGATCGACTGAATATAATTCAGTATAGCGTAACTTCATGTGTTCAAGACGGGAGGCAGCATAAACTGTGAAGGCCATACATTCAATGTACATCTAGCCAGGGCTCATTTCGAGGGGGAACTCACAGGAACGCAATTACAGCAGTCCCCAAAGAGGTCACATGTCAGGTGTCCCCACCCACCTGACTCTCGGCCATTTTGGGTCCATTTTGGCCTGGATCGGGCCTGAAATGGCCTGGATCGGGCCTCTGACAGGTGGTGGATCACTCTCCTGCTCAGCAGTGGCCTGATCCTGACCATTTTGTGCCCCTTTTCAGCCGTTTTCAGCCCCTTTTTGCCATTTTGGGCCCAATTTTGGGTCCAAAACAGCCAGAATAGATGATGTCAGGGGGTGTGGCATATGCAAAACAGTTATCTTAATGACACACTTCTGTGATGGCAAGAGGCATGGCATATGCTAATGAGCTATGCTAATGAGTTCCTCCACCTCTTTTTCTACAAAATGACCCCTGTATCTAGCAACATCCAGAATTAAAGGAGGAGAAACGTTTCCTAGCACAGAGGCACAATGATGGAAAAACCTGATCTGCCAAACTTCTGATTCGCAAGATGCTGTTAAAGGCTCAAGAGCAGGCTAATTTTTTAAAAAGGCACTTTTATAAACAGTGTTTCTATTTTGTTGTTGTTGTTGTTGTTGACTGAAATTTTAAACTATGGTGCTTTTAATTTTTTTTTTTTAATTTGTACTGCTACCTGCCTGGCATCTCAAACTGCTGAAAGAAAAGAGCGGGGACTATAGTTTAAAAATAAAGTTCAATATTTATAGTGTGTAAGCTTTTTTGAATAAAAAAGAATTAGCAGCATGAGTAGGGGATGTGGGAATTTTGGTTGAAGCATATAGGAACTGAGTCCTCAGTGAAAATATACTATAGTGCATCAACGCACCGAGAAATGGCTCTAGGGAAGTCTAGCCAGCATCTTGCAGACACCCCAAACCCAATTCAGAACATCACTGCCAAATGTAACACGACACTAGAAATGCCAAAAGGCTGTTTTATTTTTTTTGCAGACTGGCTGATGCCTTGATATTATAATGCATCAAACGGTTCCTCGGGGTGGGGGGGTTGATGGAAAGAGGGGCATGTGTGACCGAGACGTATTGCTTCTGGCTCTAACGTTACATAATCTTGTTCACCGGTTAATGTTACTAATGCTGAATTTGGTTTCTGAGCCGCAAAGCATTTAGGCAGCCGAAAAAGTGGCGTTAGAGAAAATGAAAGAGCGGAATGGTGGTGTTACGAGACATGAGATTTCTACAGTGCTGCTGCAGGGATATAATTGGGATCTGGGGGTGGGGGTGGGTGGGAGAAGCAGAACCCTAAGGGTTCAGGATTGTGTAATGCTAATGCATAAGTAATATCTTGTTCTTTTCCACTGCATTCCTCCTGACAGCGCCCTAGAATGATACCCCTTTTCTTCGGCAGACTGGCAGATTGCAGGTGAACGGAAAGACTCATCTGACGAAGCGTTTGAAAGCTTCACTCGAACACTCTCGACAGCCTTCTCCTGCACGGCGACACTAGAAAGGAACCTTTCCTTTCATTTGATGCTGGGCCCAAATGTTGCTAATGAGGAGCCCAGACTTGCGTTACCATGGCAACGTTATGCTCCCCACATATCAGCCAGGCAAGCGCTTGGGAAGGCCAGAGCTACAATCCTCACATTTCTTGAGAAACCGGTTACTCTAGGAGTAAGGGGATCATATCAAGTGAATCCACAATGAGATAATCCTCTGCAGTCCAAACATCAGCGGACGCTGTGTTTGTTAAAATAATTTATCTTCCAGGATTACCTACCTCCACAGGGGGTCTGTTCCATTAAGATTATGGATCTGCTCCCCACTCTGTTGGAGAACTCGTACGTCTCTAAATTTTTTTCGGTTTGAGCACGATCATGTCATGACACTTGAGATATCGCCTAATGGGAGAATTCAAAATGGTGCTGATTAACAATGCACCAATATAAAAAACTTTTTTAAAAATGGAGTTCAGATGTTAATAACATTCGATTTATATACTGCCGTTAAGGATGATTTAACACCCACTCAGAGCAGTTTATAAAGTATGTTATTATTATCCCCACAACAACAAACACCCTGTGAGGTGGCTGGGGCTGAGAGAGCTCCTAGACGCTGTGACTCAGCAAAGGTCACCCGCCGGCTTCAAGCGAAGGAGTGGGGAATCAAACCCAATTCTCCAGATTAGAGTCCTGCTGCTCTTAAGCATTACACCAAACTGGATCTCAGTTTGGTGTAGGTTGACAATTGGAATTAGGCTTTCCAACGCATGTCAAAACACACATCATCCTGAGAACATGGCAAATTAATAGTGCAAACATCACCCACGCAGTACAGAGATTGTGCCTCTATCATGCACGAAAGCAAAAATATGAATGGCAACAAATCAATTCCTGCAAAATCCAGGAAAAAAAAATTCTATGCCTCCTCTCTAGGGAACCTGCTGCAAGGCAGCTTATACAATAAAGCATACGACATCATAAAAGTAATTAAAACCAGGCATTAAAAACCCAGCAACAGCATAACACAACATAAAACATACTACGTTTCTCCAGCTAGAAACAGATTATAAACTTATGTTATAAAAAAACCAAACAAACCCTTTGATTAAAAGTTTGGGTGTACAGAAAGATTAGTGCCTGGTGCCTAACAGAGCAGTGTATGTGGCAGCGGAGTCTCAAGGGGAAGAGCATTCAACAGGTTGAGGCCACCTATGAACAAAACCCCATCTCTGGTCATCACCTGCCTTATGGCAGAGCTTTAGAGTCAGATCTTAACTGATGGGGCTGGAGAGTACGGAGGCAGGGGGAGACAGTCCTTCAGGCACCCTCCCCCAAGCCATTTAGAGCCTTAAAGGTAAGAACCAGCCGTCTGTATTGTGCTGAAAGTAGATGGACAACAGGTGCAGATCTGTCAGCACTGGCTGATAGATCCCTGTATCCAAGACTCCGGCTACAGCCTGGCTGCCACATTTTGGACCAACTGAAGTTTCAGGACTATTTTCAAAGGCAGCACCATGTAGACTGCAGTGCGTTATAGCAAGTTAACCTAGCTAATCGGAGCTTGGATGTGGCCAGTTCATGCTTTTTGAGGAAGGGCTGTAGCTGGCACATCAGCTGACACTGATAAAAAGCAGTATCTGCCACAGAGGAGACCTGAGCCTCTCAGCATAGGTGGCACCTTCAAGTTATGAACATGCCCCTCCAGGGGGGGATGCAACTCCCTCCGTGCCAGGCTGATTTCTCAGTCCTCTAGAGGCTTGGCTATTGACCAACAGTTCCTAAGTCATGTCTGGACTGAGGTTCAGTTTATTGGCCCTGATCCATTCCATCACTGACTCCAGGCACTTCTTAAGGACTTGCACAAACCCAAATGACTCAGTGTCCTCCTGACCTGGATAGCCCAGGTGAGTCTGATCTCATCAGAGCTCACAAGCTAGGCAAGGTTGGCCTTGATTAGTAATTGGATGGGAGACCTCCAGCAAAGACCAGGGTTGCAGAGGCAGGCAATGGCAAACTACCTCTGTTAGTCTCTTGCCATGAAAACCCCACCACGGGTCGCCGTAAGTCAGCTATGACTTGAGGGCACTCTCCACCACCTAACTCAGTAGCTGAGGAGAAATAGAACTGGGTGTCATTAACATATTGGTGGCACCTTACTCTATATCCCCTGATGATATCTCCCAGTGGTTTTACGTAGACATTAAACAGTATGGGGAATAAAATGGAACCATATGGCACCCCGCAGCACAAATGTCACAGGGCTGAGCAGCAGTCCACCAGTACCTCTTTCCAGGGTTTTTTTTCTGGGAAAAGAGGTGGTGGAACTCAGTGGGGTGCCAGCACAGGGGGCAACTCCTGGTGGGAGGTGGCACCCCTGGTACCACATGTGCACACGCAAAGTGCACGCACATTCCTGGGACCGTGCAATGACATCACTTTGGGTCAGCTGGAACAAGGGGGGAGTTTTTTAAAGTTTAAATCACCCTTGGAGAAAGTAGTCACATGGCCGGTGGCCCCGCCCCTTGATCTCCAGACAGAGGGGGGTTTAAATTGCCCTCCGTGGCGTGGAGGGCGATCTAAACTCCCTTCTGTCTGGAGATCAGGGGGCGGGGCCACTGGCCATGTGTCCATTTTCAAGAGGTGCCAGAATGCTGTTCCACCATGTTCCCGCTGAAAAAAAGCCCTGCCTCTTTCTGAAATTGGTTGATCAAGCAAGAGCAGAACCACCAAAGCACCGCACCCTCTACTGCCAACCCAGTCAGCCTCTTTGGAAGAATATCATAATTGACGGTTTTGAAACTACCAAGAGGTCCAGGAGAATCAATAGGTAGGGATACAGTCTTCCTGTCACTTTCCTGACAAAGATCGTCAGTCAGGGTGACCAAGGACCAAACTCATGATTGAATTCAGGTTGAAATGGGTGTAGATACTCCATCTCCTCCCAGACTCCCTGAAGCTGCACAGCCACCAACCGTTCAAGCACCCTGACCACCAAAAGAACTCTCACCACTGGAGATAGTTGTTTTGATCAGTGGAGTCCAGGGATGCTTTCTTCAGGAGGGGTTTTACAACCACCTCTTTCAAGCCCACTGGGGCACACCCTCCCGTAGAGGCTAGTGGCATCTACTCCTGGATCTGTTTCCCCAGGACAGCCTGGCATGAACCTAGCAGCCACAAAGACAAGGGTCACGGGCATTTGGAATGCCCAGGGGTCATTTTGTAGAAAAAGAGCTGGAGGAACTCATTAGCATAACTCATTAGCATATGCCACGCCTCTTGCCATCACCAGAAGTGTGTCATTGGTATAACTGATCTACATATGCCACACCCCCTAATATCACCTATTCTGGCTGTTTGGGCCCAATCCTGGCCATTCAGGGCCGAAATTGGGCCCAAAGTGGCAAAAAGGGGCTGAACATAGCTGAAAAGGGGCCCAAAATGGTCAGGATCGGGCCGCTGATGAGCGGGAGAGTGAGCCATCACCCGTCAGAGGCCTGATATGGGCTGTTTCGGCCCCAATCCAGGCTGAAATGGGCCTAAAATGGCTGAGAGTCAGGTGGGTGGGGCCACCTGCTATGTGACCTCTTTGGGGAACTGCCGGAACTGTGTTCCTGTGCGTTACCCCTCAAAATGTGTATATCATTGATGGCACTTTGGTTATATTTTACTGGCACAGAACAACCCTGTATGGCCTTTGACAGAGTAATATATTTTGGGGACGTAGGTGCTCCATTTCTAGCAGATATAAATGTCAACAATTAATGGTTGTCTGTCCTGGGTTCCTCCTAACACTGACTCAGAATTGGAGTTAAAGGATTCCACGAGTACATGCATGAACACACCTGAAGCTGCCTTAAGCCATTCTTGGGAACTCCGAACAATGAACGGAAACCAAAAGTTTTAGTGGTCAGACCTGCCCTGGCGTTATTAAGAAGGCTTATGAATGAGGAATTTTGGCTTTAAACCAAAACAGGCTGCCTGGCTAAGATGGAAAACTACTGAGCATGAGGTCAGACTAGCTTCGGCCTCCACCCTGGAGTTGTGCAGAACTGAATAAGTAAGGGGTCTCCAGAAGCTCTTGAATTAATCTCGTCATCCACCCCTCCCCATCTTTCCTGATCCCATTTCCCCACCCATCTAGCCAGCAGGAGTCATCAGGCCTCTTTTTACACCTTTAGTTCCTCTCAGGAAGGCCCAATGAACCCTGCCCAGTCCTATTGTCTCCGTTCTGGAAACAGCCATCAAGCTATTGTCTTTGAGAGCAAGACGTCAGTTTTGCCTCAGGATGTGCTTTGCTCTACAATTAGGCTGTCCTGCCATATGCTCAGTGTGTCCTGGGACCTCCCACCCATGCACCCTCGGAATGCATGTCTAAGTCCCCTCTTTCTCCTCCCATGAGACGCTGGCCCTCCGTGAAACCTCCTTTGCTCTCAAACCTCTCCTAGAACTGGTAAATATAACCCAACCCTTGAACTTCTGTTCCCACTTTCCTCACTGTTTCTCTCTCTCTGTGTGTCCTGTGTGTGTTTTATGTAATTGATCTTTGTTATTTTATAAATGAAACACCCCTTGGGTTGATCATCTGCCTGTTTACTGAAAGAGTTCTGTAGAGAAAGGGATCCTCATATATATAGGCAAAAAGATCCTTATGTGACCCCTCCTCTCGCAGGCTTCTCCTTGTTGCTAATTCCCCCAATTTCCAAGGAGACCTCATTGGGTAACAAAAGCAGCAGTCGTATTATCATATTATGGTACTAGTTGCATTGTCCAAGTAAAATTTTTTTGCTGCCCGATCAATTCTCCAACATTCATACAGTTTGCAACAACAAATATTAGGAGGTATCGATGCATCAATAAGAACACATGAAGCTGTCTTGTCCCATCAGTTCATCTCAGCATTGCCTGTCTAGACTGATTAACAGCTGCTCTCTAAGGTGTCTGGAAGAGAAGGGCCACACCCATCACTTCAGGTGTTGAATGGAAGGCCTTCTGTACTCAAGGCATGTGCTGTGCCAACAAGCTCACCTGGCTCCTTGTATTTTAAGAGAAAAAAACCAGTCCTTCTTGAAGATGGGTTCTGTGATTTCCAGCAATCAAACCAGGACCCTCAGAGCCAAGCTACAAGTAATGCCTTACAGAGATTGGGCACTTGTCAGCTTACCTCAAGTTTTGATGGGAAATGTAGGCGTCCTGGTTTTACAGCTTGGCTCTCCATTACAGCTGCAAGACCAGGACGCCTACATTTCCCATCAAAATTTGAGGGAAGCTGACAAGTGTCCAACCTGTGTCAGGCGTCACTTGTAGCTCAGCTCTCAGTTACAGACAGACTTCAAGAACAGTGGTGTAGTGCTTAGAGTGACAGACTAGAATCTGGGAGACCCGGGTTCAAATCCTGACTCCGCCATGGAAGCTTGTTGGGTGACCTTGGGCCAGTTTCTTTCTGTCAGCTAAATCTAACTGAAAGGGCTGTTATCGTGAGGATAAAATGGTGAAGGGGAAAGTGGTATTGTAAACCACTTTAGGTTGCCATTCAGGAGAAAAGCAGGGCACACATTTCTAACTAAATAAAATGCAGAGCGTTAAGCTGATTGCTCAAAAGCTAAATAGAACCTCCATGTTCAGAGGCAGTATATCTCAGGGCCATGGGAATGAACACGGGTGGGCTATTGCGTCTTTCCCCCTCTTGAGGGCTTCCTAAAGGCAACTGGCTGAGCAACGCTGGGAATGAGACTCCAGAAAGCTTTGCAGTCTTCCTTAAGTGAAGGAATCTCATCCATCAGGCACAAAATAGTAGCTGCCGTGGCAGTCCATAAAACTGCAAGTACTATCTGGAAACAGGTGGGAATCCTACCGTTCTTCTTTTTCTTCTTCTTTTTTAGTTCACAGCAAGCCTGAAATAACACCTGGAAGCAGATGGCAGAAAGTCTTCCAAACTTCTGCCCAAGGAGCGAAACATCTCGGGACTTTCCCCTCGTTGTGCTCCCAGCTTGTTGTCATAAAACGGCGTCGTGATCAAAGATCAGAAAATGATCAAGGCGGGTGAGAGGCTGAAACTGCCAAGTCTGAAGGGAAAGGATGATTCGCGCTTTACATGACTAGGTGTTGGATTAGCGTTTGCAATGATACACGCAGGCAAGTGTGAAGGGGAGATATGTGTCCTCAAATATCCAAGGATACAGAGGAGCAGAGACGGCTTCAGGTTTCTTTGGGACTTTGCCTGAGCCCTCGACGTCTGTGTTCTCTTTGTGTTCTTCCCCCCGTCACAACTGCCTTCCCCCCAAAGTGCCGTTATGCCCCCATGCCAACCCAGTTATGGCCACCTTCTCCACTCCCAATGGCAACTATGCTACAGGGAGCAAATAGAAAGTTTCTTGTGCTTCTTTAAGCTCTTATTGGAGCAAGAAAGAGTAGTCAGGGCGGCTGGGGCAACTGGAGAAGTGCCTTGAAGAGATTGCAAAGCAGTCTTTTCCCTCCCAGCACAGTTGGGAAAAGGGGGATCGAGGCCGTGTCCCTAAACAGGGCAATCCCTCCACTAGAGGGCTGACGATGCTCAACCGTGCCCGACCAGATGCCACTTCTGCACAGTGGATGTCCAGCAGGGATCTTGACTGGTACGATTCCTGGTGCCTAGGCTCCGCACGTTTAGAGGGGTGCACTTCCCCTTCCCGCTAGTACATGCTTTTCACCACAACTCAGATAAAATGTAGGAAGAGTCACAACAACAACAACAACAACAACAACAACAACAACAACAAACAACATTTGATTTATATACTGCCCTTCAGGATGACTTAACACCCACTCAGAGCGGTTTACAAAGTATGCCATTATTATCTTCACAACAATCACCCCTGTGAGGTGGGTGGGGCTGGGAGAGCTCCAGAGAGCTGTGACTAGCCCAAGGTCACCCAGCTGGCTTCAAGCGGAGGAGTGGGGAATCAAACCTGGCTCTCCACCACCGCTCTTAACCATTACACCAAACTGGCTCTACACCAAACAAGCTGAGAGTGGGCTCTCAGAAATCCTGAACGGAAGGCCTAAGCAGCGAGGAGTGCAGAACAGTGGGGGGCCCAGGAGGACCTGTTTAGGAAGCGAAATCTGATTCCCACCCCTTCCTGCTTCTCCTGCTTCATCTCAGAGTCAAACTAAAAGTGACGTCTTACACAGGTTGGACACTAGTCGGCTTCCCTCAAGTTTTGATGGGAAATGTAGGCATCCTGGTCTTGCAGCTGTAATGGAGAACCAAGCTGTAAAACCAGGGCGCCTACATTTCCCATCAAAACTTGAGGGAAGCCGACTAGTGTCCAACCTGTGTAACACGTCACTTGTAGTTTGGCTGTGACTCGCCCAACCTGCTTCCCTCCCTCCACTTGGCTCTGCTCTCCCCACCCGTTCTTCGGTTTCTCACCTTGGTCTCCCGCTTTCCTCCTTTCCCATCCACCTTCCTGTTCTTTTCTCCTCCAGGCCTGCCCCCTTTTTGCTCTTGCTGGACTTTCCCTTCTGAGGCGTTTCCATCTCTCCCCCACCCTCTCCCTGTTCTTGATCCCCCCAATTTACCTCTTTTGCAGCACCAGTTCAGGGCCTCGTTTGGCAATCCAAAATGCCGCCGCCCGAAGGAATTCTCCCACCCCAGCTATGTCTACATGCAGACATTGCTAATACTGTTTTGAGGTGTTTTGTCCTCATTTGCTGCATATTTCTGCAACTGCAGGATTTCCTTTTTCCTTTGTGCCCCCCCAGCTTTTGAAGATTTTAAAAATCTCTCCCCCCCCTCTGGGCTCATGGTTATTATTAGGTTTACCAACATCTGTTGGAATAGGCGACTCAGCATGCCTTGGCCATTGGGGGGCGCTGCATGTCTCGCTGTGTGTAACTCTTGCTAAGTAAGCTGCTTCTCTTTGTCTAAGGTGGGAACGCCTCCTGGCTCCTCCTCTGTCTCCGTCCCTCTTGGGAGGTTGCTCCCTTCTTGCCTTATGGTCTTCCAAGGAGAAGGGTGTGATCCTCTGAGCTCCTGCCATGAAAGCCTTACCCCACAGAGCCCACACCTCAGTCTTGCTGCCAATCTCAGGCCGTGGTTTAGTAATAGGAAAAGTGATCCTTGGGACTCTTTCTATCTTCTCTAAGATATCGCTGTGGATGGAATCTACTTCAATAAAATTGTAAGCTCTATCCTACTATATAAAGGGCAAACCGTATTCCTGACAACTCACCTGCAACCCTGGTGTGCCTCCAGAGAGCACGCAGCTGTGGGAAGCCCAGGCTGTGATCCGGCACAGAGCAGGTGGCAATGCCTGCCCCTCTGCCTTCACCCAGCTGGGATCCAGAGTGGAGCAGGTGGCAATGCCCTCCCCCCACCTTCACCTGGCTGTGATCAGTCATGGAGCAGGAGGCAATGCCCATTCCCCCTTTCACCTAGCCTGGACCAGGAGTGGAGCAGGAGGCAATGCCTGCTCTCTCTTCACCAAGCTGGGATCAGGAGCAGAGCAGGCAGCAATGCCCACCTCCTGCCTTCACCCAGCTGGGAACAGGAGTGGAGCAGGTGGCAATGCCCATCCCCCCACCTTCTCCTGGCTGGGAACAGGAGTGGAGCAGGAGGCTACGCCCTCCCCTGCCTTCACCCAGCTGGGATCAGGTGCCGCAAGACAAGCAATATATATGAGGGTAACACAGTGAAAAAATAGTATAAAGTGTTACTGAAAAAGTAACAACAAATGTATAGTCAATTAAAGTGCAACATGCTACAGTACCATAGTAATACAATCAGAACAGGCAGCGGCGACCAATACAACCAACCAAGGTAATGGAGTACAAGGTGAGTGCTACATATAAAGTCATAAAATTTTCATTTTAAAGGTACTTATGTTCTTTTTTACAGGTGTCCAGCTGGGATCAGGAGCGGAGAAGGTGGCAATGCCCACCCCCGCCTTCACCCAGCTGGGATCAGGAGGAGCAGAGCAGGTGGCAACGCCATCCCCCCCTGCCTTCACCCAGCTGGGATCAAGAGCGGAGAAGGTGGCAATGCCCACCCCCGCCTTCACCCAGCTGGGATCAGGAGGAGCAGAGCAGGTGGCAACGCCATCCCCCCCTGCCTTCACCCAGCTGGGATCAGGAGCGGAGCAGATGGCAATGCCCACCCCCGGTACTGACGTCCCCCCATGGGTCAATAATGAATCAGTGCTTGCACAGGGGACTACCTTTACCTTTTTTAGTTACCCCATAAATACTTTTCACCATTCTCACAATTAGACCCATTAAAACTGTACCTTTGCCATCCATTATTGTACAGAAGAATGGATGGTGCTGAAATTCTAATCCATACTGAGCTGCTTAATCACGGAGCCCTAACTTATTCTGAATCAGTAAGTCCAGAGCTCGTGAGCATCCTGGTTTTAGGACTGTTGCCGTCTAGTGCGTTTATAATTGAGACATCTGCAATTGCGTCTGTCCATCACAGATAGTATTTATTTCGTGACAGATGAGTTCATGATGGAGAAGGGTGAGAAGCTCTCATTGAGCCGTTGGAGAATCATTAATATTGACTGTAGGAAGGCAAGAAAGATGGCGTGCGGCAGGCAGGGAGGTGAATCGGTAGTACATCTTGGGGGGCGTACTAAAAAAATGAGCACTATGCTGGCAAGGAGGTGGGTTCCCAGGGGACGGTATTCCAACAATAATGATGAGGTTTTTTGCTGAGCTGTCTTGCTGCCGGGCGACATCGTGTCGTGATTGCGCTGCATGTGCATGTTCTATGATGGTGGGACAACTGGAAATCATTCATAATTAACCAGCCATTCGGATGGTGAAATGTAGCATCGGAGGAAGTAGGGTTTTTTTTTTCTTTTTAATTTCTTTTGGCTGCATGGAAGCACTTTATATAAAGAAATGTTTGCCGAGCCTGCAAGACAGATGGGAGAAAACTGTTACGCTCTCATAATATAGCCAAGTGAAAGGAAATTAACTGCCAAAAGCACATTATGTTCTGACTCTTCCTTCTATTGATTCGTTTACTACTTTAATAAATTTCTACGCACTACTGCAGCAAATCTCTTTGAGTTAGGATTGCCAGATCCGTGTTGGGAAATTCCTGGAGATCTGGGGGTGGAACCTGGGGAGGGCAGTATTTAGAGAGGGGAGGGACCTCAGAGGGCTATAATGGCATAGACTCCACCCTCCAAGGCTTCCATTTTCTCCAGGGGAGCTGATCTCCATAATCTGGAGACCAGATGTAATTCTGGGAGATCTCCAGGCCACAGCTGGAGGCTGGTGACCCTATTCCTAGTGGTTTGCAGTAAATTTATGACATTTTAGAAGTAGCAATGGTAGAATCAATTGTATAAAACCAAACAAACCATCTTAAAGGCCCAGAAGTAGGGCTGCTAGCGGAAGGCTTTCAGCTGGCAGGAGATTAACATAGGGAGAGGAACGTTGGGGGTGATGTTCTAGCATTTGCCCCAGAGTTTAACCATAGAGTTTTGGGGGAATGCTAGAGCATTGCCCAACTCAATTACATTGCTTCCGGGTTGTGCCAGAAATGATATCATGGCATTGGTGCAATGCCAATCACCACCTCTCCAATTTCCCACCCAGCTAAGCAATGGCAGGCAGAGCTGGTGGGGATGGGAAATGTCCTGGTGAAGTAGAAGTCTTAACCCCCCCCCCCTATATAGATGGGGCATAAAGCAGTGATCGATTCACTAACATGTTGGTTGTGGTTGCCATGGGGCCCACCAATGCTTCCTGGTGCTTACTTGCTACTTCCTCAAAGCAAAGAGCCAATCCTGGCTTTCTTTCACTTAATTTGAACAGAAAGTACTTCAGAAGAGCCCAGGAGACAGGAGTTTGGGAGGACCCTCTATGAGGGTAAGTCACTTGGAAACAGCTCTTCGTCACAGGAAAATGCGTAATTGGGCCCTCCTAACATTTTGTGAAACATTGCCTAAGTTTTGTGATTGGCTTCAGTCCTCATGCCAGCCGTTTTGTGATTATTCTACCCCCTGTTGTGGCAGCCACTACCTGTTCACAAGTTCAACAAAATTGGGGAGCCCTGGGTTAAAGCAAGTCTTCACAGCAACACTTCAGCTTGAAATTTGCCTCAAATGAAAGTTATCTGAGAACCAAACCGGAGGAGTCACTGGAGATCTGAGATCAGTCTCCTGTCTCCTAAGATTTTCTAAATGACATGTATAGGGATTTACATTAGAACTGTGGTACCGGGTGAGGGTATGTGCGTGCTAACCCTTTGATTTTCATTATATAAATTGCCCCCAGAAAGCACTATTTGCCAAGCAGGGGGAAACATTTATTTTATTTGTGGCCTACCTTTCCTGATGAGACTCAAAGTGGATTACAAAATATAAAACAATGCAATTAGCAAAATGAATAGGCTTACCATTTTTAGCTGGCTGGCGGGGAAAAAAATTACAGGAATGGCGGGGAGGGGCATCGTCAGCATCCCAATGCACATATATCACTCCCTGTGTGACCGGAAGAGGCTGGGGTTGCTGTAACATTTGGAGAAAAATCTGTCGTTTAACCATAGAGTTTTCCCCAAATGCTAGAGCATCCTGGGCATCCTCCGGTGACATATTAATGTCACTTCTGGGTGCTCAGGAGTGACATCATCATGTCATCAGTGAGCCTTTTGTGAGCCCACCCCCCATCCCTTGCCAGTTTCCAGGGGGACCTGGCAACCGTGCAATGCAATGAACAAAGTTATAAGACTAGGACTGCAGAATCAGAAAACAATGCAAAGTAAAAAGCCTACGATGTGACATACTATAAATAATGTAGAAAAAAGAATTACAAAAGTAGAAGACAATGCAGTAAGAGAGGGATAAAACATACAATAAACAGTAGAATAGACTATTCCTTTTAAACAAGTACCCTTCTAAATTATTCCACTATACTACGGCCTTAGTCCTTTTATAAAAAATGACCTCCTGCAGAATCTCTGGAATTATAGATGTGTTGTCCATTCCATGAAGGGAGGAACTGTAACAGAATGTATGGGTATGCGCTGTTGATGATTTTACCCATTTCCAAAGCCCTTCAAAGGCTTTCCTGGGTATTTAATATTCTGCAACAAGCAAAGGGCCCAGGGAAAGTATTCATTCTTTCCTCACTTAGCACGGTAGTGAAGGATGAAAACATGACTTATACAGGCTTCCCCATTTACCCAAGAGAGAAATTTACCCAAACAGGCAAATTTAAAGGTAAAGGTAGTCCTCTGTGCAAGCATTGAGTCATTACTGACCCATGGGGGGACGTTGCATCATGACGTTTTCTTGGCAGACTTTTTACGGGGTGGTTTGCCATTGCCTTCCCCAGTCATCTACACTTTACCCCCAGGAAGCTGGGTACTCATTTTACTGACCTCGGAAGGATGGAAGGCTGAGTCAGCCTTGAGCCGGCTACCTGAACCCAGCTTCTGCCAGGATCGAACTCAGGTTGTGAGCAGATCTTGGGCTGCAGTACTGCAGCTTACCACTCTGCGCCATTTACCCAAACAGGCAAAGTTATCAGACCCAGTTAGGGTTGCCAACCTCTAGGTGGGGCATGGAAACCTCCCAGAGTAACATCCGGTCTTTAGATTACAGAGATCAGATCCCTTAGAAAAAACAGCTGTTTTGGAGGGTGAAGTCTACGGCATTATATCCCACTGAGGTACCTCCTCTCCCTAAACTCTGCCCTCCCCAGAGTCTTCCCTAGATCTTCAGAAATTTCCCAACCTGGAGTGGCAACCCTATCCTTGATCAAATTCCATCATCCCAAACAGAAATAAGAAATTGACCCCCACCACGGCGCTACTAGAAGGAGCAGACAGAGATCTTTAGTTTTTAGTCCTCTGGCCATCCAAAACCAAGATATGTACAATCTTTGTACTCGTTTATCTTAGCTATTTCCAAGCTATTCAGCCAGCTTTGGGGGCCAACTTATAGGAACCAAGCCTTTCTTGTTTCTTTAAATATCCAAGATAAAGTTAGATTTCTCCCCTCAACTTCCTCTTGTTTGCATGAACC
Source organism: Eublepharis macularius (assembly GCF_028583425.1). Taxonomy (NCBI): domain Eukaryota; kingdom Metazoa; phylum Chordata; class Lepidosauria; order Squamata; family Eublepharidae; genus Eublepharis; species Eublepharis macularius. The sequence continues at coordinate 13,493,365 of NC_072795.1, read as the reverse complement.
AAGGGTTGACTTGCATCTAGGGATTGCAAAAGAATTCAACATCTCACTGATTAAATAATAATAAGAAGAAATGAATTTAATTTTTACTCGGCGCAGGCACCGATTTCAAAAAGAAACCAACCACCGAGCAATCAAAGATCTATGCCACTCTTATAGCAACTCTTGCCTTCCTGTGCCTGCTGTGCAAATGAGAATTTTAATTACCTACAGAGTGAGAAAGCTTCCTTTTATCTACCCGCAATTTGGAAAGGAAGATCCCCAGGGCAAGGGGTGCAGTTCCAGACAATTTCACCCATGCTGGATGGTAGGGAAGACGTTGCACTCAAAAACGTGTTTCTCATTGAAAAACAATGGAAATGCCCGTTCAGTTGATTTCCTAATACTTACCAGGGCCGTTTCCAGATGGCTTACCTTTACCCCTGGACGTCACGCCTCGTTGCGGGGAAAATGCGAAATATCGCGTTTCCTCGTGCGAGTTTTGCGCGACGTCATGCGACGTCGTGCAAAACTCGCACGAGGAAACACGATATTTCGCATTTTCCCCGCAACGAGGCGTGACGTCCAGGGTGAAGGTAAGCCATCTGGAAATGGCCCAGGTTTCATTATGATATTAAAAGAAAAACAAAACGTGTTTTTGAACTGTATACACCTTTGCTGTTTGGGTTTTCCATATTTCCTACTGTCTGCTTTGGTCTCATGAGAATTGTTTCTCTGAGTTGTAAATAACATCCTTGAACCTCTTGCAAGCTGTTCCCTCTTTTGCTTTGGCCTCAAAGGCAAGTCCAAAGGAAACTCGCTCATTTAGGTGTGGCGATGAGAACTGATTTGGAAATTAAAGAATAATTAACTTCTAATTCCATCTCAGCAGATTTCAATCCCTCAATAACCAAGGAAGTGTAATATTTGGCTCCTCTTCCCTTTGGATAGTTGCCAGGGTCCCATGCTAATTTTACGATGAGTCATCCGCCTTCCACAGAGGTCTCTGCCTCTATTTCTTCAGGCCTCTCCTCCCTCTTGAATTTCAGCAATTAGTCTTCTGAGGTTTGTCAGCCCAAAAAGATTTCAAACAAATTCACTTAGAACACCATTCTCAGACCTGCCAACTCTCCCACTCCGAGAAGGAGACATCTATATTGTGATGCAATAGTGCAAGATTTTATTTTTTTTTATAGATGAATTGTCTGTAAGTGATTAGCTTAGCTGCTGTGATGCCATGGAATCTTCACAATCATTCCAACAATGGGAAGGAAGAAGCTGTCAGCAACGGAATGTTTACAAAGAGTCTAGCTGCTAAGAGGGAAGCCGACTGTCAGTTTGGTGCAGAAAAGCAGCTCTTAGACTTAAAGAAATATATACACTCTGTCCCTCACAGGAGGAGTTGTGTGGGGAGGGAGAGAGCCTGAAAAGACTGGTATGATAAGTAGGAAGTAGCTTTAGGAAGGAGGAAAGAAGTTGAGGTTTTAGAAGGGCATCTGGAAGAATGGAATGAGAAAAAGAAATCTAAAGGAAAGATGGTGAAGGAAATAAAGGCTGGAGGACAAATGATCAACAAGGCAGCAGAGAGGGGCTATAGTAGCAGCATGGCCTTCTGAGAAGTCCAGCCACCTCTACCATTAAATGAAATGGACAAGGATCGTCCTCTTCTGTGTCCTTATTAGAGATGGGTAGGAACAGCAATACGAACTAAAAAAAAGCCACAAACAGCCCAATCAGCTGTTTACGAACAAGCTGTTAGTGAGGCCCCATTCTAAACGAACAGGTGGTTGTTGCAAGCCTCTTGCTGTTTGTTGCTGTTCATCAAGCCAGACAGTCTGGCACCTGCAATCAATTCCCTTGGCAACTGGAGGCAGGGACTGCCTGAACTCTGTCTGAACTCCTGCTGTTGTCCTGGAAACCCCAATCTTAAGGGGTTAAGATCGTTCCCTCCCAAAGTGAATTCATCCAGCATTTTTTCAAGGAGTTGAAGAAGGTATGCTAGGATTGTTGACAACGGAGCTGTGGGAGCAGCAAGGACAATTTGAGACACATCTGTGCTTTATGAGGAACTATTAGTTTACAAAAACCATCTAGAAGATTAAACTTGAAACTGGTGTAATCTCAAACAGGTTCTCTGGAGAGGCGGCATAGAAATTTTTAAACAACGACACGATTAACCAAGATCACATCTACCTTCTTTCTGCTTGTCTTTTGGGCCTAGCTCCTCCTGTATTCCTTAGATGAAAAGCAGCAACTGACTACTGTACATCATGCTGACTAATGAAGCAACAAAGCTGCTGTACAGCACAGCTACCATAAAACACACTGCTGAAAAATGTAGTAAAATACAGCTGTGTAAACGCTTGCTACCTTTTCCCAGCTATAGATCTTCTGATCCAACAGATTCTGCTGGTGTTTGAAGTGCTATAAAGCCCTACAGAACATGAACAAAGATATAACACTGGATTGGATATGTACACTATAGGCAGAAATTCACCCCTTCAGTTTTCTGAAAACCTATTATCTGCATCTGGACTGGTTTAGCAGTACGGGCAAATCATCTAGGTCTATGACTGCAGTTTCTTAGAAACAGGGTTGGATCCTGCCAGCTGTTCTGCTTGATCTCATGAGGGTTGCCAGCTCTGGGCTGGGAATTCCTTTCCTTTATTAACAATAAGTTCTTTCAACCTGACGTCTTAAACCAAACAGTACAATACTTATAAGGTTGTGAAATTCCTTGAGATTTGTGGGTAGGGTTGCTGGGTGTCTGGTTTCCCCCAGATAGTCTGGGTTTTTACTGGACTGTCCAGGGGAAAAGTGGTTAAAATACTGGACATGCAAAAGTTTGAGAGCCAGATGAGCAACCAGCTGGCCCAGTCTCCTCCTGCACACCCAGGAAGCGATAGGCCCACTCGCCCTCCTGACCTCCTAAGTGGTCAGGAGGGCGAGTGGTCAACGATGATGTCACTCCGGAATGATGTCATCACACCAGGTCTGGGAAAGCGTGCATGCTTTGCGTACATGTGCAAAGAACTCCAGACAGAGCCCAGTTTCTTTTTAAATGCAATTTGGCAACCTTACTTGTGGGAAGTCTTTGGGGAGGGGCCTCAGCAGGGTACAAGGGTGCCAGGTCCCTTGCAGGCCAAACCAGGGGATGCGGGGCACTGTACGGTGGTGGATACTTACCTCATGTGTGAAGCATGCACACATTCTTGCACGACCCATCACACTGGAAAAATTACATCATTTCTGGCAGAACACAGAAGTAATGGGTTGCAATTGGAGCTGATTCTCTAAAAATCAGCCCCAAACTTATGTTTGGAACTTAGCCCCTGATGCAACCTTTCACTTCCGCCATCCTGGAAAAGATGTCATTTTCTGACACGATGGGTAAGCATGTGTACTCTTTACGGGCATGTCTCAGACCTACCTCTGGCCTTTCCAGATGCCTTGCTCTCCCACTGGCCAGGTGAGCAGCAGTGGGTGTCAGAGGCTGGAAGAGGCTGGGGTTGTGTGACTCCTGCTATTGTGTGGGATTTGGCAAGCTTGGTGCTGTATAACATCATAGAGTCCATGGCCGCCATTTCTCCATGGGAACTGATCTCTGTAGTCTGGAGATCAGTTGTAATTTTGAAGATTTCCAGGCCCCACATGGAGGTTGGCAATCGTAGATTTGACCCAGTTCTTCTCCTCGCTTCAGTCGGTGTTCTACAAGACTTCTACCTGTATGCAACCCCTGATCCCTTTTTATTTGGTGGTCCAAAGGAAGTCCTCTTCCATGTCAACAGCAGAAAAGTTGGTAGGCTGCACCTCCTCGCCACAAAAGGGCCCATAAGAACTGGCCCAGAGGGATACTTCTTTAAGTTCTTTGTCATCATCCCACACTCCTTCAGTTGCATTGTGTCTGTGATTCTTCCCCCTTTACTATGTAATTAAAACAAATATATTAATAGAATGTGACTCTGGGCCCTGATAACAGTTCTCCCACGACAGATAAGCACAGCGATAAAGCAGGCGCTTGCCTTAGAAGCTCTGCAGTCTGCCACAAACAGTCACAAATTCTATTAATGTTGTTGTGCAAAAGAGGAGCTTTTAAAATGCAAACTGAAAATCCCTCCTGGGCCAGCTGGGTCTTTAAAACGATATTGCTGGGAACATGAAAACAAACTGTTTACAAATGCTATTTTTTAATCTCAAATAACGGCACGTGGCCCTGCTACTGGTAATTTTTTTTTTTTAAAAAAAGGAGTGATAAATGGGAACTATTTAGTGCCAGTCATGCTTCAGGAGCCATTTAGAAAAGAGCTGTTATTAGTTTCTGCTGCTGAGATGGGCAACGCAGAATGAAGGCATGTTTTGCTTGAGGTTGAAGTGGTTTGAAAGTGCCCTTAATGCTGTCCTGAAAAGACACATAAATGTTATGGCCTTGGTGTGAGCTCTGAGAATGCCCATTTGCAAGTTTCTTTAGGATTGGTTCCAGCCAGATTTTTTGCTTGAACTTGCCCAGTTCTCCTCTTTGCTATGTTCCCATCTCATACGGCTTTTGCGCACTCAAGTCCAATGATCCGCAACACGGCCCTTTTTTTGACGGTCAAATTAGCAGTCAAACTAGCAGAAAAGCTGGTTGGATCCAATTCCATGTTAGGGAAAAGCTAGCTGATATGGGCCATATCGAGTAGGATTGCCAACTCCGGGTTGTGCAGTTCCTGGAGATTTTGGGGGTGGAGCCTGGGGAGGGCAAGGTTTGAGGAGGGGGGGGGACCTGGCACTCACCTTTTTAAACTCCTCTCACGTGCGTGCTCTCCTGGGGTGGCGTGATGACCGTCACTTCTGGGAAGTGAATTAATCATGCAGGGTCCAGGAGCGCTCCTGCGCTTTGCAAGTGGGCTGATTTGGGGCCCAAATGGGCCCGGTTTGATCCCTTTGGGGCCCAAATTGGCTTGCTGTGAAGCATGGGAGTGCTCTTGTGCTTTGTCTGTTCCCCTGCCTTCCCCCCCCCTGCCAGCCAGGGGAGTGATGGTGAGGAGCAGAGGGTGGGAGTGGGGCATCCCCCCACTGGAGGACCTGCTGTCCCTACCTCAGCTGGTATAATGCTATAGAGTCCACATTCCAAAGTGACCATTTTATCTAAGGGAACTGATCTCTATTGCTGGAGACCAGTTGTAATTTTGGGAGCTCTCCAGCTACCATATGGAAGTCGGCATTGGCAACCCTAGCACCGACAGGCTTCCTCACAATTTCTGCACCGGTTCCGGGCCCTTTAAAAATGTTAAAGGCCCATCTGGAAAAAATGGTAGGGAGGGACAAGACTGAGAAGAGCCAGCATTTGATATGCATGTACGTATACACGGACAGAGCTACTGTAGCACAGTGGTTAAGTGGTTGGGCTGTAAGCCAGCCCACTGCTGGTTCAACTCCTGCTACTGCCATGTGCTCAGCAGGCGGCCTGGATTAAGACACTCCTCTCAGTCCCAGCTCCCCAGCTGTATCGTGGGGATAATAACTTCGTACACCTCTCGGGGGGGGCACAAATCTGTCTAGAAGAGCAGTATATAAGTGCAGTTATTCTTGTTATTATTATTGCTGTTGTATCAGAAAATGGTTTCATGCCACATGAAGTACTCTCTGTCACTGTTGTTAAGAATGAGAGAGGCACAAAAAGAGGGAAGGTGTTCCCAAGAGACAATACAGAATAGAAAAGAGGGGGGATAACTGAGGCACGTAAATAAAATGAAGATGAGTGTACTGTAAATATCTATTAGACGTTTAATATCCAAATAACTTAGAAAAAGCAGACAGTACAAATGAACGGAAGGCGCTAATAAGGATGGCACTGTAAATAACTTTTACGGTTGGCGTCACTATGCATGCAAAGGTGCCCTCGTCTCATTTTGTTCACGTGAATGAACTGTTCTCTAGGAATGAGCTCAGAGCAAATGGACTCTGTCTGACTATAGCAAGAGCTGACTGTGCACAGCACTGACTGGCTGAACTCCCAGTATCATCATGAGGCCACTTCCCCAGAGCAATTCTACAAGTTAAAGAAGAAAAGATAGTATTTTTAAAAGTTTCAAGTGGGTAGCTGTGGTGGTCTGTGGTAGAATAGCAAGATTTGGCTCCAGTAGCACCTTAGAGACCAACTAGGTGCTACTGGACCCAAATCTTGCTATTTAAAAAAGGGTGGCAAACGTTCAACCGAGGAACGCTGAGGAGAATTTAAGAATGAAAACGCAAAATGGAAGCACAATAAACTTCGCTGTAAAAAAAATTTGAAAGGAAGACAATGGACTGGTCTTGAGGCACTGTGGTAAGTGATATTATTTGTGTGGCAAAGGTTCACCCTGTGAGGGGAAATATGTGCTATAGCTTCTGTTTTCGGGTACATTTGCATCCCCCCGAGGCGCCCTTTTGTTCGGCACAGCTTGGCTAGTAACAATAAATGCTAATTAATAGGCAGCCCAAGCCAGCTGCTTGGGTGGGAGTTGGAGCAGGCTTGGTTTTCGATCTGAGGCCTGGGAGAGAAATTTGGCAAGAATAGGAAAAGAAATGTGAGGTATTGAGCCGGCAGGGAAATCTTGTTAAGCGGTTTCTGGCTGGCTATTGAGAACCTTGACTGCAGGACTGAAGTAGCTTGAGGGCAAGGATCGCCTGTACTCAACAGCGAGTGCGGGACTAGGATCTGAGAAACCCAGGTTCAAATCCCTGCTTGGTCATGGAAGCTGACTGGGTGACCTTGGGCTGGTCACACTTTCTCAGCTCAACCTACCTGACAGGGATGCTGTGAGGATAAAATGGAAGAGGATAACAACAACAACAGCAACATTTGATTTATATACCACCCTTCAGGACAACTTAATGCCCACTCAGAGCGGTTTTCAAAGTATGTTATTATTATGCCCACAACAATCACCCTGTGAGGTGGGTGGGGCTGAGAGAGCTCTGAGAGAGCTGTGTCTGACCCAAGGTCACCCAGCTGGCTTCAAGTGGAGGAGTGGCGAATCAAACTTGGTTCTCCAGATCACAGTCCTGCTGCTCTTAACCACTACACCAAACTAGGGGCGTTTTCACACACCCAAAGCCTCCGGAAGATCTCGTGAAACTCATGGCATGAAGCGTCTTCCTAGCATGATCCCATTTAATGGTTCGATTTCTCACATCATCGTGCCATTAAGGGGGATTGTGCCAGGAAATCGCGCTAGGAAGACGCTTCATGTCGAGAGTTTCACGCCATCTTCCGGATGCTTACAGGTACATGTGAAAACGGCCTATATGATATAAGCCACTTTGGGTTTCCATTGGGGAGAAAGATAGGGTATAAATGAAGTAATTAAGTACTTGCTTTCCACCTGCTCAATGTGTGTATTTGTAACTAGCAAACAGATATTGCAAGTCTCCAATACTCTGTCTGGATCCTCTTAAATTGCCTAGGAATATTTTGTACAGCACCAAGTTCTCTAGGGATTATGATGCTGGTGGTGGTGGAGGTAGTGGAGGAGGAACTAAGGAGTATGAAATAATAAACGTGCTCTAAGGTGGTTGCTATTTGATGGCCCTTAATTATTATCTTATTAATCTCAGAAGATGGGGCACCCAAAGCGGGGCCATGGATAATGATGACCTTAAAGGTTGGGTAGACTCAAAAGGGTGGAAGTGGTCCTTCTGGAACACTGACCCCAAGCCATATGGGTCTTTAAAGGTCAGTACCGGCACCTTGAATTGTACCCTAAACAGATTGGGTTGACAGCCAGTGGCTTGCCTCCAGTGGGAAAGTGGGGGACAGGAACGTGGGGAGAAGCAGTGGGATCCGACTGTTTAGGATTCACTAAACACTCTTATGTTTTTACCATGCACTTTCTAGTGAATCCTAGAGTGTCATGTTGATGGTGATCTCCGGCTCATTTCCCCCCCTCCCCGCCACCCCACTGAGCAGCTGTGGTGGTCAGGGGCTGCTAGTGAGACATTTTCTCCCAACTTTCGCGGCCACAGTGTGGATTTTCTCTGCAGCTGCCTATCTCAAGGGAGTCTGTACATGCTCAGAGGCATGAAGATATGAACGGAGACAGAGCTTGGGTGTTCTTAGTGGTGGTCTCCGAGGTTTCAGGTTTGTTTCTAACCCTGCTTGCACAGTCTGCCTATTTTGGATGCAAGTTTTCTCAGAACTGAGCATTTTAAAAAATTGGGTTACCAACGATGGGTTGGGAAATTCCTGGAGATTTTGAGGATGGAGGCTGGGGTGGGTGAGTTTGGGGGGGGGGAGGGAGCTCAGCAGGGTACAATGCCATAAAGTTCACCTTCCAGAGCGGCCATTTTCTCCAGAGGATCTTATTTATATTATCTGGAGATCACTTGGAATTCCAGGAGATCTCCCGGCATTATGAGACCCCTAGGAGGGTGGAATGGCTTTTTCACAAAGAAGAAGAGTGACAAGTAAGTATGGTTCCTGTATCCTGTCTGCTACTTGCACCCATTTTGAATATCCTCTCTTTGAATGGCTTTTCCTCCTTTGGAGGCTCCATTCTTTCTTCTTCCTCTGAAGAAGTGCAGATCTTAAAGACGATAAACGATTCTAGCTGCTTCCTTATGTAGCAAAAAGGGTTATTCATTTTTCCTTTTATTGTGTGGGGAGGGCTGAAAGTTCTTTGCTACTACAACATTTAACTTCCCTGCAGTGGGAACTCCACTGGGAAAGATCCTAGAGAAAAGCCTCACGCAACGCAATGGAGAGCTTTCGAAATGCTCTCGCAGGGGCTCCAGCCACCGACAGTATCAGTTTTTAACCTGCTGTTAGGAGGGGAATTGTTTTAATGAATACATTTCCTCTCTATCGTAGGTGAATAGCAAGATCTCATTAGAAAGGGAAAGCAATTAGAGCTAATAAAGATGAACTGTGCAGCGCCGGGTGCATGTAGAATAGCAAACAGTGAAGAAAGAGCCAGGAGGAGAACTGACTCTAATCCAGATAAATGAGTCGAGATGAAAGACAGTTGCTACTGTCGTCTCCTATGGAGAGACACACTTTCTCCTCATCTTTCCTCGACTGATATTTCACCTAATCACAGCAGGGAAAGCAACACATGGATTCAATCACAGAGGCGGAGAGGTCAGAGGAACCTCATGCGCCTCCCCCCTCCCGCAAAGATTTAGGGCTGGGCACCGGCCGACTGGATCGATGGCAGAGCAATTTGGATGGCACTGTTGTTTGTACTGCAGAATGGGCCCAAGACGGTGGTGAGGAAAGGGCAGGCCAAGCAAACAGACTGATCCAGGGGAAAATTTCAGGGGTTTGTCAGGAGGAGGCAGGGAGAAGCATTGGAGCGAGGGCTGCAGGCCGGATCCTTCTTCCCCCCTTAAAGCTGCCTTCATGGCCTGCAAAGTCTTGGGAAGAGACAATGCTCAGCCGCTGCCACCATTAAAGGACAACCATGGCAACAAGTGGAATCCACATCCTTACACACAAGGAAGCAGCAAAAGCCCTGGGCAGGTACACAGCTGCTGACATGCTGGGGTCATACAATGTGATTTTTTCTTCCGGATGGAACATTTGCATTTGCAAAAAATGCATTTGTTTCATTCAGTGTGTGCAAGGTGTACCTTCGAAAATCTGGGTTTCCAACTAGAGGTGGGCACAAACAGCAATGCGAACTAAAAAAAACTCACGAACAGCCCAATCTGCTGTTCGCGAACAAGCTGTGTGTGAGGCCCCAGTCTAAACGAACAGGTGGTTGTTGCAAGCCTCGTTGCTGGGGGCAGGCACGGGTTCCTATGGGGGCAGGGAGACCAGGAGGCAGAACCAATGGTGGTGGGTTGGCACGTGGGGATTGGTGGCAGGCACGGTGGCGGGGAGGTAAGCCACTATAAAGGGGAGGCTCCCAATGATGCCAGGGACGAGTAGCTGCCTGTGATCAAGGCTCAGAGAGAGGGACGAAGGCTCACAGACCAGCAGGCAGGAGACAGGCGCTGGTGCTGAAACCACTGTCCCTGCCTGGTCTGAGGCGGAGGGAACTCCCCACCTCCCCCTGGTGGCGACCAGAAGGACGACGGAACGTGGGGAAGGCGGAGCCGGCAGGGCGGGGCCTCACAGGTGGTGTATAAATCAAATGTTATTTCACTGGTGCTGACTTACGGCAACCCCTAGTAGGGTTTTCAAGGCAAGAGACTAACAGACGTGGTTTGCCATTGCCTGCCTCTACAACCCTGCTCTTTGTTGGAGGTCTGCCATCCAATTACTAGCCAAGGTAATTACACTACAGATGCTAATTTCTACTCTAATCAAGCTTTATTGTACCTTTACATTCTGACTCCCTTCTTTGCTCCACCCCCCCCTTCCTGCCTGGGATGTAAAGGCTCAAGGATCTCTACTTCTCCCTGTATCTAAAGAAGGGAGCTCTGACTCTTAAAAGCTTACACTCTGAAAAATCTAGTTGGTCTCTAAGGTGCCACTGGACTCAAATCCTGCTGTTCTGCTGCAGACCAACATGGCTGCCTTCCTGGAACAGGCTGCTCTAACCCCTTCACTTTTTCGCTAGTGTTGGAATAATCAAGGAATGGCTTAAGAGCAGTTCGTGTCCAATGGAAGGAGGGTTTTGGATGACCCAAGTCCCACAGGTGAACTGGACCATTAAAGTTGCTTGGCAAAAGAGGCTGACTAGAGTTTCTCTACATGAGATATCTTACATGGGAGACGCTCAATATAGGGAGATACATTGTTAGCCGGGAAGTGTAGTTTAAAAAGACAGAGCAGCCTGTGGAGATCGCTCCTCAGAAGGTTTGTTAATTTCATCTTCACCTCCCAGAAGGCTCTGTCAATTTCACCTCCCTTTCAGGTAGGCAAAGATGAAATTAACAAAACCTCTGAGGAGCAATCTCTGCCAGCTCTGTCTTTTTAAATTACCCTGGTGTAGAGAGGTGAAATTGACAGAGCCTTTGTCTCTCTTTTTAAACTATGCTTCCAGCTAACATACTGTCTCCCTACACTCGAGCATCCCCGTGTAAGATGTCTCGTGTAGAGAGACTGGCGTTGCTGCATCTCTGGGCACAGCTTGGTTTGGTCTTGGCGAACCACTCTCTGCCAGAGCGGGGCCATCAAGAACTGTCTCAGTATGTTAAAGGTCCAGATCTTCCTTGCAGAAATTAGTGTCTTTGTAGTTACTGAATAATTTGGCATTTTGAAAAAAGGGCAGCATAATGGCTGCTTCCCCCCCTCCCTGCTTCCCACCCCCTTGAAGTTTATAAGTCAGAAACATCACTCTGTGGGGTGTTGAGTAATTTACACTTTACAAGGCACGCAATAATGTATTTACACACCAGGCTTGTAAGAAAATCGGGAAAGAAGACAATTATCCAAAGACAGTGTTGGCTTTGGCAGAATTATTAGCCAATTAGCACAAGGTTGGTTTTTTTGTCTTCTAAGCTCTTCCAAGGGTTGGAGACAGTTTTCAGAATGCAGCAAGGAAAACACAATGAAAACAACGTGATTGCCCTGTGCTCAGAACTAGCTTTTCAGTTCTCGTCTTTTTGCTTCATTGTCACACAACATTTCCCAAGGTAATTGTCCTCATTCTGAACAATTTAGTGCCTGGAGCTGAGGCCCGCCTTGCTGGGCACACACATTCTGCTGGGAGAGTCTTTGACCCTGGTGTGGAATTGTGAATGTGTGAAAGTGGGAAAGATCACATGGTGATACATACACAGTGGATATTTTCTCTTTTCTTGTACTTGTGTTTTGCTGTTTGTATTTTGCTCTTTGGAGAAATGGTCGAGGTGCCCTTTAATGCTCATGTGTCAGAGTTCTTCTGGTGCACTTATTCAGAGGTGCTTGCAGTTGCAATCGCTTCACTGTTTCTCAAATATTTTGAACTCGGGGACTGTTTCCAAAGTGTCTTTTGAGCCTTCGGCCTGCTTGCCACCATCCCTTTGATGGGAGAACGTGCACACAATCTTTGCACACAGCTGCATGCATATAGCTCACTGCTGTGAACATCAAGATGTGTAGATGGGGGCATGAATCTACCACTGCCTTTGGAATGAGGACAGAGCTTGGCCTCTTGGGGACTAATTAGACAACATGCTGGGAGATCCATTATTGTGTTTTCAAAGCATTTTTAAAAAGCAATGGGTAGCTGTAAGGGGTCCAGACATAGACTAGTGGTGTGGCACAAGGGAAGGAGTTTAAGCCTTTTTCTCCTGCCAATTCCGGCACTGTTGTTAGCCATGGAATGGGGAAAAAAGAGGCACAAATCCCCTTAACAGCTAACAGCAACCTGGAGAAGGGACAGTTCCAATTAGCAAAACCGTGCAGGGGTGAGAAGCAGGGTTTCCAATCTCCAGGAAATTCCTGGAGTTTTGGGAGTGGAGGGTATAATGCCATACAGTTCACTCTCTAAAGCAGCCATTTCTCCAGCGGAACTGATCTCCGTCGTCTGGAGATCACTTGCAATTCCGGGAGATCTCCAGGCCTCACCTGGAAAATGGCAACCCTAGGTAGAAGGCTCCAATCCCCTCCCTTTGCATTGTCACTGTGGTCTGAACTGGAGCCTTGCACAATTCTTATTGGTCTTTAAAACATACCAGGAATGCTGGTCCGGTTGCAGCATTTTCGAGAATCTCCCCTAGTGAGGCCTTCAGCTTCCCTTCCCTTGTGAAGAAAAGCAGGAGGGAGAAAAACCTCCATGGGCAAAAGTGTCTGTATTGCTGGTCATGGGAGGGAAGGCAACCTGGGATAACCCAATCTCATCAGATCTCGGACGCTAAGCAGGGGCAGTACTTGGATGGGAGACCACCAAGGAAGACTGCAGAGGAAGGCACTGGCAAACCACCTCTGCTTCTCACTTGCCTTGAAAGCCTCTTGCTGGGGGTCACCATAAATTGGTTGTGACTTGACGGCACTTTATACACGTGCCTATAAGGTGTTACACAAACCTACAAGGGAGTCCAGCATTGTCCCCATTTTATAAACTGGAAAGGCCAATCAGTGCGGTTTGTCTAAAAGTCTGATCTTTTGGAGGCTGATAGAGAATTTTTGTTCCACTGTGCATCTGTGTCAAAGTACCTGCTCGCTCTCTCTCTAAGAAGGAAAAATGACTGAACTCGCCGGGATTTTCTTTCAAGTAGACGTGCACAAGGGCAGACTCTGGTTGCATTCCTACGTGCATTTACTTAGGAGTGAGGCCCATTGAAACCAGGGCCTTACTGTACATTACATTTCCCTTGTTTCCTTCCTGGGCCCAAGCCCAGCCCTTAGAGACGACGAGATGTGCACCTTGAGTTCTGTGCTCATTTCCCAGGTATGTCGAGCCCTGATTCAGCTCAGAACTGTGGCTCATGGGGAGGGAGGTCCTTTAATCCCCCTCGTGCTTTCCCCCCAACCTTAAACACCCCGTGGAGCTGCTATTTGATCAGTGGTGGTCATATACTGATGACCACGGGAGATCTACACCCTTTGTTATTATTGCCATAGCCCAGGTCCAAGCTGAGTGGCCACTGACACCATCCTAGGGGGTCACTTGGCTCAGCCTGATCCTGGCTGTCAGTGGCCCTTCGGGTAGGCCTGCCAGGTCTGAGTTGAGAAATTCCTGGAGATTTGGGGGTGGAGCCTGGGGAGGGCGGGGTTTGGGGAGGGGAGGGGCCTAAATTAGGCTATAATCCTATATTGTCCACCCTCTGAAGGGAATATTTTCTCCAGGGGATCTGCCTCAAACTCAGTTGTAATTTTGGGGGATCTCCTGGCCGCACCTAGAGATAGGCAATGCTACTTCTAGGAGAGCAGCACGTTGAGAACATTCTCAGTGGAGAGCCAGTTTGTTGTCGTGGTTAAGAACAGCAGGACTCTAATCTGGAGAGCCAGGTTTGATTCCCCATTCCTCCACTTGAAGCCAGCTGGGTAACCTTGGGTCAGCCACAGCTTCTCAGAGCTCTCTCAGCCTCACCCACCTCACAGGGTGACTGTTGTGAGGATAATTATAACACACTTTGTAAACTACTCTGAGCGTGGCATTAAGTTGTCCTGAAAGGCAGTATATAAACCGAATATTGTTGTTAGAGGGCCAGTCCACTCCATCTTGGGCCGTTCTGCCTTTCATTCTTCATTTTTTCTGGCACACCAGTAGTTCTCTCGCGGCGCCCCGTTTGGGAATTGCAACCATACTGCTTAGGCCTCGTTGTAACCTGGGCTTTCTCCCTCCTGCTCAAAGCATTCTCTCCCCCTCCACTGCATTTGGCAGGCTTTGGGACCAAAGGTGTTTATAGCACCCTTCTTCTCTCTGGGCTCAGTAGCCTATAAACATAGCAACTGTGTTGCTGTTCTGCTCTGTTCACCACCTGGGACATTTCCCAGGGATGAGATCTCGCCCAGGGAACTCTTGGAACAGACAACTTTCTGGCTAACAGATGCTGAGGCCTCTAAGGAAACAGGAGGCTCTGGAATGCTATAAACAGGGTTTGAAAGTGCAGCCCTGCCATTCAAGCCCCAAAGAGAACAGGCGGCGACATAGTTGGTTAGAGGGTCAGAACAGGATCGGGGAGACCCAGGTTTGAATCCCTGCTCTGCCGTGGAAGCTTGCTGGGTGACTGCGGGCTAAGGATCCCATTCCCTCTGTGATATAATGCGATCACAATTCCCCCCAGAGTTAGTTGTGCTTTGGTGCACCTAATTCTGACTTGAATTATGGCCGGTATCTGCACGTCTAGATAAAATGGCATGTTTTTCTGTGTCACGCTGACCTGGTGCTGTAATTAGCAGTGTACAAACTACACCATTAAAAAACTAGACTGCTAGATTACTCCAGTGTCCTTATCCACAAAATGGTGAATGATACGTGTGCACAGGCCCCAAGCATTATGTTTTCAGGCTCAGTACAAACTAGGGATCCCATTCCCCCGGTGGGGGTGAGGGATCCCCCACTTTCACCTGCTACCTCCACTTACTTGGCCAGCGGGAGAGGAAAGCATGGGAACAGGCCCCCCAGGTGCGCTCCCAGGGCAAAACGACAACATCATTGATGTTATTGCGCCACCCCAGGAACACTCCTACACTTTGCCGTGGGCCACAAGTGGGCTTACTTGGGTCTGTTTGAGGCCCAAATCAGCATGCTGTGAAGTGGACGTGTCCCCTGTGCCTGCATGGTGACATCACCGCACAGCCACCGGACCACATGCACTGCGAGCGCATGAGTAAAGTGATAAATAAATTGTACGTTCGCCACAGAAACCTAATTAAAGGATTCCATGTTTGGGCCGTTAGCAGAGTCTACCATTTAGCAGAGTAAGTGTGATTATAGGTGGTTGTGAGCTGGTTCTGCTGGCTGGTGTGTGTGCAGGAGAGAAAATAACAAAGGATACACTTGCTTATATTTAGAAAGGAAATAAGAATTCCGTATTGTAGGAACTCCATAGTTCGATAGGAAAGGAGGAGAGACAGATCCTAACTACCTGTCTAGTTTAAGGAGGGACATGGATGGTTTAGTTTAAGGAGGGACATGCTAATTTCTGCTTTAATCAAGCTTTATTGTACCTTTACATTCTGACTCCCTTCTTTGCTCCACCCCCCCCCCTTCCTGCCTGGGATGTAAAGGCTCAAGGATCTCTACTTCTCCCTGTATCTAAAGAAGGGAGCTCTGACTCTTAAAAGCTTACACTCTGAAAAATCTAGTTGGTCTCTAAGGTGCCACTGGACTCAAATCCTGCTGTTCTGCTGCAGACCAACATGGCTGCCTTCCTGAAACAGGCTGCTCTAACCCCTTCACTTTTTCGCTAGTGTTGGAATAATCAAGGAATGGCTTAAGAGCAGTTTGTGTCCAATGGAAGGAGGGTTTTGGATGACTGCGAGCGCATGAGTAAAGTGATAAATAAATTGTACGTTCCTCACAGAAACCTAATTAAAGGATTCCATGTTTGGGCCATTAGCAGAGTCTACCATTTAGCAGAGTAAGTGTGATTATAGGTGGTTGTGAGCTGGTTCTGCTGGCTGGTGTGTGTGCAGGGGAGAAAATAACAAAGGGTACACTTGCTTATATTTAGAAAGGAAATAAGAATTCCGTATTGTAGGAACTCCATAGTCCGATAGGAAAGGAGGAGAGACAGATCCTAACTACCTGTCTAGTTTAAGGAGGGACATGGATGGCAGGACAAGTCCTGCATTCATGCTTCCAAGATGGAGGGAGGAGATGGAGAGAGGTGTTGCCTGGAACAAAGCTAGGAAGAGAAGTAGTGAGAGGGAGGAAGTCAGGAGAAGGAAATCCTGAGAATAGCGATCTACATATCAAAGGGCAGTCAGAGCAGTAAACAGAGCGCCCTGACCTCTCTGTCTTTCTAACTCTTTGGTTTTTCCCCCTCTGAAACCTGAGGAAAGGGGCAGCGCTGAATCCTCCTCTCCCAACATAAAGAATAAAGAAGGCAGGTCAGAGCCAGATCTCCCCCACTCCCGCTGGGAGGGTAAGAGAACCGGGCAGCTCTACTGGGGGCCAGTCTCACACTGTCAGCCTAACCTACCTCACAGGGTTGGGGGGGAGGATAAAACAGAGAGGAGGAGGATGTGAACCACTTTGGCTCCTCACTGCAGAGAAAGGAGAGGTTTATATGAAGTAAATAAATAAGTTTAGTCCCAAGTACTGTGCATAACAAACATGGATCTCACATTATGTATCTGATATTGAAATGAGAGGGCAGCCCCCTACATGTATTCAAGAGGCTGTTTTTACCAGCAGTTTGTACCAGCAGTTGCATTATGGGTTGCAGCTCCGGGGAGGGAAATACCTGGAGACTTTGGGGATGGAGTTTGGGGAGGGCGGGGTATGAGGAGGGGTAGGAGCTCAGCAGGTTATAATATCATACAGTACCCTGTCCAAAGCAGCCATTTTCTCTGGGGGAACTGATCTCTGTCACCTGGAGATCAGTTGTAATTCCAGGAGATCTCCAACCTCCACCTGGAGGTTGTAGATCCAGAGGAGTTAGCTGTGTTAGTCTGTAGCAGCAAAATAGTAAAAGAGTCCAGCAGCACCTTTAAGGCTACCCAACTTTATTGTAGCGTAAGCTTTCGAGAGCCACAGCTCTCTTTGTCAGATGCATCACACCTGGAGGTTGTACAACAACAAAGAAGCTCCTCCGGAAATAAGCACGAAAACCAACAGGGAAAACCCCACCCGCCAGAGAAATATCTCGTTATAAGAGCAGGATAATAAATCACATATACCTGTATTTATAAAGTGAATAAATAACTCTTACATATAAATATCAATGAAATCTTATATATAAATAGCAACTACTACATTATGCGTGCCCATTCTCCTCCAATGCATCCAATAAATATAGTAAATACAATAAATATTCATAGATGCATATATATGGCCAGTAACCCAATACAAAAAATAATTTCTCTTTTCTTCTCTTGCAGAGACTCCGGAACGAAGTCTTAAAGTGTTGTTGGGATATTCCTAGAGATTTGGGGGTGGAGCCTGGGGAGGGACTGCAGCAGAGTATAATGCCATAGACTCTGCCCTCCAAAGCGACCATTTTCTCCAGGGAAATTGGTCTCTGTAGCCTGGAGACCATTTGTAATTCTGGGAGCTCTCCAAGCCCCACCTGGAAGTTGGCAACCCTGCTTATATACCAGAGGGGCGGACAGGAACTCGGTTCTTATGGCACCCAAGTAATGAATGATCGGTCCACCAATTAGTGTCTGTCGTGACTCGTGAGTGCTAAGTGGAACCTCCATTTTCAGAGGAAGTATATCTCTGAATAGCAGGGATTGGGACAAACAAAAGTGGGTATGTGGGGTTTGTTGCTGTAACTTTCCAGATGTAGCTTGTTGTTAGCCATTGATGGGAATAAAACATACTGGACTAGATGGACCCACTCCAATGCTGCAGTTTCCAGGGCTCTCTTGGCATCAAAGCTGTAGCAGGGCCTGTAATATTTCTCTCTGCTGTATTTCCAAGTTCTGTCTTTGGAAACAAACTCTAAGATTGGTTGCCTTTCTCTCCACCCCTTTTGAATATTATTAATGATCCCAGGGCGCTTGTTCAAATGTTTTCTCTCCCTTTGTCCTGAGAAAGCAAAGCTTGAAAGCATTTCAAACAAAGCCTTCACCTTGCAAACGTGCAGCTGTATATTTTCTCTCTTTCTATCTATCCTGTTCTCTGCATCAGCCAATAGCACATTCCATCTCCCTGATAATCACCAGATCCTTAAAACCATTTCCTAAAAAAGTTTTTTTTTTCTTTTGCAGGAGCAGAGAAGCGTACAAAAATTGCTTTCTCGCCTTTTCTTTGAGAAATATACATGCACAAAAAGGAAAAACAAGAAGGGTGTGTCTGGAAGAGATACAAAAGATAAGATTTATGCTAGGTGGAGAGATGACTGTCTTTGCAAACCAAAGGTCAACGGCTTGAGCAGACCGGTTTTGAGAGATATTCTCCCACTTTTGAGAGATATTTGGCATGAAACAGAAAGAGATGAGGTGATTTTTAGACAAGAGGTGGTTTCCTATCCAAGCTACAGCTGTTCCACTCAAGGGATAGTCAAAGAAGCAAGTTAATTCAACTGCAAAAAAGGCCTTCTCCCAACTCAGTCTGGACCGGAAGACGGCCCCCTACTCTGACACGGCTGATTGGGCCACCTGGACCCATGCCACAGTGACTTAAAGACTAATGCACTCTATATAGGTCTTGCCTCAGAGTCGACTCAGGGTCTCTCTAGACGTGCAGGTTATTAAAGAGTTGGGCCCGGGTTCCCCAGTTCGGGTTTCCACAGCCTTACAGCAGTTAAAAAGTAAATGGCTGTTAAAAAATAAAAGAGAGCCCAAATGGCCTCCGAATGTCTCCGCAGGGGAAAGAGAGGCTCTTCCATTTCCCCTCAAGCCGTTTCCCTGTGTCACAATAGCGTGGGAGGAGTTTCCCCCCTGTTTTTACTGCTCCACGTAGAGCAGAAAAAACGGGGAAAAAATTCCGTCCCCTGCTATTTTGACAGGGGAAAATGGCTTAAGGGGGGGAAGATGAGCCCCCCCCCGTGGAGGCATTCTGAGGCTGTTTGGGCTCTCCTTTATTTTTAACTGCTATTCCCCAAAGCTGCTGTGTAGCAGCAGGGGACTCAAGTTGGAGCTGGAGAACTCAGGTCCAACTCTTTAAAAACTTGCACCTCTAGCTTGGCCCTCAGAGAGTCTAGTTGGTGCAGAATTCCGGAGCTCGGTTATTATCACGAGCCAAGTAGAACACGCATATTTCTCCCATTCTGCAGTCGCTCCACTGGCTACACATCAGTTACTGGCTCAATTTAAGTTGTTGGCTATCACATACAAAGACCTTTATGGTTGCCTCGCCCCCTATGCTCCCCCATGGCAGCTTCGCTCATCTGAACAGGGCCTTCTGGAGGTACGATCCCACGAATGGGCAAAATCAACAACTGCCTGTACACACACATTCTTTGTGGTGGCCTCCATCTTACTGAATGACCCACTCTTCTGGCTTTCTGCAAACTATGCAAAACTATTCAGGAGGGCTTTTTTACACAGGTAGTACTGTAAGGAAATGGTTCAGAGCAATGCTTTGGTTAAGGGGCAGGGACTATGGACTATACTACTGCGTACCTACTGGGTAGCTTATGTATGGATGGTTCACACTGCAGTATCCAGTTCAGAGATGCATATGTATATCAGGTATCATTGATGAAATTGCACAGATAGATGTTTTATAACAGTTCACACCTTGGTCTCGAACAGTTTCGGGCTGGGGACAGCTAAAAGACTGCTACTCCCTTATGAGCCTGCCCTCCTGTATGTTTCCACCACAGGAAGTGAGATGGGCGGATTTTAAAAAGCAAGGCCTTTTCTGTGGTGGCTCCTCAGCCTTGGAATGCTGTCCCCTCACCTGCTCACCTGGTGGCCAATCACCTTAGTTTCATCTCCCAAGTAAAATCAATTGGCTGTCTGTGTTAGCTGTTTCCTTTGCGCTTCCTCCCCTCTCTTTTCTCCACACCAAGAAATTGATTTTTATTTTAAGTCTGTTCCACATTATATGATGGTTGAAGAGCAGCATAGAAGCAAGGTTGCCAACCTCCAGATGGGGCCCTGAAGCGCTCCCAGAATTACAACTGATCTCCAGACTATAGAGATCAGTTTTCCTGGAGAAAAAGGCAGGTTTGGAGTGTGGACTCTATGGCATACCACAGATTCTAGATAGAATCTATCCCCAGATCTCTCCCAACTGCAGGCACCACCCCCAAATCTTCAGGAATTCCCCTGGCCAGAGCTGGCAATCTGACACAGAAGTCATTTTTTAAAAATCCTGTTTTGTTTCCAAAGAATTATCTAACCCACCGTTCAGCTGTGAGTCATCAAGCTTTTTCATAAACACTCAGAACACTTCCCATGAAAATATTTCTCATATAGTAGCTCAATGCAATAACACACTGGCCTGTAAGTAGGTGGGGAACTCTCCACCCCAGCTGCCCGCCCCACCTCGCCACCACAGACCAGGCCGGTTTGCATGGAGTAATGCCAGAGCACATGGCAAAGTGGTGCACACAGGCTCCATGGGTCTTCTAATGATGTTTAAACTGGAAGCAACCTCATTAGAAACCTTCCTTCCTTCTTTTCTTTCCCTATGGAGTACATATGAAGAAGAAAGTGGCATCCCTTGCCAGGCACCCACTGGCCCTTCCGATGTTAAGATAGGGGGACTGTCAGAGACTGCCAATTTAGATCTCAAAGAACTCCACTGCGCGAGTCCACGGATGCATGAGTTAAAGTTTTAATGATAACCGAAGACATCTCTTGACTGGAATGCCTGTCCCCTCCCCCCGCTAAGCATTAAACCCTTCAAGCACAACCCCCAACCCACCATACTTCCCTCCCCCTGTATCTAAGCTCTAATTTCCCATCTATGCAGTGAAAGCAGGAAAAGTAAAAGTAAACTAGAGTTGTGTCTTTCTCCGATCAACTGGTTGCGTCGCTGGAGCGATGTTGATAACTGCATTCCTTCTCACAGCTTCCCACAGCAACACGTAATGTTTCTCAGGCAGGTTTGATGCACAGGCTCCAATAGCACTCTTAAAGCATGGCATCAGAGATCAGTGAACCCCCAATTCCTCAAAGTACGGCAGGGGCCACCCCTGACAGGGACCTGGCAACCCTGAAGTTAGGCTAGAGTTATTGGGCTGGATTTCACAGATCTGTTCATCTACTGGAGGCACCTTTCCTCTGGGAGAATGTTCCTTATGCTGAAGGAAAGCCCCTCCACTGGCAGAAAGGATCTACAAGATTTAACTCGTGATCTTCATGGGGGACTGCAACCAAGAAATCAGAAGAAGATTGAGACAGGAGAGAGCTAGAAAAGATCCTTAAGGAGTTTAGGTAGTAGGCCACACATTACATTTTTAACAAAATTGTTAAGGTGTTTACTTAAAGATGTTAAGACTAGACATGAGCACGAACAGGAAAAAAAACGAACATGGTGTTCATTGTTACCAACCACGAACCACAAACATTGACAAACACGACCTGTTCACGAACACATTAATTGTTCGTTGTTCTTGGGGGCCAGCAGGCTCTCCTCCAGCCATCAAGATCCCTACCACACCACTCCCAGAAACCCTACCTGAGCAGGCAGCAGAAAAGGTACCAGTAATAAATAATAGCTTGGCCCAGAGCCTGGCAGCAGCCCTGAAACTTGAAGAGGTAGATCCCTATCCCACCACACGCAAAGAAAATTCAAGTTCCAATGCACTCTCCCTGTCTCTCTCTCAAAATGCCAACAACAACTGTCTCTCCCTCTCCACTGTCTGCAAAACCAGAGCTGGGAGCCCCCCTCCCCCCCTGCTCTTTGCTTCCTTGTAACAAATTTGGAGCTCCACACTTGAAAGGAAGACCTGCCTCTCAAGCTAAATTGGGCTTAGATTGGGGTTTCCAGGGCAACAGCAGGAGTTCAGATAGAGTTCAGGCAGTCCCTGCCTCCGGTTGCCAAGGGAATTGATTGCAGGTGCCAGACTGTCTGGCTTGATGAACAGCAATGAACGAGGCTTGCAAGGACCACCTTTTTGTTTAGAATGGGGCCTCACTAACAGCTTGTTCATGAACAGCTGATTGGGCTGTCTGTGGCTTTTTTTAGTTTGTTCGTGCCCATCTCTAGTTAAGACATTTAAGTTTCCTATCCACATGAATGTTGTATCTATACCAATGGTTTTACTTTAGTGATATACGAGATTTTAAAAAATGTTTTAAGTGTACATAGAAAAGTGTGTGGATGTGAAAACAAGTACTTATTTGTTAATATGCTGCTTTTCTCCCCAGTGTGGCCTACAACATTGTTCTCCATGCCTGTTTTATCCCTGCGAGAACCCTGCGAGGTAGATTAGGCTGCCAGAGTATGACTGGCCCAGGGTCACCTAATAAGCTACTATGGCAGAGCGAGGATTCAAACCTGGGTCTCTCAGATTCTAGGCCGATACTTTAACCACTATACCACACCAGTAGACCAATCAGGGAATGCTGATTATCTTTATTGTATGTTAAGTGACAATCAGGGCTTTTTTTCAGCTGGAACGCGGTGGAACGGAGTTCCGGAACCTCTTGAAATGGTCACATGGCTGGTGGCCCCGCCCCCTGATCTCCAGACAGAGGGGAGTTGAGATCGCCCTCCGTGCCGCTGAGCGGCACAGAGGGCAATCTCAACTCCCCTCTGTCTGGAGATCAGGGGGCGGGGCCACCAGCCATGTGACCATTTTCTCCACAGGCAACCCACTGAGTTCCACCACCTCTTTTCCCAGAAAAAAAGCCCTGGTGACAATGTAGGGTGCAACTCTAGAGTTTTGTGAAAAGTTTGTGCAAGATACTGGCTTGCCTACTGTCCTCCCCACCCCTGCAACCGGAGTTATAGCTACTGTGAATGCCTTGCATCTGGAACTTCCAAGCTCATTCCCTGAACTATTATGTTATGCTGATTAAAAAGAAAAAAAAATCCGTTGTATTAAATTTTGCCTCCTGGAGCTGCCAAAAGGGTCGATACCACCCAGAAGACATCTTACAACACCAATTGTCTTGCCTGAACTTTTACCATCGAAGTGTGGAGGTTTCTTGTAGCAGTTCCAAAAAGAACTGCTGAATCTTGGACCAGCTTTCCTTTTTCGTTCATCGTGTGAAGAAAGACTGAGATATTTCTTTTCCCCTCAGTCCCACCCCTCATTTCTCCATTTGGTGCCAGATATATAAAGGAATGGAAAAATATGGCAGCCAGCTGATGGAAGGGATGCGTACATTTCATGAATACTGGTACAGAGTAAAAGGGCGGAAGGGACGTTTTCTTGATTTCTTCACAGTGATGTTCTATAACGGGAGCATTTTTCTTTTTCTCAGACTAGATTAAGATTGCTTAGGCTCAGTTCTGAATGCACTGGCCTGTACTGTGTTACTTTGGGTTCAGTACAGATTAGGCCCATTCTGAGCCCTTTGTCTTACTCATGGCATCAAGAACTAGATAGACCCTGAGGATCAGACTTTGGGGTGCATTTTTGGGGGAGTGGTGGAGGACTGGGGAAGGGGGAGCTTGAAGGGATGTGATGTTACATCCTCCACGATGCTCTAGGAATTTCCTTAATCTCTATGGTAAAGACATTTTCTGTTGACACTCCAGGAATCCCTCAAGGAGATTGGGGAAATATTGAGAGTGCCGCTGTAGATGCTACTCCTCATTTTTATTTCTGCTTCTCAAGTCATTGAGGTTGGGGGGACTGAGAACAGAGGCAAGGGATTGCCTGCTGTCAGTGGGTGAATGGCAAGCCTCGTTCCTAGTGAAGTGTGGAAGTACTATCTTTGGTACTGTTATTCAATGTGACATCACTAGAACCAATCCTATAACAAGACCACCACCACCACCACCAACAACAACAACAACATTCAATTTATATACCGCCCTTCAGGACAACTTAATGGCCACTCAGAGCGGTTTACAAAGTATGTCATTATTATCCCCACAACAAAACACCCTGTGAGGTGGGTGGGGCTGAGAAAGCTACAGAGAACTGTGACTTGTCCAAGGTCACCGAGCTGGCTTCAAGTGGAGGAGTGGGGAATCAAACCCGGTTCTCCAGATTAGAGTCCTGCGCTCTTAACCACTACACCAGACTGGCTCTCCCTGGGGGCTACATCCCTGGGGGCTACCTTATGACTTCATCAACCCCCATCTTCAGACATCACCCCATAATTCATGGCGGTCTGGCAGCCCTGTAAGAGATATGGTAAGACCAAGAGGCCTCCTTACACCCTGAACTTCTTGGGCTGTCTCCTTGCTTCTTCCTTCCATTCCACAAAAATGTTTCTAACAGACTGGAGGAGAAGATGAGAGGGGGAAAGAAGAGAATACAGAGAGAAGAAGATGAGGCCAGAGAAGGGTAAGAGATAACTCATTCCACAGTAAACCCAGTGAAGAAACTAGTGGAGGGATAAGATATATCTTTTCCTGTCTTGCAGAAAGGAGTGGTTAAAAAAAGGCAATTTCTCCTGTGTGTAGATTATGTTAGCCTGTAATTTCAGAGCCAAAAATGGGCTGGGAGGAAGAGAGAAGAATCAGATCATGTACTGATGATACTTATTTTAAACAAATCTAAAACAAACAAATAAAAAATAAGTAGCAGTCCTTCTCACTGTTACCGCTACCACCTCTAGCTAAGTTTCCATGGGGAACTGACAAGGATAACTATGGAAGTAGAAAGAGACTAGAGCTGAGGCCTGAGCCGAGTTCAGACTTTTGGGGAATTTGGACTTAGCTCATAATGGTTCAGACAATTTGTACTCTGAATTCTGAATCACTGCAACATCACTAAATTCCCTCTCCCATACCGTTGCCATGCCTGGCATCGGGAAGGAGCCTGAAGAGGGGGGAGCATGGGTGGGAGGTGCATGGCACCATGTATGCCATTATGTCACTTCTGGGAAAAACCCAAAGTGATATCATGTCACTCTAGGAAATCACTGAAAACCCTATGGTAAAGCCATAGACTTTCCAGAGATTCCTAGTGCTGGGTTACATCACTTTTCCCCAGGAAGTGACATCATACCGTGCATTATGCTATTTTTTTCTCCCACCACAGATGGCAGATGACCAAACAACCCTGGCGACCCTTACGCTGTCAGGGAAAGGCCTTGGCCTCTCTATCCTGTTGGTCAGTCCTCCAGAGCAACTCGTTGCTCATTGTCCAAAACAGGTTGGTGGATCACTGATGCAGTCTCATAAGTAAATATATATTTATTTATTTACGTCATTTATACTCTGCCTTTCTCACTGAGACTCAGGGCGGCCGTTATACAAAGTCAGTCCACAGAAAGTTAATAGTCGATAGATAAATTTCTTCTTTCTCTTGCAGAAACGCCGGGATGAGAGTCTTAAAGTGACAAATGCCGATGGTGGAAGACAAACAGGTAAGTGCAACAAGACAAATCTCCTATATAAAGTTAATTTTCTTATTTGCTATACCTAGGTCGGATAACACAAACTGGGGGGTGCAGAGATTCCCCCCCCCCGCCCAATGAGAAGCCAGCCACTTAGCTTGTTTCATATCCAGAACTTTTTCAAGGGCGTAAAAAGTATTATCCAACTAAGCCCCAACCAAGAGAATCTTCACAAGTCACACCAGCGTGTTCTTCAAAGACAAAAGCTCAAATGACAGCTATAAAGCCATCCTTTTGTATCACACGGGAAGAAACAATGGAACGCCAGTCTTTTCCTAAGAGTCAGCCTTACACAACAACCCTGTGAGGTAGGTTAGGCTGAGAGCATGTGAGTCTCCCAAGGCCACCCAGTGAACTTCCATGGCAGAGTGAGGATTCAAACCTGGCTCTCCCAGATCCTTGTCCAATAGTCATAGATCCAGAGGAGTTAGCCGTGTTAGTCTGTAGCTGCAAAATAGTAAAGAGTCCAGTAGCACCTTTAAGACTAACTAACTTTATTGTAGCATATCATTTCGAGAACCACAGCTCTCTTCGTCAGAGCATCTGTAGAAGAGAGCTGTGGTTCTTGAAAGCTTATGCTACAATAAAGTTGCTTAGTCTTAAAGGTGCTACTGGACTCTTTACTATTGTCCAATACTCTAACCACTACACCAGACTGGTAAAAACCACAGAGATTTTGGGCAAGTCCTATAATGCCTTAGGGACTAGCATGAAGGCTGGGAGCGGGGAAATGGGGGCCACAACATTGGCGCATCACTGTATCATTCTCAGGGAAGAGTCAGAAGTGATACAGTGTAGCTCAAGGAATCGCTGGAAACTCTATGGCCTCCCAGATCCTAGTCCTATACTCTTACCACTACACCAGAGACTAGCCCTCAAGTGATGTTATCATGTGAAATGCCAACGAGCTCTCCTTTCCTCTGCTCTTCCTTCACGACTGCTTCCACTGATTTAGAGCGAAAGGTTTCATGTCCAGCCCCTCCAGTTCCTGGAAGGGAGGGGGAATGAAAAAGGGAGAGGAGAAGAAAAGGAAGAATACTGGCAAAAAGATATGAAAGGGGAAAATGATAAGGACCACAGGGAGCTTTTTACAATCAAAGATCTGCTTATAACTATTTATAATCCATCCTGCTTCCCTTGTGACCCCCCCCCCCCAGCTATGTAAAATAACTCGACACTCCTACAAATAAATACATTTCTGGGAAATCAGAGTCATGCAGAAAAGGGCTATTTGCATGGAAATTTTAACCTTTGATATGACTCAAAGAACCTACTCCAAACAGAACTGAGATGAAAACCTTATGAAACCTGTTTTTTTTTTTCAAAAAGGGGGGAAAGAAAATAAAAGAAAAATGAATGAAGTTTTGTAGGCTGTTAGCAACGACTTCTTGACACCAGGCTGGTGCCAAAGTGAGAACCAAAGCATTGTTGAACTGCGTTTGTGCTTTCTTGGCAAAACAAACGCGTGCACACACTCAACAGCAAAGGCCGTGTGAAGACGGGGGATAGCCCTTCTGTCCTCCAGTGTTTCGGGGGACATGGCCCCAGCCCTGTCTGCTGTTGTTACATGTTAGCAGAAGCAGCCACCTCTTTATTGGGACCCATCGTACCTTCTCACCCATGCAGCAGTTTCTAGTGGGAACGATGATGCTGCCAACCTCCAGGTTGTGGCTGGAGATCTCCTGGAAGTGCAACTGATCTCCAGGCCACAGAGATCAGTTCCCCTGGAGAAAATGGCTGCTTTGGAGGGTGGACTCTATGGAATTATGCCACGCTGAGGCCTTTTCCTCCCTAAACCCCACCCTCTCCAGGCTCCACCCTCCAAATCTCCAGGAATTTCCCAACTTGGAGCTGGCAACCCTAGCGAGCAGGGGTTTCTCTCTCCTCTCTTTGTTCTGTAACTGCTGATTTAGGACCAAATGATATAGTATCTTAAAGGTAGGGGTGCCATTCCCCTGCCCGGGATGGGGGATCCCCTGCTCTCCCCCTCCCCCACTTGCCTGGCCAGCAGGGGGGTACACTTCCCAGGGCACCCCCCTGGCAGCGCAGTGCACCCCTGGGCGACGCAGCGCACTCCCATACCCACAGCAGCCTGATTTGGGCTGAATCACGCCCCACAGCAGACCCAATTTCGGACGTATCATGCCCCACAGCAAGCCCGATTCAGCCCCCTGGGTGATCGTGGGAGCACTCTCCGGCTGCCCCTTGACCCTGTGTGATGATGTCACTTCCTTGAAGTGACATCATCGCACAAGCCTGGGAGCAGGCATGTGCTGTGCGCAGGTTCCTGATCTCCCACCAGGGGAGTTGGGGGACCTCGAAACCCTCCTTAAAGGCCTGTGTAGCAACAGACAAGGAGTGGGAGAAATACTTCTTTATAGCTATACATTTTCATCCTGCACTTCTTCGAAGGAGTGCTTGGCTGCAAATCAGCACTCTACTGGTTTGAATCCCAGTACTGCCATGGGCTCAGTAGATGGCCTTGGGTAAGCCACTCCTCTTGGCCCCAGCTCCCCAGCTGCATTGTGGGGATAATAATAACGCAGACTTGTTCACCGCTCTGGGTGAGGCACTCATCTGTCAAGAAGAGCAGTAAATACGCACAGTTTATTATTGTTGTTGTTGTTGCTGCTGCTGCTGTTCCTGTTGCTATTGTTATTGTTATTGTTATTTAGCCTCCCCAGAACCTGGTGAGGTAGGTTAGACTGAGGGCCAAGCTACACATGACGAATGACACTTGAACGGCAAGTGGATTGAGTGGAGGGCAAGTGAACAGGGAGAAATACACTTGCCGTTCAAGTGTCATTCGTCATGTGTAGCTTGGCCCTGAGACATAGTGACTGGCCCAAGGCTACCCAGTGAGCCTCATGGCCATGTGGGCATCTCAGGTCTAGCCACGACACATTAGTCATCAAACTGCACTGTTTCCTCTTTTACTTTCATGCCATTTTCCCAGTTGAAACTAGCTGCAATTAGAACAAGTTGGGAGACGGGACTGGAAAGACTCCTTTCCCTACTGGCCTCGTAGCAGTCTAGTAGTGTTGGTTTCTAGTGGGAAACAGTGTGGGGAAAAGAGTTTAAACCCCTCCTTTCCCTGCCTCCCCTGTAGCTTTAGGGCCAAAAAATATGCTTGGGATTTAACAATCTCTGACTGGCACCTCCAAATGTGCAAGTTGTGATGGGGGTGTTGCCAGCTCCTGATAGGTAACGTGGGGGGAGGAGACAGAGAGTGTTGTGAAGATGAGACATGAGGGGATCCAGTCCTCTGTGAGGGTAGAAGGTCTTATAGAGGTCTTGGAGGCCCTACAGGGCCTGCAGAAGGCACTACTTGCCCTTCAAAAGAAGAGGAAAGTTGGTCAAGGAGGACAGATGGCCAAGGGGGGGGGGCATGTAATTGAGCTTGCTGGCATAGTGGGAGTCCTGGCAGGCCTACGCAGCTAGATGGATTCACCAAAAATATTGGACACATCTGATAAAAATTTGTCAGCGTTGTGGAGACCACATGGCTTGGCAAGAAGGTCCACCAGGAAGCTCACAAAGGGTCACTGCTGCCGTCTGTGCTTCATGCCACGTAAAAGCTGGCAGGCAGATTCCCTGCCAGACAGGGGCGGTGTAGTGATTCTGGGGTCCCAGGTTAAAGACAAGGATGCCCTCCACACCTCCTTTACTCCCAGCCAACTCACTGATTTCAACCTACTTCATAGGGTTATTGTGAGGATAAAATGAATCAGAGGAGAATGTTGTAACAATTTGATTTATATGCTACCCTTCAGGACAACTTAATGCCCCCTCAGAGTGGTTTACAAAGTGTGTTATTATTATCCTCACGATAATCACCCTGCAAGGTGGGTGGGGTTGAGAGAACAGTGAAAGAGCTGTGATTGACCGAAGGTCACCCAGCTGGCTTCAAGTGGAGGAGTGGGGAATCAAACCTGGCTCTCCAGATTAAAGTCCTGCCACTCTTAACTACTATGTCAGGCTATGGATGACAGGATATGGTAGACAGATCCCTGTACCATTGCAACAAGAAGCCCAAGCTCTTGGTTAAATAGTTTTATTCAGAAATCAAATCATTTCCATATATATTTCCATAGGATTACTCAGAAGCAAGAAAGCATCTAAGCAGTTCACGTTCCTTGACAGGAATAGAAACTTGAAGAAAGTACATCTCTAAATACCCAATCATTCCCCCCTCCCAACTAAACCACAGGTTTGCGTGGGAAACATTCTGGGAATTTCTTTTAGAGTTTATACATCAGCCTAGACAGGACAAAATGAAAGAATTCAGGACTGGACACACTGTAAATATAAAATGCAATCAGCAAATACATACATAATATTACATGTAAAAATACATTTGAAACTCAAATATATGTTCACTTACAATGTGTTACAATCTCCAGCTACACTCTCCTATGGCTTGTGAAGAGGTGGTGCTAACGGACAAGTAATAGATTAGGTAATGACTGTGTATATATCTCTCATTCGGGGCCGAATCAATCAATGTTCTATCTAAACCAATTGCAGCTGGAGGAAGGTCCGGGGGGAATTCCACTACTTACAATGAATCACAATTCTCATAGGAAACAAGAGTAAACAATCTCTAAGTTTAATCCATGCGGTGAAAGAGTATTAAGTTGGAAAATCCATTTGGATTCCAACTGCATGAGTACTTTTCCTGTGTCCGAAGCGTGTGGACGGTCTAGATGTTCAATGACAGAGACTTTAAAGTCATGGAGTGAGTGTTTACACTGGTGGAAATGGCCAACCAAAGGTGCTTCTGTTACCCCGTTTTTTATCCTAGATATATGCTCTTGGATTCTTGTTCTAAGTGGGCGAATGGTACTGCCTATGTATAGCAAGGGACACTGGCATTGGATGATATACACCACATTTACTGACTTACAGTTTGTAAAATCACGCCGTGCAAAAGTGCGGGTGGTCAAAATCTGATCAAGCCCCACCATGTAACTGCACACATTGCATGTGCCACATGCGAAATGGCCCTTAGGTATATTAGAGCGTGGGGGAGTGCTAGAGAATTCAGACCTAATTAGAAGGTCTCTGATTGATTTGGTCCGTCTGTAACCAACTGCCAGTCCCGATTCACACCCACGGACGTCAGCTATGAGGTGCCAATGCTGCCTTATAATAGAGGTGATCCTAGGGGCTAGGGGAGTATATTCCAGTCCCCACTTAATTTTATCATCCAGTCTCCTCGGTCTGGGAGTCAACAAAGTCTCCCTGTCAGTTACATCAGAACGTGTCCTAGCTTGTTCAATGACATGGCTCGGGTAGCCCCTTGTGGCAAAGTTCTCCCCCAACTCCTTGCGCCCAATTTTATAAAAATATGGGTTGGTGGAATTCCGTTTAATCCTCAAGAATTGGCCCACGGGGATGTTGTCCCGTAAGCTTTTTGGATGAAAGGACTGGTAGTGTAAATAGGCGCATCGGTCTGTACTTTTCTTAAAGGGGCGCACTGCAAGCTTATTGTCCGTCTCTCGATAAATGGTGACATCTAAATAGTCTATGCTATTAGTACTTCCGGTCCAGGTGAACTGGATCGAAGGGTGCCAAGTATTGAACCAATTACCCAGTTCCTCAGCGCACCCCTCTTCATTTAGCAAGACTATGACGTCATCTATGTATCGCCTGTAAAGGAGAATGTGCTCTTTAAAGGGGTTTGAGTTGTCATTAAATATCCATTGGTTCTCCAAGGAAGACATAAATATATTAGCGATACTCGGGGCAGCAGCGCACCCCATGGCTACCCCTTTCAACTGGAAATAGAATTCGTCATTAAATCGAAAATAATTCTTCTCCACTATGATGTCTAAAATATTGAGAAGAAAATGAGTTGACGGTTTTTGGATATCGCGAGAAAGAAGGGCATCCTGTACTGCATGTCTTGCCTCATCATGAGGGATGGAGGTATATAAAGACCTCACGTCTAGGGACATCAGGTATACCGTAGAAGGAATATCCATAGATTCCACTAAAGAAATTAGAGACATAGTATCTTTTAAGTAGGCAGGCGTATTTATAACTAGGGGTTGCAGGAAAAAATCCAGATAACTCGATAGAGGTTCCAGGACTGAATTGGAACCGGAAATTATTGGACGTCCGGGGGGAGGGTGTCCTGGCTTATGGATTTTCGGTAATGTATAAAAGACAGGTATTCTGGGGCTGGGGTTAATCAGGGCATCTCTGGTCTTTTTATCTATCTCATTTTCCGCCAACCCCTCATCTAAAACAATCTTGATGACCCGTTGGATGTGTGAAGTCGGGTTGATGGACACCCGCTTGTATTCTGTCTCGATATTAAGTTGTCTGGTACACTCCTGAACATAGTCACATGTATTCTGTATGACAATTCCCCCACCTTTGTCCGCGGTCTTAATGACTATGTCTTTGTCATTTTTGAGCCCCTGCAAAGCCTCCCACTCCAATTTAGAGAAGCGATGGTTAAGGCATTTGCAAAATGACATTAAGGTACAGCATTAGCAATGGCTCAGCATTAGTATTGGCATGGATAGGGCTCAGACATGACACACTATACCAAACTGACTCACTTTGGGTCCCCATTAGGGAGAGAATTGGGGTATAAATGAAGTAAATAAATATTTACACTATTAAGATGAGTGAGCCGAAGCGACCCTCACCTCTACCCCATCCTTGTTGCCTCTGGAGTCAGGGCAGCAGGGGCTTTGGGGCAGGACGGGAAGCTGCTGCCACTGACTGCCAAGGGAGGCAAGGAGGCAAGACTAGTTCTCAGATGTGAAAATGCCCAATGAAGAGATTTTGGGAATGGCTGCACTGATGTTGAAGCTGTGAAAAATCCCCCCCCCTCCGCACCATCTGGTCAGCCAGGAATGTCACCGTGGCTGGGCTGACTGTCACAAGGCACAATGGGAATTGAAGTTCTTCATTGTGCCTGCTCCTAGCATTTCCTTTGATGTTTCTTCCCCCCCCGCCCTTCTTTTTTGCAGCTGCCTCCCACTGAGAGAGAGAGAGAGGCTGTCAGTGTTTTCCCAACTAGGAGCCAGAAGATGCAGCCAGCTCAGAGGGGGTGGGTGAGGCAAGTGAGAAGGAGAAAGGGGGACACACAACCCAAATGAGCAAAAAGCTGCCCACCGTGCAGAATGACGGACAGCCACATGCCTTGCAATACAGGACTATAAAGCTGTACCTGTCCTTCCAGGGAGGGGGAGAACACATTCTGCTGCTTGAGGAAGAGGATCTTCATCTTCTCCTCCTGCCAGAGTCTCTCTACACGAGACACCTGACACGTTAACAACACGTGTTGGGAGATGCAATGTTAGCCAGGAAGGGTAGTTTTAAAAGACAGAGATGGCAGCAAGGCAAAGGCTTTGCTGTACACTGTAGCTGTGTGAACAGGCTGGAAAGTGCCAGAAGGAAACTTCAGTCCATTATCACCTCTCCAGGTCCACGTCTGGCTCTGGAAGGCAGCTCCAGCCCATTTCCATTCCTCGCTGCCCTCTGGTTGTGATCCCACACCTTTTTAGCCTGCAGAGGTGAGATTGACAGAGTCTTTGGGGAGACGAAGATGAAATGGACAAACTCTCTGAGGAGCGATCTCCGCTGGCTATGTCTTTTAAAACTACCCTTCCCAGCTAACATTGCATCTTCCTACTCTTCTTGACAAACATGCACCGAGGTGTCTCGTGTAGAGAGACTCACAGGTGGGGAACAATGGAAATGCTGGTGCCAGCTACAGTTTGCCTTCTGCCAGCTCACCCACCCTGCAGCCAAACCCAAGAGTTTGATTTTTTTGTTTTGCTCCTGGTATCTGACGAGGGGACCTTTGACTCTTGAAAGCTCATATCCTGGAAATCTAGTTGGTCTTTAAGGTGCTACTGGACTTGAATCTTGCTCTTGTTTTGCTCCTTTATTTTTTCACTTCATTTCTATTTTAAGCCTTGAGCCCTGCTGCTCAACTCTGTCCCTTTGGAACTGCCTGCTTCTTGGATCTCTTAATCAGAAAATACCAGGCATTTGTAGGTCTGTCCCATCCCTCCCTCACAATTTATTTCCTGGACAACAAGCACAGATACTGGAGTTGGTATCGGGGTCAAAACTGGACATCTGTCCATCTATGAGTGCATAGTTAAATTGTGGAACTTACTGCCGGAGGAAGTGGTGATGGTTGCCAACTTGGAAGACTTTACAAGGGGAGTGGATAAATTCATGGAGAACAGGTAGGGTTGCCAGATGGTCTCTGGAAAACTCTTGGACACAATAGAGAGCCCCCCCCCCCCCGGGGCTCACAGTGGGAACTCGTTTTGCAGGAGAACTTCCTCAATGGCAACATAATGATCCTCTCTTCAACCACATCTAGGGAATTCCAGAACTTAAACTAGCATATTGTTGAGTGACGGCCATATCTGCCAAATCCGTCACTCAATAACATGCTTCTCCTGAGAAATGCATTGAATTCACTGGCATCTCGTTGGGCCAGGGGCATACATGCCCAGTCTTTATGATGATCTCATTTGTGGAAAAGAACATGTATAGATCAGTATAAATCTGGCATTGGCTAAACCACGAGCTTACCTGTTGGATCGCCACCAACTATCGCAACTAGGGATGTGCGTTTCGGCATTCAGAATGCCGAAAGAATGCCGAAACAAAAGTGTTTCGGCTTCTTTCAGGGAATGCCGAAACGTTTCGGGGAATCCCGAAACGTTTCGGGTAGCCGAAAGAAAAAAGCCGAAACGTTTCGGGATTCTTTCGTCTTTCATTCGGCTTTTCAATGGGAAAATGCCTCCGTCTTCCCGGACGTCTGGGGGAGGCATCTTCCCACCGAATAAGCCCAAAATTGGTGGGGACCTTCCTCTAACCCTTCTCTAACAACCACCCAAGTTTCAGACAGATTGGACTTTGGGGGGCCATGTTATGGCCCCCCAAAGCAGGTCCCCCCATCCTCCCATAAAGGAGCATCTTCTTCATTATTTCCTATGGGGAAAAAATGAAGAAGCAGGCTTCCTTTGCCAGGGGTGGCATTTTGCATGCAAAATGCCCCCTTACCCTCAGGGGCCCTTCTCCCACCCCTCCTCCCACCCCCCACCAAGGCTCAGCCTGCTCCCACTTGGGGGGGCCATTTCATGGCCTCCCCAAGTAGGTGCTCTAATCTCTACCACTGACAGCTGGGGGAGGCTTGTGTTGCCAGGGGTGGCATTTTGCATGCAAAATGCCCCCCAACCCTCTGGGGCCCTTCTCCCACCCCTCCTCCCACCCCCCACCAAGGCTCAGCCTGCTCCCACTTGGGGGGGCCATTTCATGGCCTCCCCAAGTAGGTGCTCTAATCTCTACCACTGACAGCTGGGGGAGGCTTGTGTTGCCAGGGGTGGCATTTTGCATGCAAAATGCCCCCCAGCCCTCTGGGGCCCTTCTCCCACCCTTCCTCCCACCCCACACCAAGGCTCAGCCTGCTCCCACTTGGGGGGGCCATTTCATGGCCTCCCCAAGTAGGTCCTCTCAGCCCCTAAATTCCACCCCTTACAGCTCCACACAAACCCAATTCCCCCCAGCTGCCACACACAGACCCAAATCCCCACATTAGCCCCTCACAGACCCAAATCCACCCCCACCTGCCCCACACCCATAACCCCAGGAACAGGCTGGCAAAGGCCAGCCCTCTCCCTTTGTTCCCTATGCTGGGAACTTCTAAACTCTCTTTCCCTGGGCAATTCTGCACAGCCCAGGGGTGCCACAATGGTGGGCACACTTCTGAGTGCCAGCTGGTCCCTGTGAAAGAGCACCTGAACCACAGACACCCTCCCTCAAATTCCCCCACCACCTACAGAGATGGCTGGCCAGCCAGCCCCATTGTTCCCTATGATGGGAACCAACTGCACAACAAAGAATAAAACAAGAACAACACAAAATAAAGTTTTTTAAAAATTATTTTCTCCCTTCCAAAGTACAAGTAGGCAAAGCATTATGACACATAACACCAGCAGTCCCCCACACAGAAAAATAACACAACTCACTTAACATCAGAGAATCACAAAGCACGATTCCTGTCAAAAACACTTTATTTCTTGAACAGCTTTAGGCTACACAGCAGGGGGGGAACACCAAAGGGCATGGCAGCAGTATCTTACACAAAAATAACACAACTCACTTAACATCAGAGAATCACAAAGCACGATTCCTGTCAAAAACACTTTATTTCTTGAACAGCTTTAGGCTACACAGCAGGGGGGGGAACACCAAAGGGCATGGCAGCAGTATCTTACACAAAAATAACACAACTCACTTAACATCAGAGAATCACAAAAGCACAATTCCTGTCAAAAACACTTTATTTCTTGAACAGCTTTAGGCTACACAGCAGGGGGGGAACACCAAAGGGCATGGAAGCAGTATCTTACACAAAAATAACACAACTCACTTAACATCAGAGAATCACAAAAACACAATTCCTGGCAAAAACACTTTATTTCTTGAACAGCTTTAGGTTACACAGTAGGAGGGCACAAAAGGGCATGATAGCAATGTACTACAAAAAATAATACAACCCACTTCACCGTTTTTGACAGCAATTGTGTTTGTGTGATTCTCTGATGTGAAGTGAGTTGTGTTATTTTTGTGTAGTACACTGCTTTCCTGCTCTGTGGTGCCTTCCTACTGTGTAACCTAAAGCAGTTACAGAAATAAAGTGCTTTTGACAGCAATTTTTTGGGGTGATTCTTTAATGTGAAGTGAGTTGTGTTATTTTTGTGTAAGATACTGCTTCCATGCCCTTTGGTGTCCCCCCCCTGCTGTGTAGCCTAAAGCTGTTCAAGAAATAAAGTGTTTTTGACAGGAATTGTGCTTTTGTGATTCTCTGATGTTAAGTGAGTTGTGTTATTTTTGTGTAAGATACTGCTGCCAAGCCCTTTGGTGTTCCCCCCTGCTGTGTAACCTAAAGCTGTTCAAGAAATAAAGTGTTTTTGACAGGAATCGTGCTTTGTGATTCTCTGATGTTAAGTGAGTTGTGTTATTTTTCTGTGTGGGGGACTGCTGGTGTAATGTGTCATAATGCTTTGCCTACTTGTACTTTGGAAGGGAGAAAATAATTTTTTAAAAACTTTATTTTGTGTTGTTCTTGTTTTATTCTTTGTTGTGCAGTTGGTTCCCATCATAGGGAACAATGGGGCTGGCTGGCCAGCTATCTCTGTAGGTGGTGGGGGAATTTGAGGGAGGGTGTCTGTGGTTCAGGTGTTCTTTCACAGGGACCAGCTGGCACTCAGAAGTGTGCCCACCATTGTGGCACCCCTGGGCTGTGCAGAATTGCCCAGGGAAAGAGAGTTTAGAAGTTCCCAGCATAGGGAACAAAGGGAGAGGGCTGGCCTTTGCCAGCCTGTTCCTGGGGTTATGGGTGTGGGGCAGGTGGGGGTGGATTTGGGTCTGTGAGGGGCTAATGTGGGGATTTGGGTCTGTGTGCGGCAGCTGGGGGGGAATTGGGTTTGTGTGGGGCTGTAAGGGGTGGACTTTAGGGGCTGAGAGGACCTACTTGGGGAGGCCATGAAATGGCCCCCCCAAGTGGGAGCAGTCTGAGCCTTGGTGTGGGGTGGGAGGAAGGGTGGGAGAAGGGCCCCAGAGGGCTGGGGGGCATTTTGCATGCAAAATGCCACCCCTGGCAACACAAGCCTCCCCCAGCTGTCAGTGGTAGAGATTAGAGCACCTACTTGGGGAGGCCATGAAATGGCCCCCCCAAGTGGGAGCAGGCTGAGCCTTGGTGGGGGGTGGGAGGAGGGGTGGGAGAAGGGCCCCAGAGGGTTGGGGGGCATTTTGCATGCAAAATGCCACCCCTGGCAACACAAGCCTCCCCCAGCTGTCAGTGGTAGAGATTAGAGCACCTACTTGGGGAGGCCATGAAATGGCCCCCCCCAAGTGGGAGCAGGCTGAGCCTTGGTGGGGGGTGGGAGGAGGGGTGGGAGAAGGGCCCCTGAGGGTAAGGGGGCATTTTGCATGCAAAATGCCACCCCTGGCAAAGGAAGCCTGCTTCTTCATTTTTTCCCCATAGGAAATAATGAAGAAGATGCTCCTTTATGGGAGGATGGGGGGAC
This sequence comes from Eublepharis macularius, assembly GCF_028583425.1. Lineage (NCBI taxonomy): Eukaryota > Metazoa > Chordata > Lepidosauria > Squamata > Eublepharidae > Eublepharis > Eublepharis macularius. Next base: position 13,455,883 of record NC_072795.1, on the reverse strand, counting down.
CTGCTTTGGGGGGCCATAACATGGCCCCCCAAAGTCCAATCTGTCTGAAACTTGGGTGGTTGTTAGAGAAGGGTTAGAGGAAGGTCCCCACCAATTTTGGGCTTATTCGGTGGGAAAATGCCTCCTCCAGGCGTCCTGGAAGACGGAGGCATTTTCCCATAGAAAAAAGCCGAAAGAATGCCGAAATAATGCCGAAAGAATCCCGAATCCCGAATCCCGAAAGAGATTCTTGTTTCGGCTTTCAGCTTTAACGATAGAGAATTTTCTTTCGGCTTTCTACTTTCGGCTATAGCCGAAAATTTTTGGCTTGCACACCCCTAATCGCAACCTCTGTGGGATTTTGATCTACAGTGTTTGATGACTTGCCAAAGTTACTACCTCACTTCTGGTACCACAGAGTTTCCAGCAATTAACAAAGCTACCCGTTGTCATTTCCAGGTAGTATCCAGAAATGACGTGATGGCAACTAGGCTGAAGCCTTTTCCCCCGTTATTTTTCTCCTGCTGCCAGTTAGAGCTGGGAGGGAAGGCGGCATGGTATAGCCCAATCTTCTTAGATCTCGGAAGCTAAGCAGTACTCGGATGGGCTACCATGAAGGAAAACTCTGCAGAGGAAGGCACTGGCAAACTATCTCTGCTTTTCACTTGTCTTGAAAACCCCAACAGGGGTTGCTATAAGTCAGTTGTGACTAGAGATGGGCACGAACCAAAATACGAACCAAAATTAAGCACGAACCAGGCTGCTTCGTGGTTCGGGAACCGCAGTTTGTCAGATCCCATTTTTGATGAACCGCCACGAACTTTAGGCTGGTTCGTTTGTTTTGTTTTTTGGTTCGTGACTCCAGACAGCCTGGTGCCAATCAATCAGTTTCCTAGGAAACAGGGGATGGACTTCCTGCAGACCTTCTGCTCACCCGGAAGTGATGGTTTTCTGACCCAGATGTGATGTTTTCATGAACCAAATGAACCAGTTCGTGAACCAGGGGCAGGTTCGTGAAAATTCGTAGTTCGTGGTTCATGAAATTTGATGAACCACGAACTGAATGGTTTGTTTTTTTTCTGGTTCATGCCCATCTCTAGTTGTGACTTGATGGCACTTTACATGCACACACCAGTTGGAGCAGCGGTGGGCAACGGAACACATCTCTGGGAGAATCCCCACCATCAGTGGACATGTGGTAAGCTTATGAGGAAATAGAGCTGGCAGACTGCAGGCCCCGAGAAGTGCTTTTAACCTTTCAATTCCTGAGGCAATCAGTTCCTAGCACTGAATTTTCTGAATCAGGTACCTAAATGTCAGGATTTTTTTGTTTCAATGGCAGCTCAGCTTGAAATAAGCTGAATTTGACAATAGGTGAATTGGTTTGCAACCAAGAGTTCCTCACCAGTTCTGCCCCCACTAAAACAATGGCAGATGACTAGGGAATCCATTGTTCAACAGGATGGAGACTAGGAGTCTCTGTGATGCCAGGGCGTGTGTCCATCAAGTGTCAGGGGATGCAATGTTAGCCGAGAAGTGTAGTTTTGAAAGACGGAGCCAGCAGAGATTGCTCCAGAGGGGATGGATTCTCTCACAGCCCTCTGCCGCCTCTGGTGTGCCGGGCTATCCTCCCTTCCACAGCCTCTGCCCTGCTGCCCTCGCTGCTTAAAACTTTGAATTAACTGAGCCTTGGCAGGGCAAAGGCTCCAGAAGGGGAGACAGTCCAGTACACCAGAGGCAGAGTAGGGCTGGGAGAGGATCTGTCCCCTCCAGAGTGATCTCCGCCAGCTCTATCTTTCAAAACTATGCTTCCTGGCTAACACGTGAAGAACTTGTGTCAAAATTGTGTAGAGAGACTCTAGAACTGGGTTTGAGAGTTGGTTCTTCAATGGACATTCGTAGCTTATTAATTTGCTTGTGTGGAAATCAATAGGAGTCTTGCAGCGTTTTAAAGACAAGCAAGTTTTCGTTCGAGCACAGGTTCTAGTACGTATAATCTTATGTTAGAAGTAAAAGTTTAGGCTTGGATCCTATGAACGAGTTCCGAGCATGCTAGATAGCACCTGCCATAGGGTGCACTTCCTCTTCCGCTTTGTGCAAGATCAGCAGCTTTCAATGGGCCCCTGGGCAAACAGAAGAGCAGAGACTGTCTAGCGTGCATCAAAAAGAGTCCAGTAGCGCATGGAACTCATTCATAGAATCCAGGCCACGGTGTTTAAGGTGCTGCAAGACATTTGCATATTTTTGCTGCTACAAATGAACACAGCTAATGCCCTGCAATTACTGCATGGATGTGTGAGCCATCGCAGATCAAATGCTGCAGACAGAATTTTGGTATCCCCTGATGGGAACCCAAAAGCAATTCTCGCAGCTGAATGAGATGGTACAGCCTTGGTGTGTAGTAGACCTTTGGAGAACGGAGATGGGCATCATATTTTTTAATGCTCCCCCATGTAGAAAACTTTCTACAAGTAGAAAGCTAGTGCACCAGGGAGTTCTCACTCCCCACAGTGTTAGTTTTCTACTTTGATGGTATTTCTTTTAGCATGGAGAGCATCTGAAAATTGGTTCTCTCACCTGCAGTTTGAAGACTGTTCTACCACCTCTGGGCCCTGCAGATTCATTTTCACTGACTCATTTCTATTGCATGTGTATATCTAGGGCTCAGTCAGCTCTAGCCAAGTGATGAAAAATGTTGGGATGTACATTCATGTGCACACTAGACCCAAGGAGATTTTAATCCTGGGACATCAGTTTAGTTGGGCTAAAGCTATTCTCCGTTGACTTCAGTGGGGGCAAAAGCTGGCGTATGCGCAAGTATGTGGTCTTAAGCGATTCATGTGTTCGCTTTGTCCGCCTAGGGACCGTACCCTGTTTTTTTCCCTTTAGTGGAAAGAAAATTAAATATGATTTTACGATGTGGTAGGGCAACGGCTCCTGCCAGTACATCTGCAGGAACATCAGGCATCCACGGAGCAGGGAAGGGGCAAGCCCCCCTCCCCTCAGAACAGCTGGAACGTGAGATTCTCTGTGCTCTCGTATCCATTTCCAAGGGCCAGAGTGCTATAAAACAAGTCCGTGAGAGTTACAGGGAAGAGCAACCAGGAATAATTAGGAGTCTGAAGGGACAGATTTACAAGGAAAGATTTAGCTAGCGGAATACGTGAGCTTTAGTGAAAGGAAGACAAATGGCCTCGGAACAGACCGAACAGCCCAAGCACGAGAGACAAATTATTTGGGGTGCTGCATCAGAGATTGAATAGGAGCAATTAAACAGAAAAATGCAATTAAGGCAATGTAATTAAGATAAATACCAAGGTTGCCTTCCTAGCCTTTCCATCATGGGATTGTCTCTCCAGGGGAAAAAGCGCTGGGACTGTGGGCTTTCAGGGTGTTCAGAGGAAAGCTTTCGCAGGCCAAAGGACACTAGGACTCCGTGGCAGTGTCCCCACAGATGGTTCCAACACCCAGAAGCCAATCCGGATGTGGACGGACCTACTATGAATTTCTAACTGCCCACCATTTATTTCATAGGGTCCCTATAAGTCAGAAGCAACTTGATAACACACACAGAGGAGAGAAGATGGAAACTGGTACAAAGTCACTCAGAGTCTCTCTGCATGAGCCACCTCCACGCATGTTCAGCAAGTGTAAGGAGACACAATGTTAGCTGGGAAGCGTAGTTTGAAAAGACAGAGCTGGCTGAGATCGCTCCTCAGAGGGTTTGTTAATTTTATATTTGCCTCCCCGAAGGCTCTGTCAATTTAATCTCTCCAGTCTAAAACTGTGTGGGATTGCAACTAGAGGGCAGTGAGGAAGGGAAATGAGCTGTAACTGTCTTCCAGTGCCGGGCTTGAACCTGGAGAGGTTCTAATAGGCTGAAGTTTCCCTTCTGACATTTCACAGGCCCTTCACACAGCTCCAATGTATAGCAAAGCCTTTGCCCTGCCACTAGATCTGTTTTTTTTAACTACCCTTCCCAGCTAACGACACCAATTTGGTGTAGTGGTTAAGAGTGCTGGGACTGTCATCTGGAGAACCGAGTTTGATTCCCCAATCTCCACTCCTCCACTTGAAGCGAGCTGGGTGACCTTGGGTTAGTCACAGCTCTCTAGAGCTCTTATACATTCATCTTATACATTTCATTTTGTCTTAAACTCCTCTTTAAGGGGACATTGAGGGCTCATAGATCTGGTCTACACATTCCACAAAAGGAAGTAGGACGGAGTTGGTAGAATTAAGGTGGCAGAAGGAATGGTGCCCAGGCTGCAGATAGTCATATTTTCAAATCCTACTCCCCGTCCATATAAATTTGGGCACACAATTGGTATAGGAAGAAGTGGACTGTCCTTTATGAAAACAAGATTAAGGGAAATCCCCAAAGATGCAACAGAAAAAATTATTTTAATTAAAAATGCATTCTGTTTGTAATCAAAAGCAATTCCCTAATGTATTTCAATAATCTTCCTGGGTGGGGGAGATATATAAATAGCCAATCTTTCAGGGAAAAAAAGATCAAAATAAGAAAATGAGAATATAAATGCAAAATAGCATTTAATTAAGACTGTATTGGGAGTTGGCTGTTTTTGCTCTTTTTAAGCATTTTTAAAATGTTGGGGACTTTTTTCTGATTGCAACAGAATATGTTTTCTTATTAAATTTTTAAACCAAAGCATTAATTTATTTACTTCATGTATAGCTCGTCTTTCTCTCCAAGACTAAAGGCAGATTGCAAAATATAAAAACAATGCAATCCGACAGCAAAGACATCCAATGAACAATGTAATAGGACTAGGATTACGCAGACAAAGAACAGAGAAAACTTGCATATGGACAGTAGTTATTTTTACCCATTTGCAGGGTAGCACCTCCTATGGCTTCCAGGTCTCTCAGACTGTAAGGACTAGGAGATCTCCTGCTTGCTGGGACTGGGAGACCTCCTTTTCCCCTCTGCTACTCAGCGGGCCAGTGGGAGGGATGGAGGGGGATCACTGTTAGAGATGGGCAAGAATCGCATTACGAACTTCAAAAACCCACGAAATTGGCGATCGTGCGATCGCGATCCGGCAGATGGTGATTGTCCTCTGCCAACGAACCAGCATTTGGAAGAAGTCTGGTTTGGTGCACTTGGCTGCGGTTCGGGAAGCCAGACAGTCAGGCGCCATCAATCAATTCCCCTGGAAACGGAGCTGGGGGAATGCCTGAACTCTGTCTGCTCTCCTTCTTTCACCCTGGAAACCTGAATGGAAGCCCAGCTTACATTGATCGGCAGGTCTTCCTTCCAACCATGGAGCTGCAAAGTGGTTACAAGTTGGGAGAAGACACCCAGGTGAGGGAGGGGGTGTTCTGACTCACAGGCACTCCAATCTCACCCCTGCAAACCCTGATAGGCAGTTCTGACGGCCAACCCCTTGTCCACTGGGCCAACATCAACTGGTGGCTCTAACTGTCTCGAGTGGGGGGTTTCCTGGGGGCCTCGGATTGGATAGGGTATAACTCCAAGATTCCTATTGCAATCTTGACCAAACTTGGCCGCTGGCTGGAGGAGAGTCTGCTACACACTCCCTGTGAATATGAGCTCTGTAAGTGCAATGGGGCCATTCTGGTGCCCACGAACCGCAAACTGTGAACCGTTTCAGCAAAGGAAAATGTTTGTTGCGGTTCATGACTTCGGGATTGTCATCGGCACCGAACCACGAACTGCTGATTCGTTAAATTTTTTTGGTTCATGCCCATGTCTAATCACTGTCACTGGCAATGTGATGATGTCATTTCCGGTATGATCTGGAAGTGATAGCACTGCAGGGGGCAACGCTCTAGCATCCGCCCAGTTCTCTATGGTTAACTGCCCCTCCCATGCCAGTTAGTGTTCTGCTTAGGGTTGCAAGGTCCCCCAGCAACTGTCAGTAGACATACACACTGCGGGGGGTGGGGGGAGCTTCATCGCTGATGTCATGATGTTGCTGGTTATGTCCTCATGTCATCAGCGACATGCTGTCACTCCATTGCACCCAGAAGTGATGTCAGCACATTGCTGATGTCACATCTGTTTTTCACAAAAACTCCATGGTTTTATTATAGAGATTTTGGGAAATTGCAGAGCACCACTTGCCACTTCCAGTTTAACCTCGGAGTGGCGCTGGTGTGCCTGTGGTTTGCCAGGTCTTTTCCCACCCTTTCTCCCTTTCCATTTTCTCCTGCCAATGCCAGAAGCATTGGACAGCATCCAGGGGGAATTGGTGGGAGAATACACGCCATAAGCAGGAACCTTGCAAGCCTGCTCCTGCTGGTTTCTTTCCACCTTCACGAAGCTTTCTGGAATGGAACCCAATGGTATTCTTGTTTCCAGGAACCCCGGAGTTCCCCAGGGCACAGTTTGAAAGCCACCGTCATGTACAACACTAGACTTCCATTAATGTTCAGCAGCCATAGGTCATATACATAAATATACAAGTGACACTTGATCCAGTGGACTGTCTGCTGAATTAATAGGGCAAGCAGAACTGGGGCGTTTGCACAAATGTGTTCGATCTTTCAGCAGCTGTCAGATTAATGTACGCTCATGACTGGAAATCAAGATGGGAGTCATCAAAAAAAAAAGGGGGGGGGAAAGAATGATGGTTGAAAAGTATAAGAGGCCACTGAAATAATACAGCCTTAACTGATAATTGTTTTTGATTTTGTAATGTATACCAATCAACATGAAAATAAAAATTTAAAGAAATAGAGAGAATAATATCTTGGTCTAATATTCAACAAATTGGAATGGGCTGTTAACAAAAAGTTCTTTTGCTGTTTGGATCCATCAAGCACCATTCCATCCTCGAGGATACTGGGGAAAGTGCCTTCATCGATCAATCCGGGTAAGGAGCGGGAACAATTGCAAACTGGAGGGGGAGAGGGACGTGAGAGGGATGGGTTAGTATATGAGGTTCACCTTGAATCATAAAACTGATGACACCTAAGAGTTCTGTCTGAAGGTACACTTTGTGGGTGAGGGATGGAGGCTTTGTGTAATGGCAGCACGCTTAATGGATGACAGAAGTATGTACTGAATCAATACGTTATGAATTACCTTTGTGGTTCAGCTGTGAATGCAGGCATATAATGGCAATAGACGGTTTATTATCACCATGTCATTTCCTGTCTTTTAAAGAACATTTAATAAGTCAGTGTTGCTGAGTAGAGATGGGCACGAACCAGAAAAAAAACTGAACCATGCAGTTCATGGTTCGTCACGTTCCACGTTCCACGAACCACAAACTTGCACAAACGTGACCTGGTTCACGAACCAGTTCGTTTTTGGTTCATGAAAACATCACTTTCAGGCCAGCAAATCACCACTTTCGGGTCAGCAGAAGGTGACTTCTGAGTCAGCATAAAGTCTGCAGAAAGCACAACCCCCGTTGCCTAGGAAACTGATTGATTGGCACCAGGCTGTCTGCAGTGACAAACCAAAAAACAAACCAAATGAACCACTCTAAAGTTTGTGATGGTTTCTTCTCCAGATATTGTTTCAGCTTCTCCCAGTCTGTGTTAAACTGCCCTGAGTCCAGATCTCTCAGTTTTCTTGTCATCTTGTCCATTTCAGCCATATACAGCAATTTGTAGATCCAATCTTCAATAGTTGGCACTTCTTGTACTTTCCATTTCTGCGCATACAAAAGTCTAGCTGCTGCAGTCATATAAAAAATCAACGTCCTATGATGGGCTGGAATTCCCTCCATTCCCAAGTTTAGCAGCAGGAGTTCTGGGTTCTTATTTATTTGAAACTGTAAAATTTCACTCATTTCTCTTATTATTTCCCCCCAGAACTGCCTAGCTACCTCACACGACCACCACATATGATAGAGGGAGCCCTCATGTTTCTTACATTTCCAGCATTTATTAGAAGTATTCAAGTTCCCTAGCGCAATCTTCTTTGGTGTCATGTACCAACGATAGATCATTTTGAAAATGTTCTCTTTAATATTAATGCATGTCGTTGTCTTCATTGTAGTTTTCCACAAGTATTCCCATGCCTCCATTGTTATTTCTTTATTGAAATTTATAGCCCATTTCACCATCTGTGTTTTAACTATCTCATCCTCAGTATACCATTTCAACAGTACTTGGTATACCTTGGATATTCTTTTCTTGTCTTCTTTAAGAAGGGTCTGCTCTAGTTCCGAGTTCTCTGTTCGTATGCCCCCTTTTGCAAAGTCCGAGTTGTATAAGTCTCTAATCTGTCTATACTGGAACCAATCATAGTTAGGTGATAGTTCCTCTTGCGTCTTTATTCTAAGTTTAGATACTTCAATCTTAGTTATTTCTTTGTACGTTAAACATTGTTGTTCATTATCCACAGCTCTCGGATCTATCACCTCATATGGAACCACCCACAAGGGGGTTCCTTCTTGTAGGTAAGTTCTGTACTTCTTCCAGATTGTATATAGACTTCTCCTTACAAAATGATGCAGGAACATCGAGTTGACCTTTACTTTGTCATGCCATAGGTATGCGTGCCATCCAAAAATTTTTTTATATCCCTCTAGGGCTAATAGTTTCTTATTCTTTAATGTCATCCACTCTTTTAGCCAAACTAGGCAGATTGCATCATGGTAAAGTCTCAGATTGGGCAGTTGCATTCCGCCTCTCTCCTTTGCATCTTGTAGAACTTTTACTTTCACTCGAGGCTTCTTGCCTGCCCAAACAAAATCTGATATTTTCCTCTGCCATTTTTCAAATTGTTTAGAGTCTCTGATGATTGGTATTGTCTGTAACAAAAACATTACTCTTGGTAACACATTCATCTTAACTGCTGCAATCCTGCCCAACCATGACAAATTCAGTCTATTCCATTTGATCAAGTCTCTCTCTATCTGAGTCCATAATTTTTCATAATTATTCTTGAACAAATCTATATTTTTTGCAGTCAGCTCAACTCCCAAATATTTCACCTTACTAGTTACTTCACAGTCCGTTGTTTCCATTAACAATTGTTGTTTCTGCTTAGTCATGTTTTTACATAGTATCTTTGACTTCTTTTTATTAATGAAGAAACCTGCCAAGTCACCAAACTCCTTAATCTTATCTATCACTTTTGGCATGTTCTCCAATGGATCTTCTACAATTAACATTATGTCATCTGCAAATGCTCTAACCTTGTATGAATAGTCCTTTATTTTTATTCCTCGTATTTCCTCGTCTTGTCGTATTTGTATCATCAGAATCTCCAATACTAATATGAACAACAATGGAGATAACGGGCAACCTTGTCTTGTTCCTTTACTAATCGTCAATTTCTTGGTCAGTTCATCATTCACTACAATTGCTGCAGTCTGGTCCCTATATATTTCTTTAATTGCTCTGATGAATCTTTCTCCCAATTGTAGCTTTTCCATAGTGGCAAACAAAAAATCCCAGTTTAAATTGTCAAACGCTTTTTCAGCGTCTACAAAGAAGAAACCAACCTCTTTATCGCAACGCTTGTCATAGTATTCAATAGCATTGATCACTGTCCTTAAATTGTCTCTTATTTGTCTGTCCGGCAAAAAACCTGCTTGTTCTTCCTCTATAACTTCCGAGAGCCACCCCTTCAGTCTCTCCGCCAATATCTTTGCAAAAATTTTATAATCATTGTTAAGTAATGATATAGGCCTGTAATTTTTCACGCTAGTCAGATCTTGGCCCTCTTTTGGGATCAATGATATATTCGCTTCGCTCCAAGTGTCTGGAATTCTTTGATCCCTAAAAACTCCGTTCATCACCTCTTTTAGGAATGGTGCCAGTTCGTTGGCCATTGTCTTATAAAATTTAGCCGTAAGTCCATCTGGCCCTGGCGCCTTTCCTAGATTTGCGGATTGTATTGCCATACTTATTTCCTCGTCAGTTACTTCACTGTTCAACTTATTTCTCCAAGCTTCCGAGATCTCTGGAAGTTTGGTTTTCTCCAAATATGATGCTATTGATTCTTTGTTTACTTCTTTTTTATTATACAGCTTAGCGTAAAATTTATAAAAGGCTCTGCTAATGGTAGTCTGCTCCAAATACGTTTTGTTTTCTTCACAAATTTTATTTATTATTTTCTTTTCCCTTTTCTTCTTTAATTGCCATGCCAAATATTTCCCAGGTTTATTAGCACCCTCAAAAGCTTTTTGATTCAGTCTTTTAAGGTTCCACTCCAATTCTTTATTACTCATTGCTGTTAACTGTTCTTGAAGAATTTTGATTTCCTGATGTATTTTCTTTTTCCCTGGTCTCTTTTTTAACTGTACTTCTTTGGCCTTTATTTTCTCCTCAATCTCTTGTCTTTTCTCCTCTTTCTTTTTCCTTGCTCTACCATTTAAGTCCATTAGTATGCCCCTTACAACCGCCTTATACGCGTCCCAAACTTTACTGGTTGGTACTTCTTTATTCACGTTGTATTGTATAAAAAACTTAGTCTCTCTTCTCAATGTTTCCATATTCTCACTTTCCTGTAACAAGTCCTCATTTATTCTCCAGGCTTTCCTTTTTCTCCTTTTTCCAAATTTCCACATAATTGGGTTGTGATCTGAGCCTACCATCGGCATTATTTCTACCTCCTTAGTCCATAACGCTAAGTCCTTTGAGGCCCAGATCATATCAATTCTTGATAATGTAAGATGCCTTGCAGAATAAAAAGTAAACTGTCTGGTTTTAGGATATTCTCTCCTCCATACGTCTTCGAGAGTCTCTTGTTGAATCAACTCAAAAAAAAGCTTTGGCAATAGTCCTCTTTTCTTTTGTGCTTTTGTAGTCTTTTTGTCTAGTTCCAAATCTGTCACTCCATTGAAATCTCCAGCAAGAATTATCTGGTCATATACAAGATCGTCTAAGTGCTTCCTTAAGTCCTCAAAGAAGCTTTCCTTTGCACCGTTAGGTGCATAAAGTCCGACTACCAACACTCTCTTTAAGTTCCAATTACATTCCACTGCTACAAATCTAGCTTCCACATCTCTCATAACAAATTTTGGCTGCAGCTCCTCTTTTATATACAACACAACTCCTCTTTTTTTCTTGTTGGAAGCCGCTACAAATTCTTTGCCCAATTTTCCAGATTTTAAATATTTTACATCCTGTTTTCTAATATGGGTCTCCTGCAAACAAACAATATCACATTTTTGTTTTAGTAGCCAATGAAAAATATTTTTTCTCTTATTCGGTGAGTTTAGTCCATTTACATTCCAAGATAATACTTTACACTCCATATTCATGGTTTTGTTGGTAAGTCTTTTTCATTGTCCTTAATAAATCTCTCCATCTCCCGCTCAGATCTGATACGCTTTTTTGCCCCTCCAAACTCAAAGGACACTCCTTCCGGTAACTCCCATCTGTACCTAATGTTCATGTCCTTCAAAGTCTGAATTAACACTCTATATTTTTTCCTGTCCAGTAACACTGATCTGGGCAATTCCTTCATTATGATAATCGTCTTGCCATCAATCTCCAATGGATCTTGAAATTGTTTTGTCACAATCCTCTCTTTCATATTTCTAGTTGTAAACTGCACGATCACATCCCTTGGTAGTTTCCTCTGGGTTGCAATTCTCGAGTTCACACGATACGCCACATCTAGGATAGCCACAATTTCCTCCTCCTCCTTCCCCAGGTATTCAGCCAACACCTCAGTCATCTGTTCTTGCGCTGACTTCCCTTCAACTTCTGGCAGACCACGAAAACGAAGCTGCTTCTCCATGTGTTTAGTTTCTGCAACTGACATCCTCCCCTTTACCAATCTCATCTCTGTTTGTTGCGTTTCTATTAAATTCTCCATCGCGTCTTCTACTGTTTTGACTCTCTGTTTCGTTCCTTGTAATTCACTGCTAATCGTTTCCACGCCTTTTTTCACTTCTGACAGCTCCGACTTTACTGTCTGTGTAACTTCTTTGACCTCTTTAATAAGCTCCAATTTCGTGTCCTTAAGTTCTTTCATCATGTCTATAAGTTTTTTGTCCAAATTTTCTATTGCCGATTGCCACTCTTTTTTCGACATCGTGGGGCTTGCTTTAGCTCGCTCCCACGAATCTGCTCTCTTCCTCAGCTCCGTGGCGTATAATTAAACGTTTTCCTTTTTTTCAAATGTCCCAATCTTTGCCAAAATTAATTTTTTATATCCAAAATGTCGGGCGTCTTTTCTCTATGGTTTCTCTATGTTATTATAATCCAAGATGGCCTACTTCCTCTTCCGCTGAAGCCACGACCCTTCCACTTTCAAAAATGGCGATTCCCCACTTCCTGTCCCTTGGCAAGGGCCGCTTCCCTCCAGCCACTCTATTGTTGTTACGCACTTCCTGTCTCCCGTCTTCCCACAGCAGGTCTCGCGATGGTGTCTTTTTCCCACAGCTCCAAAACCACAGGTATTCAAAACAATAGTCCGATTTTTGTAATAACTTCTTTAAACTTAGTCTCTTTTAAAATACAACTCCTGCCGAGTCTTCACCTCCTTTTCACTAGTCTGTTGCAGTTTAAAAATCTACTTTCTTTCCTCTCTGTTTTTGTCAATCTGTCCCGTTTCAAGAGATAGCGATCTTTACCTTCTCTTCAACTTTCTCGGGTTGTAATCGCTGTTTCGATCTTAAATTCTCCTCTCGACTTCCCTCCCCGATCGAAGCTTGGGTATGTAGGTCTTATGCCAGCCGAATTGGCCCCAAAATTGCCGCAGAGATTATAGCCGACCCGTCGCAAGGTGGGACCTCAAGGATCGGGGGGGAGACTCCTTGTGTAGAGCCCCCCCTCGTCCGAGATCTAGCTCACCCTAGGGTCTTGAGCGTTCTTTGCCTGCTCCCCGCCTGAGAGCAGTCGGCCGCGGGTTATTTTCACCCCTCCGGCCGGTTAAAACGGCAATCCGGTCAGCTCCGCAAATGGAGCTGCGTTAGACCTCCATGAATCCCAAACCGGAAGAAATGGGAGGTGGGAGGAAAACTGTGGCAGTTTGAGAACTACTGAAGTATAATAAAAGTATAAAAGAGAGGGGTGACTTTACCGGGGGAGGAAGAGAAATGTGAATTTATAATTTTGTGATGAACTTTGGTTTGTATTTCAGTTCATGACTATCTCTATTGCTGAGCCTGGCAACTGGAGGGTTGCAGGCAGGGACTTGGTGGGCTGGCATTGTGAGAAGACATTACTTCTGGGGAAAGTTCAGAAGCAATGGTAGTAGCTCTAGGAATTGCCAGAAACTCTAAGGTATTTCTAGAGCTACCACTATTGCTTCTAGGTTTTCCCTGGAAGTGATGTCATCACACTTGTGATGTCAGTGAGTTTTTTTTGTCCTCACTGGGAATGGGCAGGCCTAGTCCCAGTAATACTGATGGCAGCTAAGTCAATAGGATTTGGTATCCAGTGAATCACCATCTAGTTATGATGTGAATGGCCATTGCAGTAAAGGTCCACATCCATCCCTGGGGGCAAACTGACCTTTTAACATCCTGGAAACGTTCCTGATGGGATCCTGACCCTATGGACTGCTATCAGCCCAGAGCAAGCTGAGCCAAGCCCCGATGGTCAAGACTGCTGCTGGATCTCTAAAAGCTTGCTCTTGGGTTGTTTTCGGGGCAATTTCAAGTAGGTCTACTCAGAATTAAGCCCCATTTTATTCAGTGGAGCATATTCCCAGGATAGCATTCTTAAGGCTGTCATCTTAATAGCCCAGTCTGGCCCCAACCCAGTCCTCACTCAGTGTTCAGATCGAGCAGTAGCTCCTATAACAGGGGTGGCCAAACTTGCTTAATGTAAGAGCCACATGGAATAAACATCAGATGTCTGACAGCCACAAGACATGATGCATTGAAGTAATGTAAGAAGAAGAGGTGGGTTTGGGGGAGTGTCCTGAAAGTGACATCACAGAAAGGGTTGGGGCTTCGGTGCAGTATTCTGGAAGTGACATCATTGGAAGGGGTGGAACTTGGGAAGAGCCATCACCTGACCTTTGACTTGGAAGTGACATCACAAAAATGATGTCACATCCTTGCTAGGCTTCACCCCCAAAGTCCCCAGGTATTTTCTGAGTCAGACCTGGCAACCCAAACATTTTTACTGGAAAGAAAGAAGGAAGGAAGGAAAAAAGGAAAAAGGAGGGAAAGACATGGAAAGAAAGGAAGGAAGGAAGGAAGGAAGGAAGGAAGGAAGGAAGGAGGGAGGGAGGGAGGGAGGGAGGGAGGGAGGGAGGGAGGGAGGGAAAGACATGGAAAGGGAGGGAGGGAAATAAACTAAACTAAACTAAAATGTATGGCCACGGTCAGAGACCACCGGGAGCCACACAATATGTCTAGAAGAGCCACATGTGGCTCCCGAGCCACAGTTTGGCAGCCCCTGTCCTATAAGAATGAAACCATGCCATTCATTCACATTTACAATTGTTAATGTGCTTCAAAAACAAAAAAAAGTAGATATTTCATAACGTAAGTTCTGATCTCCATCAACTTGCACCTTAATTTGTGTTCTTTTTCAACTTCATGGCAAGATAAACTTTGGCCAAAGAGTTCTGGGAAATGTCCACAGCTGTTATTTTGATGAAGTAGCTCAGCCCCCAAGTGCATTGATCTCACTTATGTCACTTACCGATATCTTTGTTTCAAAAGCCTTGGAGAAGAAGTCCTTCATAACGCTCTTTGGCTGACGCAACAGAGGATAACAAAAGGGAAAAGGCTGGCAGTAGCTAAACATTTGAACGAAGTTGATGAAATGTAATGTTGGTCACCCCAGGATGCAATTCTGGTGTCTTTGCTGCGTCCCCCTGGGTGAAAGGAAGGGTGAAGTGTGCCCTCTGTAGTCTGTGGCAAAAGCCCGTGCTGTCATTGATCTATGCATTTCTTTTGTCGTTATGTATATTCCACTTTGCCAAAACTAATTCTCCAGAGTGGCTCATGTTCAATTAAAATATATAATGAAATCAATAGCATGGATTTAACTCACCCAACAGCAGAGGAAAGATAACGGCAGAGGTCAACCATGATAGTCGATAAATCATAAAGGGAAAGAACAGCAACTAATGATAAAGAACAACTCCAGATTAGCTAACCGATTACTCACAGGTTAGACTTACCAGCATTTTGTTTTTAAGGGCCGGCACGGTGCAGTGCTGAGAGTGTTGGATCACTCGGCTCTAGGAGATCTGTTGCGGAGAACAGGGCCAGATCAAGGGCGCTGCCAAGGAGGGGGCACCGGGTGCAGCTGCCAGCTGCCGGGACTGCGTGGGCAGCAGCGTGGGTGGCCTCCCAGCCCCCACGCTGCCTTTCACCTGCCCCGCAGGACAGGGGGCGGCCAGCTTGCTGTGTGTCCCCTGTCCTGCAGGGCAAGCAAAAGGCAGTGTGGGGGGCTGGGAGGCCACCCGCACCATTTGCCTGCCCTGCAGGATGGGGGGGCTCAGCAAGAAGGCCACCCCCTGTCCTATGGGGCAGGCAAATGACGTGGGTGGCTTCCCAGCCCTCCGCACTGTCTCCGCCAACTCTGTGGCATGCCAGGGCACCCGGCTTGCCGCACGGGTGGCATGCTCCGCCCTGCATGAGGACATCACAGAAGTGCACGCTGCGTGTGAGCGTGAGGAGCTAGACTTGGGTTGCCCTGGGCTTCAGCAACCCTAGATCCAGCCCTGACGGAGAAAGGCTAACCAAATCTCCAGATAAATGGGGAAGGATACATAATGAATCAGGATGATTCAGAGTTCTCAGCTGGGATAATGTGGGACCTGACGTATTTTTTAAAAACAACATGAGTGATTAGTAATTATAGGAAGGTTTCTTTTTTCCCCCTTTCTCTCTTTAAAACACATAGCCTCTTGGGGGTAATACAGATATGCCAAGCCTGATTGTTATTGCACATGTCAGATACGTTGAAGAGTTGGATAAGGAAGGTCATTATATTCTCATGGAGAGGACGGCTCATATGATTAATGACCAGCCCGTAATTCTCACGGGGAGAGATGGAAGGAGGAGATACGGTCTCCCCGGTACTCCAGAGGGACGTGAGGCCTATGGATGCTTGTGCTGTCCACTTGCATTCCCCTTTGTTCTCTTAGGTCTTTTCTGTGATCGAAAAGTCTGGGAAGTAGTGTGGGTCAGGCATTGCTCACAAAGGAACGCGGGCCATTCCAATCCTGTTGCTGTAGCTGAGCAGGCAGAAGAAGAGACTTTAAAGTCACAGCGTAAAGAAAATCAAGAAGCTAAGAATGCAGAATATTCTACAGTGGTCTGCCTGTCTTCTCCTCCTGAAGTTCTTTGCTGGAATGGATGCAGGTGGTACAGCTGCAAATCCGTAAAGAGCTCGGAATGCTATAGAAACCTTCACACTGTCCTGTGGGTGAAATCTCTCCTGCTTCATCCCTCTAGGAAGGGCACAGGAGAGAAGGACGACCTCCTCCTTGAGGGAGCCATCTCTGGTTCTGCGACGTTGTCAGCTAGTAAACACCCCCAAAGTTCTCTCAGGTTTATTAGCATGATTAGCAACCAACATTAAAGAAAGGGGCAGACATCCAGAAAGCCAAGAGTCAAGAGCAGAAATAGCACACGTACCATTACGGACAAAATTTATACAGCTGCTCTGTGCACTTTCCTACCACTGTGGAAATATGTACATAGAGGGAAGGGCATTTCTGTAATATTACATATAACAACTCCCCTTCTCCTGGCACACACACACCCTGCCTCTTAATCTCCAAAGGCCAGGAGCTCCAAAGGCCAAGAGATCTCTGCTGGTTGTGGGCATGGCACATTCAGATGGTACAGGGAGGAAGGTAGCTCCGACTACCCGAAATTCTCCTGCTGTGCCTGGTCAACGGGCACTAATAGTATTTTCTGTTTCAAGGTTTTGTCTCTTGCATGTGTTCCTGACGCATCCGATTCGTAGGTTGGTGTAACGAACCATTATAATGTCTGAAAAGGTTTAAAGAGACCATAGCAAATCATGTATGAGAGCTACTGTATCATAGCGGTTAAGCGGTTGAGTTGTGAATCAGCACTCTGCTGGTTCAAATCCCACTTCTGCCATGAGCTCAGCAGGTGGTGTTGGGTAAGCCGCGCCTCTCAGCTCCAGCTTGCAGCTGTATTGTGCAGATAATAATAACACTGGCTTTGTTCTCCGCTCTGAGTGGGGCACTAATCTGTCTAGAACAGAGGTATATAAGTGCAGTTATGATTATGAGCTGCTGTAGCATAGAGGTTAAGTGGTTGGGTTGCAAATCAGTGCTGTACTGGTTTGACCCCTACTACTGCCATGTGCTCTGCAGGTGGTCTCAGGCAAGCCCCTCTTCTCAGCCCCACCTCCCCATCGGTACTGGGGTGATAATAATAGCACTGACTTTGTTCACTGCTCTGAGGTGGGCACTAATCTGTCTTGAAGAGCGATATAAAAGAGCAGTTGTTGTTGTTGTTGTTGTTGTTGTTGTTGTGCTCGATAACCGAAGTCCTAACTGAAACTGTCCTCTTACCTGACTTTGGCCCTTGTCAGGGGGACTCACTTGCCGCCTGCAAGTATAAGCCCCGTGAAACACAACAGGCCAGGAAGCAGGTATGCTCTTTTATTACTCTGATGTGCAACCGGCCATGTATTCATGGAAGTGGCTGACAGTCCCTCGGATCAGATGAACTAACAGCGACAAAAATAAATATCGGAAGGCATTTGGTGTGTGATTCGTGGCTTAATTTATCATCACAAATCGAGGGGGAGGAAAAACAACCAGCGGAGGCCTTTTTTTATGCAAATGAGTTCCAGTCTAAAGATTTTTGCCAGAGGAAATTACACTCGGTTTGTCATAAACAAGAACTGACTCTTCCAGGAAAGGTTTGTCCGGCTTGGGCAAGAGGCCCATTTATCATTGCTCCACTGTTCTGAGCCGCCTGCCCTCGCAGGGCGAGGTGTCTCTTGGTTTTAGTATGCACGCTGCCACGGAGAGGACAAGGTCTTACCCCAAAGGGGGGGAAATGTATCGCGGAAGATGCCGTTAGAGCTAATGAGAACCTGGACAGCTGCAGCTCATTACGGGTTGCCTGAGGGCCAGTTGTAATGGAGACCTTTAAATATACATCGTAGTCAAATAAACAACATCTTGTTCGATAAGCAGAGCTCATATTGGTTCCTGCAAAAGGCTTTATTGTTATTCTGCCTGACATGTTTTTTTTTTTTTTTGCTGAGGAAAGTCCAGACACGGAACCTGCTGAACAGTTGGGAATGGTCAGACACATTGAGGTACACCTGTGTGGTGATTATGACGGAGCCGTTCCTTAGTCCTAGCCAAGATTCTTAAAGACCCAAGTTATAGGAAAGTCTATGCCAAGCCTTTCACAGAAGGTAGTCTGAGAAGAACAACCAGGGAATAAGTTTCCTATATGTCTGGCGGAATTGGAGACGTTAAAGCTGTACAGTGTGTGTTGGCCTTTCAAAACCTTTCCTTGTTTCTGAAGGTCTCACAGCACTCAGAGACACAACAGCCTATCGATGCCCTCTCTTCCCGAGTCACCTGTCGTTTCCTCAAAGTACATCTTTTTCTTCTAAATAACAGTCACACCACCACAGAGCCAATCAGATTTCACTATACGATGACATCACTGAGGGCAAACAAAGCTAATTCAAAGTAAGGGCAATGCTTCCAATGAAATGGCATCCCTGTGTTAGAGTCTCCCTTGTAACATGAATATACCTCATGCTGCGATGTCATCAGTTTGGTGTAGCCAGGTTCGTGCAATAGTTAAGAGCGGCAGGACTCTAATCTGGAGAACTGGGCTTAATTCCCCACTCCTCCGCTTGCAGCCAGCTGGGGGTGACGTTGGATCAGTCACAGCTCTCTCTCAGAGCTCTCTCAGCCCCACCCACTTCACAGAGTGATTGTTGCGGGGATAATAACAACACACTTTGTAAACCGCTCTAAGTGGGTGTTAAGTTGTCCTGAAGAGCAGTATATAAATTGAATGTTGTTGTTGTTGTTGTTGTTGTTATCACACTGTGTTTGATCTATGTCTGACAGAGGGAAAATGTAAGATGTGATTATGTCTGTCACAATAGTAAGTGAGTGTTGTAAACGTCATGAATGAGGAGGAAAGAATTTGATGCGGGGATGCTGTTTTGAGCAGCATCTCTGTGTCATAATACGTTTAGTTCCTAAGAAGGAGGATCTGAAAAGGGGAAAGAGAAACAGAGATTTCATAGGGGGGCAGCTGTTGACGGATCTGGATGGATTTGGGGGCCTGGAATGATAGCAGTGTGGGACTGATTTGGGATGTACGCTATGTCGCCTCTGTCATTCTTTCTTAGACTGCATTTTTATAACTAAACAGTTTCGTGGAAACTGATCCTATTGTGGTGCTCCTGAAGGCTACGTCCTCCACCTGGGGCAAGAAGAAAGCAAAATGCTATTATTTACCAATGCTGTAGCAACTCTCAAGACTGCCAAGTTAGTCGTTTGAGAGATTCAGAGTTTGGCATCCAAATAGAACGATCCAATCTCCTTGAGGTAGAGATGTCAGACTTCAACATGATGAGAAACCTTCAACAAGGTGCACAGTGTTTTTCTTCGTTGTAAGCTTGATAGAAATAAAATAGCATATAAATGGAAAGAGTAGCAGCCTACATCGGAAAGTAGTGTTTGTTTCTGGGCCAAATACTGAGGTGCTTTGACTGAATAGTAAGATCCTCAGTCTAAAGAGTCAGAGACACTTTCGCCCATTATAGGAGGACTGACGATTGGTTTATTGGCAAAAATTCTTGGTGTGTCGCTGCTCTACAGGGAAGCTGACAGCCAGGAAGAAGCAGAGCCAAAGCCTGGGAACGCTGTCAGTGCTGCAGGGGCCACCAAGTGGAGATCTTCAGGCCAATTCTACCCAGAAGTGGTCCTGGGTCCCCCTGAGGTGGTAAAGCTGCACTTGGACCAGGATTGCCTACCTCCAGGTGGTGGCTGGAAATCTCCAGGAATTACAACTGACCTCCAGGCCACATAGATCAGCTCCCCTGGTAATTTTTCTTCTGGAGAAGCAGTCCGTGACATCAGCCCCTACAGAGGAACTGTACCAGGATGTACCGCTTTAGACTTCTTCAGGTGGTACATCCTAGATACTAGTTTGCTAGCTCCTTCAGAACCAGGCTGTAGTTGGAGAGCATGACCCCTGGTTACTTGGAATGCCATGAGAACAAAGCATGAATACACCTGAAGCTGCCTTATTCTCAATTGGACCATTGATCCATCAAAGTCGCAATTGTCCACTCAGACCAGTAGTGGCTCTCCAGGGTCTAAGGCAGAGCTCTTTTACATCACTTCCTATCTAGGGTTGCCAGGTCCAGGTTGGGAAATTCCAGGAGACTTTGGGAGAGGAGCCTGGAGAGGTCAAGGTTACGAGAGGGGAGGGTCCTCAGTGCCATCGAGTCTCCCGTGCAAATCAGCCATTTTCTCCAGGGGAACTGATCTCTGTGGACTTGAGATCAGTTATAATTCTGGGAGCTCTCCAGCCACTGCCTGGAGGTTGGCAACCCTATTGGATATGGAACCCAGGCCCTTCTACATGCAAAGCAGAGCCACAGCCCCTCCCCAAAGTTTAACTTGCAGATGTGAGCCAATCCCTGGAGCTGTTTGGTTTTGTGTGTCTTGAACACCTGCGTCAGGTTTTTGCAAAACGGAGCATGTACAAAATGCTGCCAAGCCAAACAGATTGGTGATCATTAATGTTAAGGACTACTTAGATGGACACTGAACAGCAGCATTTTTTAAAAAGCAGAGTGTTTGTTTATGACCGATTTATATGATCTGTGACTGATTTAACTGTCTGTTTAAATAATTGCCCACTGAGTGACGTAAGAACTCCATCAAAGCTGTGTGAGAACGTGCATGTGAGCAAAGCCAATTGTGCTATACACCACTGTCAGGAAGGAATATGAAGAAGCAACCTGCCAAATAGTCACGAACTGGTCGACGAATAGACGGACAGGCTGTGAGCCAAAGTGCTTGGGTGTTCGAGCTTCCCTATGGACCGCACAAGGCTTCTACGGAAAAAGATGGTCAGACTAGGGTCTGAGCATACTGTGTTTAAATCCACATTCGGCCACGAAGCTGACTGGGTTACCCTAGGCCAGTCACTCTTTCTCATCCTAATCCACCTCATAGGGTTGAAAGGGACCACCAGGGTCATCTAGTCCAACCCCCTGTACAATGCTGAAAATTCACAACTACCCCCCACACACACACACCCATTGCCCTCTGCTCCATGCCCAGAGGACGGCAAAACACTGTCAGGATCCCTGGAAGAACTGGCCTGGGGAAAATTGTTACCTTACCCCCAAGGTGGCAATTGGCATTACCCTGGGCATGTAAGAAGGGACCACAAGAACGAAGCACTGATGTAACCTTTCCTGTAACCTCACAGGGTTGTTGTGAAAACAAGGCGGTGGGACTATGCATGCTCTTCTGAACTCCTGGAGGAAGGGTACAGATTAAAAAATGCATAGATTCACAAATTCTGTTTTCCGAAAGTTTCTCCTTGAGTGATTCTGCACACGTTGGATAATGCACTTCCAATCCTCTTTATAGATCATTTGGAACGGATTTTTTTGTGTGCAGAACAAAAAATCCACCTCAAACGATTGATAAAGTGCATTGAAAGTGCATTATCCAACGTGTGCGGAATCAGCCCCTGATAAATCAACTGGCACAGGCAAGAATGTTCCTATTCCTGCCTCACATCCCTTCCAAGCCCAGTGCCCCAGAAAAAAATGCCCATTTTCCCCAGTGAGTGGGCTAACTCTCTCAAGGGTCGCCTCTACAAGTGTCTCTCTTCACAGCTGCCTAGTATTGGTGGAGACACTGGCAAACACCAGGTTTTATCCTTTTAGCTAACCACCTTGAGCGCCAGGATAAAGATTATGTATGTGAAGAATGCTTGCCTTGTAGTGGCTGGAAATGATCGACAAATTATTTATACTCCTTGTTGTGCTATAAGTGGAACTGAGTTCATTTGTTTGTCCGTGGCACTGATGACTGGATTGCTTGACAAAGGAGGACAGCGATAGCTATGGATGGAGACAGAAAACAGTCAACATCTTTCATCTCTAATATGAATTAGTCTCTGTGATTGATAGAGCTGTCCAGAGGACAGATTTAAGGGTTCATCCAGATAGCTGTCCTTCAGGGCTGAGAACAGCATTTCGGTACTCGTGATCTCTGTCATCCGAGTGTGTGGGACATTGCAGGCTGTGTGGATGGTCACACAACAAGAAGCTGTCCCATTCCCAAGGAATGTGGGAAATCCTTCTGAGGGAATTATGCTGGCCAAACTCTTGGATTTTCTTGAAATTCCACAGATGTTTCACTTCAGAAGGCGTATCTAACTTGGTTTTGAATTTCATCTTAGACAAAACATGAAAATTGTATTTATTATGTTTCCATGCTATGTTTCTTCTGTCATTGAACTCATGGTGGCTTACCCAGGATTCTTTGGAGATCTTCCATCCAGATATTGATTGGTCCTAGTCAGGTTTAGCAAGGTCATTCCCTTATGCAGGGCTTTTTTTCTGGGAAAAGAAGTGGTGGAACTCAGTGGGTTGCCCTCAGAGAAAATGGTCACATGGCTGGTGGCCCCGCCCCCTGATCTCCAGACAGAGTGGAGTTTAGATTGCCCTCCGCACCGCTTGGCGGTGCGGAGGGCAATCTAAACTCCACTCTGTCTGGAGATCAGGGGGCGGGACCACCAGCCATGTGACCATTTTCAAGAGGTTCCGGAACTCCATTCCCCTGCGTTCCCCCTGAAAAAAAGCCCCACCCTTATGTCTTCTGATCATACCGTGGGACCCAGTCTGGAGAGTACACTCTAGGGATGTGCAAAATCCATGGAAAATGTCTTATCAAATCTTTTTTGGCTTCCCCTCAGAATTCCTCAGGTGTTTTGCCTGGGGACAAAATCCTCAATTCCTACGAACAGTTTTGGCGTGAAAACCATTTGCTTTCAGGCCAAATGGTTGACAGGTGAGAAATAATTTTGTGGTTAACCGCTAGATAATGTAATTTTGGGATAAAACGTAAGTTTTAATCAGGGCTTTTTTTTTTGAGAAAAGAGGTGGTGGAACTCTCCAGAGGGAAATGAGGGAGAAACAAAACGGCCGTACAAACGGCCTTACAAAACGGCCTTACAAAATGGCCATTTCCTCCAGGGGAACTGATCTCTGTCTGGAGATCAGGGGGCGGGGCCACTGAACACGAGAGGTGCCAGAACTCCATTCCACTGCGTTCCTGCTGAAAAAAAGGCCTGGCTTTAATGATGGAATGTTTAATCAACGTAGAGCTTAAACAAAATCAGTACGAACTCAAAATTCAGCAATCGTTTTGTATTTTGAGTTTTTAAAATTCAGCTTTGAAGGATATTTCAAGCATTTAGACTGTAAGTCCTGAGAACAGCTGTCAATGACAGGACATTTTGCAAGTCATTAATTCTTTGGGTCGTTGTAAGTCGGAAGTGACTTGACAGTACATACTACATGCAGCTGATGTTCACATTCACTGGGGGGGAGAAATTGGGAGGGAAACTTCCAGAAGTTATCCCTTGAACTGATCCGTAGATTTTCCATAGGCTAGATTTTAAACTGCAAGGAGCTATGGACGTGAGAGCAGCTGCCTAACCTGGTGGCATGAACATGGGTCATCAGCTAGGTGCTTCTTCTGTTCAGGGGCATCTCCTTGTAGCTATGTCCAGTTATCTAGGCATTCAAGAGGATAGCCCGGGAAGCTGCTATTTTGATGCTTTGTCCTGTGTAACCAAGGGAAAGAAGACTCTGGGGCTAGAAGAAGGGATGCCAGATGATGGTCTGGCATCCCCGAGAGCTTTGGGAGTAGGGCAAGGTCTGGAAATGACATCCAGCTACACGCTGATGTCATGAGCAGGCAAAAACCCAGACATGATGCCATCGTGACAACCAACACTCTAGAAACTCTATGGTATCTTTGTGATGTCACACCTGGGTTTTTCCTGAATGTGATGTCGGCGTATTGCCTGATGTCATTTCCACCCCCACTGTTTCTCCTGATTACCCGAGAGGCAAGGGTAGGTGTGAGGGCCCTTCCCTGGGAAATTATCCACCTGAAGCAGGTACTGATCAAGTCTAAATAGAAGGTCATCTGAACTCTCTGACATGGCTCTTCGCTGAGACCTGTACATGTAAAGGCCCAGAAACTAAAGAACCCTTGGCAGAGTTTGCTGTCTCCGGAGTAGGGTTGGCAAGTCATGCCTAGTAACCGATGGGAAGTTTGAGGATGGGAGTCTGAGGTGTGAGTGTGTGAGAGAGGTCACATCTGTCCTTATGTCACTTTCAGGAAAACTATAGAGTTTCCGGCAATTCCTAGAGCTACCCTCAACCACTTCCGGGTTTTCACCAGAAGTGACATAATGTGCATAAGATGATGCTGGGTTCTTTAAAAATTTCCTCCTCTTGCTGCTTGGAACAGTGGCAGAGAACAGGACCTGGTGGGCAGGGATCCTCTGCCCCAATTGCAAGGGACTAGAGCCTGGAGTCCCCTGTTGTTGTTTTTTTCAGAGGATGAACTGGTTCCCAGATACTGCTGCTCCCCTTCAGAAGAGGAGCCTCTTCTTGGGTCCAGACCTGTGGGTGAGGTATCCTGACAGTAAATCGAGAGGCAATCTCTGAAGCACACTGGGCACAGCCCAAGCTGTTTAGGTCATTTTGGTCACCACTAAGCAAGCAGCAGAACCCAGGAAGCTTCGAGATCTCCGATGAGCCAACGTAGCGGGCTGGCAAGGCTCTCTTTAGCTCAGTGGGTGGGTCACAAGTTGTGCAAATAAAAGTTTATAAATGTGGCTATTTGGAACCTGATTTGTTCCAGCTGTTCTGCCCACAAACTCTCAGCTCCGTCCATTTGCTGGAGCGGCTTAATGCCTGTGCTTTGGATCCCACGGCTATGCGGCTCTTCCCTAAAATGAGGTGGAGGAGTGTGAATGGCTCTCTCGTGCCGAGGAGGTAGTTTTTCCCAGGATGGAATGGACTTCGCTTGGAAGAAAGTTTAGCCCAAGGCTGAAGATTATACGATGTTTTCTTTGCACTAATCACTAAATGCCTTGTAGAAAAGGGACAAGTTTGTACAGAACGCGGAGTGTGTGGCCTGGCCTCTGTCCAGAGTTAGGATGAAGATATTGTTCTGACCCCTCCAAGGGTTTTGGAACTTAAAGTCTTCGTTAAGCTTTTAAGCTCCATTTTTTTAATGGGTCTGATGTATCCAAAAGGCCTTGGCAATGCACTCTAAAGCAGGGCCAAGACTCTTTGCCTTGCTGTGATCAAGGAGTTACAAGCAAAACTTGGACTTCTCTGAGCGGAAGCAACCTGGTTCTTAATTTCCTAGTCCTGGGGTTTGGGCGGCAATTGTACTTTCAAGAACCAACACCGAATGCCAAATGTGTGTGTATGTAGTTTTTCGTGGGTGTGCTGGCAGGAGCGGGGGGTTCACAGCTTAGAAGTCAGTCCAAGATTGGGAGAGCCTAATGAAGAGAGAACAGATAGACAGTTTAAATGTTAAAAAGAGTGTATGGTCCAGCCCAGCTGGGGCTGTACCATTTCAGAATAAGGATAGATAATAGACAGTTGTGTGTGTTTTCCCGAACATCAAAAGGCCTGTACCTTTCTCCTTTACATGCTAACTTTCTGCATGCAGGGAGCCTTTATATGTACATGGCTGGGGGAAGATAGAAGACTGTACTGTGTATTTCTTGGAATCTGATTGGTCTTTACCCCTCTATTATCAGCCAGTGGGTAAAGATGTTTCCGTTTTTACATTCCCTCACTGACCCTCCCTCCCGTTTATTTTCTTTATTGTTTTATAGGTGTTAAGAGTTTTGACTGTTCACTGCCTTGGGAACTCTAAGCTGAGAGGCAGGATAAAAAAGTTTTAAATAAATAAAATAAAATTACCACCCACAGCGTAGGGACTCCAAATCTGTTGCAGTAAAGGTTGTACCCGACCAAATACATACATTCAGGGGCCGATTTATATGGTATGGTATGGTTTTACCATAGAGTTGGGGGGGGGGGTTGCTAGAGTGTCACAGCACTGTTTGATACCAATTCTGGTTACATTACACAATTTCTCTCACAACTGCAGGGGATACGGGGGCGGGGGAGCAGAGATCTGGTCCTCCTAGGTATACTGTGTGTGGTGTGTGATGGTTTTCTGTTGGTTGGTTGTTGTTTGACATTGTTAGTCATTTGTAGGCAGCAGTGAGTGTAGGAAAAAGCAGGTTAGACGACCCCCAATAAATAAATAGCTTGCTTACCCCCTGGGGATTTCCAAGTGGAAAAGCATCCTGATCTACAGTGCTTGCTTATTTTGGGGAGGCCTAGCCCCATGGTGATATGCGGAATGGTATGGTATAGCCTGAGCTCATCAGATCTCAGAAGCGAAGAAGGATCAGTATGTGGACAGGGGACCCCCCAAGGAAGGCTCCACAGAGGAAGGCAATGGCAAGCCACCTCTGCTTCGAAAGCCGCTTGCTTTCAAGTTGGTTGCAATTTTACGGCACATACATACATAGGCCCAAGGTCGATCGAGCCCAGCATATATAGTGAAATACCTCTCAGCCCCCTCAAACACAATTTGTGGCTAGGAATGCTCGAACATCCACAGCTTAAGCTCATGTCCTGCTTGCCAGTCGTGAACAGAGAGCTGATTTTTTTGATGGCCCGTTGATATGTTTGTCAGCCTGTTGGAGCCCATCTGGCAGATTGCTTCATCTATTCAGAGAGAGTCCCTGAGAATGGGTGGTTTATAAATTGAAATAATAATAATAATAATAAATTCTTTCCAAACAGTGCAGTGTGCTGCAATTGGCTTTTCCTGCTTGCACATTTTCACAAAGCTCAGTGGAGTTCCTGCTCTCTTTCTCTCCTCCCACTGTCCTTGCTGCACCGCTCAGTAGGCAATTGTGTAAACAGACAGTTAAATCAGTCACAAATCATATCAGTCAAACATAAATAAATGCTGTATTTAGAAGAAATCGGCGTAAGAGGTCCATGGTGTTAATGACTACTGATCTGGATCACCTGTGTTTTTGTGCCTTCACAGTTTTGCAGACTCCTGATGCAAACCTGTTCGGCAGGTGTTTGAGCCATTTGGTGCCAAGCTGACCCGCTCCAAGTGATCAGTCACATCTGATCAACAGTTGAACACACTAAGTCTTATTGTTGAACAAGTTAGCCACAAGCATCCCTTCTTGTTTGGGGCCAGAGATATTCTGTCTACCCTACAACTCTAATCAGTGTAGGTGGGAGACTTACCCAGTGGGATAAGGCTTACCTGGTGGGGTGGGCTAACCACAGAGTTTTGCCCAAATGCTAGACCATCTCAGCTACATGCCGGCATCACTTCCATAGGGGAGTAACATCATTCTGTTGGGATGCTGCCTGCCACCTCCATTTCCCCACCATTTTTCTCCTGTGTCCCACCTGAACAGTGGTGGGAAGCTAGGTTTCCAAGCTTCCACTTGCCTCGAAAGCCTCTTGCTTTCAAGTTGGTTGCAATTTTACAGCACATACATAGACCCAACACAGATCGAGCCCAGCATGTATAGTGAAATACCTCCAAGAGAAGGTTGTAGCACCTGGCGTTATGGTATTGGTGAACTGAATCGAAGTCTATAAATATTGAAAATCACGCCAGACTATCTCCCATCTTTGAAAAAGACTCTGGAAATGGGACCCCAACTGGTCATCCCGTCAGATGGTTGTTTTCATCTGCATGCAACTGGACCTATCTTGAATCCACAACCATATGATCAACAAACTGTATATTGTGGAGTTGTACTGAATAGGATTGGTTGTGGACACTGTTTACATCTTTGCGCTGCACCAGCACTTTATGGGTCTATGAGAAGAGGACTGTATAAAATAATATATGTATTTAAATAGAAACTACAATTAATTGAATGGCCATTGATATGATAAAATACTTTTGAAGTGGTGATTTCGTTAGACGGTCTTGTAATCTTTCCTTGTTAATTCTACTCAAGACCCTCCTTGTTTGTCACCAAATATGAGGGACAATTTGTGAGGAAAGATTTTCAGCTTGGCTATAGTAAGTGAAATGTTTTCTCTTTCTTCCTCTGTGGTGCACCTTTAAGGCATTAAGGGGGGATTTTTTTGGAAATGTTTGCCATGAAACTAATTGTTCCATCATTTTATAGTTCCTCAGCCACCTGATGAAAAATTGGAACAGTCAAAAAACAAGGAAACATAGCTTTATATTCAGTCATGAAGCAATTTGGCAAGAACAGGCTCCCGCATTCCTGAGTACTGGAAACAAGAAAGGGAATAATTTCTTCTATAATGTTTGAGGATGCAAGACTTTATTGGGGAAATAAGGAAGCAAAAATAAGCTTTTGTTCTTTGTTTTGTCCTCCTAATGGAAACAATCATGTTGAGAATGCTTTTTGGAGCCCATTAATAGGCAAAGTATCTGGAGCAAAGAACTCAATTCCAAAACTGGGGATTAGGTACCAAGCTTTGCACTGGCCCCCACTACAATGTTGTTGTTTTTTAGTGGGGGTGTCTTCTGTATATTTATTTATCTACTTCATTTACCTTTCTCCCCAATGAGGACTGAAAGTGACTTATATAATTTCCCCCTCCTAAGTTTTATGCTCACACAATAATGCTGTGAGTTAGGTTAAGCAGAGAGTGGGTGCCTGGCCCTGGGTCATCCATTGAACTTCCATAACAGAGCGGAGATTTGAACCTGGATCACCTTCTGGGTTTCCCCCAACTCCCCCACAGGTTTTCCAAAACTGGGTTTGGTAGATCTTTCCTGAAAGTTTGTATCTGAAGTAGGGTTGGGAAAAGTGTAAATGGGATGGTGTGGATTTCCTCTCGTACCACATCCAATATCATTTCTGTTTTTTGCCTGCCACCCCCAACACTGCTGAAAGGCTGTTTGCTGAAAAGTTGAAAATCCTTCCTCACAAATTGTCCCTCATATTTGGTGGGCGGCTACACGCGTCTCTGTGGACGTTCTGCTTCATGACCGCACACAGCTTTTTAAGAAAAAAGAGGTCTATCTATTTGCTTTACAGTTCATCCTTTTCCCTTCCCTCGTTTACTCTGGGCTGACTTTTTTCAGTGACTGTTGATTTTGTGGATGGAACTGTACCTTTAAATTGTTGTTCTAGAGTGGCTTACCATTTGTGAATGTATGCTTTAAAATGTATCTTAAACTTTCCCAAATAAGTTTGATATTGTGCTCTTCACTGTATTTAATATGTATTTTTACTGACAGCTTGGTTTATTGCTTGAGTTATAGATTGATTTGATTATTTTTCCTTCACGTACGGTTTGTTCCGTTTGTATTGGTTTTGGCTATTTTTAAAAAGCAGAGCCATTGCTAACAACTCCTACAATTTATCAATATACCTAATACCTATGTATGTGACATCCAGTCACAACCACCTTATGGCGACGCCACTAAAGGGATAGTTTTAGGTGGGTAGCTGTGCCAGTCTGCAGTAGAACAGCAAGGTTTGAATCCAGTGACACCTTAGAGACTGACACAGTTTTCATGTTCTAAGCTTTTGAGAGTCAGAGCTCCCTTAGAATCATAGGGTTGGAAGGGCTCTCTAGAGTCATCTAGTCCACCCCCTCACTCAATGCAGGAATTCACAACTACTTCCCCCCCCCCCACACACACACATATACCAGTGACCCCTGCTCTATGCTCAGAAGATGGCAAAACACCTTCAGGATCCCCAGCCAAACTGGCCTTGTGAAAATTGCTTCCTGACCCCAAAGTGGCGATTGGCATGTAAGAAGGAGCCACGAGAACTAAGCACCGATGTAACCCTTCCTGCCCTCCCTCTCATGATCTGCCTTCTTTAGATACAACCCACTATGGGGCTTTCAAGGCAAGTGAAAAGTTTCTTAGTTTCTGAGATCTGATAAGATCGGGTTATACCATACTTCCTTCCAATATACCTACTACCAATAATTTTTTAAAAAACCAGTAAAAAACCTGCTTGTTAGTGGTTGAGAAAGGGTGGGCATGATTGCATTTCATGGGGAATACCCCATGTGGAAGCTTTATTGCCATTGCGGATGCTGTTGCAGTGACAATATGAGCCGAGCTGGAAATCATTCCAGTGTGGAAGCAACCTTGGCCTCTCGCCCACCAAGTGTTGCCAGCCTCCAGGTGGTTAAAAACCAATGTACCCGTAAAGAATCTTACAAATTTACTATAGATATTTTATAGAAATTTAAGTGATTTAAAGTGACACAGTGCATGTAGTATCAAAGCAAGTATATATGTATATAATTCATTCATCCAAAGTTCGTATGATTCTCCCCTCCCCAAACCCTGCCCTCTCCAGGCTCCACCCCCCAAATCTCCAGGAATTTCCTAACCTGCAGCTGGCAACCCTACTTCCACCCTTTGCTCCAATTGAAGCTCCATTTGTAATTATTTACATAGGCCATTTTCACATGTCTTTAACCCTTCGCAAAATCACGGAAAACTCACGGATCGATGGTGTCTTCATGGCGCGATTTCTCATCATGGCTCCATTCCATGGCATGCTGATGTCAGAAATCGCCCTATGAAACAGGATCATGATGGGAAATCGCACCATGAAGATGCTATCGATCCGTGAGTTTTCCGTGATTTTGTGGAGGGTTGAAGATAAAATGGCCATTAAGTAATAAGGAGTTTTTCTGGGCTGATTATGATTGTATAAGGTTGATAGATTTCCACTACATGCAGCAGAATGTGGTGCTGTCCATGAGAATAGATTTCGGTAGGTAGCTTTGTTGATCTGCAGTAGAACAGCAGGATCTGAGACCAGTGGCACCTTGGAGTCCAACACGATTTTCAGGGTGTAAGCTGTCTGAAGAGGGGAGCTCTGACACTCAAAAGCTTCCACCTTGAAAACCTCATTGATCTCTAAAGTGCCACTGGACTCGAATCCTGCTGTTCTACTCCAGAACAACATGGCTATCCATCTAAATCTATCCTATTGGGATATGCAGGACAGGCCTTCTTCCAGTCATTTTTTAGATTTTGCAGAGTTTGGAGCAAAGCCTTCTCTGTGGTGGCACTGCAGTTATGAAACAGCCTCCCCCAAGTAACCGACCAGTTAACTTCTCAGGTTAATTGTTAGTGTTTGGTGAAGACCTATTTGCTTCCCCCACCTGTGCTTGGAAATTACATTGTCCTTGCACTCACACTGCAGTTTCCAACCACGTCCTTGTCACACATCCATAACTGTTGTGACAACAACTGGAGACTCGGGAATAAATTGCAGCCGAGGGGAAACCACATTTTGGTGTAGTGGTTAAGAGCAGCAGGACGCTAATCTGGAGAGCCAGGCTTGATTCCCCACTCCTCCGCTTGAAGCCAGCTGGGTGACCTTGGGCTAGTCACAGCTCTCTCAGAGCTCTCTCAGCCCCACCCACCTCACAGGGTGACTGTTGTGAGGATAATAATAACACACTTTGTAAACCACTCTGAGTGAGTGCTAAGTTGTCCTGAAGAGTGGTATATAAATCAAACGTTGTTGTTGTTGTTATCCTTCACTGGCTCTTGCTTCTTTCCCTACTTTCTCTCCCCACCCATGCCTCTCCCTCTCCTTCCTCCTCCTCCCCCAGCTCTCCCATGTCTTCATTCTTTCTCCCCATGCCAGCTTCTCCTTCTATCTTTTCTACACTTTCTCTGTGGTGCTGCTGCTGCCTCCCTCCCTCCCTTGCTGCCAACTTCCCCCTATTTCCCAGCTGCTGCTGCTGCTGCCACCAATCCCTTTCTCTCTGCCCCCACCCCGGCCGCCCCGTCACAATTTTCCACTCTTTTTTCTTGCTGTCAATCTCCTCCTCCCTCGTGGCAGAAACTCCTGCTGGCTCCACCCGTGGAAGCATTTTTATTATGGTTGCTACATGACCCTCAGATAGAGTCTCTCTATACGAGACATCTGACTCTTGGAGAACACATGTTGAGAGAGGCAATGTTAGCCTGGAAGGGTAGTTTAAAAAGACAGAGCCGGCAGCAGGGCAAAGGCTTTGCTAGACACTGGAGCTGTGTGACAGGGCTGCGAAATGCCAGAAGGGAAACTTCAGCCCATTAGAACCTCTCCAGGTCCAAGCCTGGCTCTGGAAGGCAGCTCCAGCCCATTTCCATTCCTCGCTATCCTCTGGTTTGGATCCCAGACAGTTTTAGACTGGAGAGGTGAAATTGACAGAGCCTCCGGGGAGGCGAAGATGAACTTAACAAACCCTCTGAGGAGCAATCTCTGCCAGCTCTGTCTTTTAAAACTATGCTTCGGGGCTAATATTGTCTCACTACATTTGACGAACATGCGCCAAGGCCTCTCACGCAGAGAGATTCATAGTGGCTGAGATTTGTTAACATCATTTTTTTAAAAAATCTACCTTACCATTTCCCTTTCCCCAAAATCTAGGCTTTTAGTGTGTGTGTGTGTGTGGGGGGGACTTTCCTGTACATGACCCTATTGTGTGGATCTTTGATTCCCACTCTGGGGCCATGTTCAGAATTGGATATAAAATCCAGCTTATATGCTACTGCCATAGTTATGCCCTGGCTAGATGCCATCTGTGATATGGTATCCCTGTGATCAAATCTGAATCTAAAATGCCTCTGCTTTTATTGCTTAGGGTTTTTTTCTTATTGATTGTGTTTTAAACATGGTACGGCTGTGCATCGCTCCAAATATTTTTAATAGCAAGGTGATCCGTCCATTTTAAAATGATGACAATCAAAAAC
Organism: Eublepharis macularius; assembly: GCF_028583425.1. NCBI lineage: Eukaryota > Metazoa > Chordata > Lepidosauria > Squamata > Eublepharidae > Eublepharis > Eublepharis macularius. The sequence continues at coordinate 13,423,179 of NC_072795.1, read as the reverse complement.
AGTATTATATTTCTATTTTGCCTCTCCTTCAGTGCAATCCAGAGCGGAGTTACATTCTTTTAAGTCCATTGACTTCAGTGGAGTTAGAAGGGCTTAACTCTGCTTAGGATTGCATCCCTTGTCATTTGAAACTTGGGACGTTTTACAAAAACACGACAGTAATTAGAACTCCAACTGCTACACATAGAATCATATTCAATAAAAAGACAACATAGCATTAAACAATTAGGGGGAAAGAAGGAAAATTGGGACATAAGGAAGAAAGGCTTTTTTAAACCCTCTCCATACTAGTAGATCTTAGGTGAGTGCTGGTACTGTAGATTCAGGACAGACAAAATAATTGTTTCCTCAATGAGAAATTAAAATGTGGAATTCACTGCCAGTGGATGTATGGCCATGATCAAAAATTACTTTAAATGGGATTGGGTTTGGCCAGGAAAGCCTGACCTCATCAGATCTCAGAAGCTAAGCAGGGTCGGCCTTGGTTAGTAATTGGATGGGAGACCTCCAGTGAAGACCAGGGTTGTAGAGGGAAACTGCCTCTTTTAGTCTCTTGCCATGAAAACCCCACCATGGGTCTCCATAAGTCAACTCTGACTTGAGGGCTGGATTTCATTTTTCAGATCGATCCGAGGAGAAGAGGTCCATCTACGGCTATTGGCCCCGGTGACTAATAGAAACCTTCATATTCAGAGAGTCTCTCTACATAATTCTTTTGATGCATGTTTTTCATGTGTCAGGAGACATAACATTAGCCGGGAAGTGTAGACAGAGCTGGCAGAGATCGCTCTGGAGGGGACAGATTCTCCCACAGCCCTCCACCTCTGGCGTTTCCCCTTCTGAAGCCTTTGCCCTGCCAAGGCTCAGTTAATTCAAAGTTTTGCGCAGCAAGGGTGGCAAGGTAAAAGCTCCAGAAGGGGAGACAGCCTGGCACACCAGAGGAAATAGAGAGCTGTGAGAGTGTCTGTCCCCACTAGAGCGATCTCCACCAGATCTGTCATTTAAAACTACACTTCCCAGTGAACATTGCATCTCCTGGCACTTGAGGAACGTGCACCCAGGTGTCTCGTGTTGAGAGGCTCTCAGAGGCAGCAGGCATCTGAATGCCAGTGCTGGGTGGCAGCAGACAGGAGGGTCTCAGCCTCTATGCCCTCTTTGTTGGCTCTCCAAGGGAACTGCTTGGCCACTGTGTGAAACTGGTTGCTGGACTAATGACTTTCGGTACATGACTCCATTGTGTGGATTTTTGATCCACAGGGATCTTATGCTCTTAAGTCCTGCTTTTACCCATGCCATTATAATCCCCTTGGAGTCTCTTTTGTGGAATTTGTGCCTACATATGAATGTTGCTAATGCAAGACAGAAAGCAAAAGAGTAATTTTTTTTAAAAAAAAACCTGAGCCTACATTCTAGCCAATGTACATATTATATTTGAATTGTAAATGCAGGAAAGATCCAGCGATGCGTGAGCGGAAAGGAAAATATACTTAGCACAGTTCCGCTTGCGCAAGCCACAGCGCAATGGCTGCAGCGATGCTTAGCATTTCAATATAATTTTTAACTAAATAACAATGTGAATGTGGAGCGATGGAATGTACAGCAGACGGTTTGCATGATGTTCTTCAACTTTCTTTGGAAATCGTTTCAGAAGAAATACTTTGTGCTCTGTCTTGCGCATGCGGGAAAGATCGTGGGGATAAAGTCACTTTCACTTAGTGCAAGCAGAGAGTGCAGATAAGGAATTTTAGCGATTATGCTTGCACAAGGACTATTGCGCATGTGGAAATCCAGCCCAAAACTTGTTTAAGCATCATGTTATAGTGGAGTCTCTAAAAATCCTGGGGACGATGTGAGCGTTGCCCTTTTCTATGGTAACATGTGTAGTGACAACCACTTGGGCGTTCTCACAAGTACCACAACTGGGTTGGATAATGCTATGGGAAGCAGCACCTCTGTGTGTGTGCATGTGTGCATGCACATCAATATCAGGCACCTTCTACAGGTGCAAAGGAAGAACACAGAGGAATATCTGAGGTAGCAATGTGCAGAAATGTGAAAAAGTCACATCAGAATTATTGCGACTCTTCCATCGAAACTCCAAAAGAAATTTTGCCTAAGCAAAGCAATGAAACTTGCTTTGAATTTTGGTTTTCATGGAATCTGATGGCACATCAGGAGATCTGTCAGTCCTTCCCCCACGCTCCTGTAACGTTTGCCCTTCTTACTATGATTCTTTCACATTCTCTCTAAATCACCTGGATATGTTTTGCCTGAGCAGGAGGCTCAAAGCTGCTTTCGTTTTATTTTTGACAAAAACAGAGCGGCAACTCAGTGTGGAGGGAGACACTTCCAAAGGGACTAGGAAAGCAAGGCAGAGGAAAGGCCTGTTCGTCCACTGAATTGAGCTTCATGATCAAGGGCCAATTCACACATTATAAAGACCTTGTTTTGGCCCATGAGTTTGCCACAGGCCCTGTCTATCAGGTGCAGGGCTTTTTTGCTGGGAAAAGAGGTGGTGGAACTCAGTGGGTTGCCGGCACAGAGGGCAACTCTTGGCAGGAGGTGGTGCCCCTGGTACCAGATGTGCGCGCACAAAGTGCATGCATGCTCCCAGGGCCAATGACATCACTTTGGGTCAGCTGGAACAAGGGGGGGGAGTTTTTAAAAGTTTAAATTGCCGTCAACAAAAATGGTCACATGGCTGGTGGCCCCGCCCCCTGATCTCCAGACAGAGGGGAGGGCAATCTAAACTCCCCTCTGTCTGGAGATCAGGGGGCGGGGCCACCAGCCACGTGACCATTTTCAAAAGGTTCCGGAACTCCGTCCCACCATGTTTCAGCTGAAAAAAAGCCCTGATCAGGTGTGTTCCAGCAGATCCATGCCAGGTGCATCCAGACCCGATTTGGATGGGGACTGGGGTGCAGCAACAGAGGGGCACTAAGCCTCTAACCTCCAGGCAGTTTTCCTGACCGAAAATGGCTCCAGGGAGTTGCTATTTGCCCTACTAAGAAAACATATGCATATTGTAAATTAAGTGCCGTCAAGTCTTGCAACTGACTTATGGGAACTCCCCGAGGGTTTTCAAGGCAAGAGAGGAGCAGAGGTGGTTTGCGTTGCAACCTTGGACTTCCCTGGTGGTCTCCCATCCAAGTACTAACCAAGGCCAATCCTGTTTAGCTTCCAAGATCTGATGAGCTAGGGCTAGCCTGGGCCATATTTTAATGCACCATACTGGTAGTGGAAAGTGCCATCCAGTCAGAGTTGACTTATGATTATCCCATACGGTTGTCTTGGCATGAGATATTTACAGGTGGTTTTGCCATTGCTTGCCTCTGGGTAGGAACCTTGGAATCCCAAGTGGTCTCCCATCCGAGTACTATCCAGGGCCGACCCTGCTTAGCATGTAAGCTCTGATAAGCTCAGGCTAGTCTGTGCTATGCCCTGGCCTGGATAGCCCTGGTGAGCCTGATCTCATCAGATCTCAGAAGCTAATCTGAATCGACCTTGTTTAGCAATTGGATGGGAGACCTCGAATGAAGACCAGGGTTGCAGAGGCAGGCAATAGCAAACCACTTCTGTTAGTTTCTTGCCATGAAAACCCCGCCAGGAGTAGCCATAAATCAGCTATGACTTGAGGGTACTCGCCACCACCACTAATCTGAGCGGTACTGGAAACTTACATCTTTACATTTCCCCAGCAGGCAAAATAATGACGTCTGGAAAGCAGTTCAGGTCAGGAAAATGGGGTTTGTGTATGTGGAGCGGGGGGGGGGGAGCTTCTCCCCATGTGCAGTTGTCCTGATCCAACTCATACATGAATGCAACTGGAAATTATGTCCGAGACATGGAACTCCAAGCCACCTCTGTGTGGAAAAGCACTCGGGGAGATGGAGAGATGCCACAGAGAGCTAAACAGCTGGGTAGAATTTAATCCCTTTCTGCTGTTAACGTTAGACCTCCCACTCTTATCTTTTGATGTGATTTCCAGTGTAGTCCTAAACAGAAGCCTTCTTACCATGTTGCAGCGAACATACATAGAGTCTCTCTACATGAGACATCTGACACGTGAAGAACACGTAATGTTAGTCAGGAAGGGGAGTTTAAAAAGACAGAGCTGGTGGCAGGACAAAGGCTTTGCTATATGCTAGAGTTGTGTGAAGGGGCTGTGAAATGCCAGAAGGGAAGCTCCAGCCCATTTCCATTCCTGGATGCCCTCCGGTTGCAATGCCACACAGTTTTATACTGGAGAAGTGAAATTGACAGGGGCTTCCGAGAGGCAAAGATGAAATTAACACACCCTCTGAGGAGCGATCTCTGCCAGCTCTCATTTTAAACTATACTTCCTGGCTAACATTGCGTTTCCCTATACTTGACGAACATTCGCCAAGGCGTCTCATGTAGAGAGACTCACACATTCTGCCTGTACATGCGTACAACTGTTCTTAAGAAAGAGCCAATGCTGTTTTGCTGGACAAACGAAGCTGGGATCTAGTACTTGGATAAAGATGAGGTTTGTATCACACATTCAGCTGTGAATATGTTGACTGTAACATGAGAATAACTCAGCTTGCATACAAAGAACAATCAAGTGTACAACTGTATGTATGGTTGTTGTGGATTTTCCGGGCTGTATCGCCGTGGTCTTTGCATTGTAGTTCCTGATGTTTCACCAACAGCTGTGACTGGCATCTTCAGAGGTGTAGCACTAAAAGACAGAGATCTCTCAGTGTCACAGTGTGGAGAAGATGTTGGCAGGTAATTGATATCTACTCAGGAAGGTGGGTTTGGGCTGAGTCATCCTGTAAGAGTTTCCCAGGGTGTGGAATGCTAATGGAGGGAGGCTTCACTGTATCCTGAGGAGGTTCTTTTGCATATGGATTGGGGCTTGATATGCCAAATTACCCGCCAACATCTTCTCCACACTGTGACACTGAGAGATCTCTGTCTTTTGGTGCTACACCTCTGAAGATGCCAGTCACAGCTGCTAGTGAAACGTCAGGAACTACAATGCCAAGACCACGGCTACACAGCCCGGAAAACCCACAACAACCATCGTTCTCCGGCCGTGACAGCCTTTGACAATAAAACTGTATGTATGTTCACCGTAACTTGCGAACAGGGTTAGAACTCAGCTTACAAATGCACTATTCAAAATTTACAAGTTTACACATTTTTGGAGCCATGTTTGGTCCTATACGGAGCCATGGCTTGCAAGCCATCGGTTGCATTTTCGGGGTCTGAAAGCATGACTTCCCACAGGCTCAAGCCCTAGGAACTCTCATTCACTGCTATAGCACCACCTTCACCCCCACTCCTTCACTGCTATAGCACTACCTTCACCCCCGTGCTTCCTCTATGCACCAAAATAATGCTCCCAGGGAAAAAAGAAGAAGACGAAAGGAAGGGAAAAAAAAGCTTTGCATGTTTTTCTGATTAATGCAATTAACAAAATTAAAGTTTTAGGGGGGGAAGGGGAGGGGAAAGAGGCTTTTCATTTTCCTTTTATTTGATTAGATATATTCCCACTGCACAGCCTGTGCAAATGAAACCCAGACTCCGTTCCATTGTTCTGAAGCCCTCTGAGAGTGTGTTACCTTTCAATCTCACACACTAATGCGTTTATAGTTAAAACGCAACCCCCCCCCTCCACACATGCACACCACTTCCACAATGCTGAGCCTTCCTCCCTCAGGCGGTTGCAGAAAAAAAACACACACACACAGAGTCTTGATTAAAGCAGAAGTTCCCTTGTAATAAACGCTCCGATTCCTTAGTGTGGGGGCCAGGCTGGAAACTGGCATACGGACAACGTAGGATCAGTAAGCTTTGTAATCGCGCACTGTGTGGTGGGGGTCTAGATCTCCTTGCTCCGGGAGGCCCCTGTCCTCGTGTTTCCAGTAGAGGGCACATTCAGACAGTCAGACCCAGGGCAGTTGAGGAGGAGCTGTGGCTTTCTCAGGACGTGTTTTCAGCCACCATTTTCCAGGCAGGCTGGTCTTCATGGTTGACGGGAGCTTGTGTGGGGCCAGTGAGGGCACTGCAATCTGCAGAATAGGGCAATGCAGTCTGCAGCACAGGGCTAGAGAGGGCAATGTGGTTTCCAGTACAAGGCAGTGCAGTCTCCAGTGCAGGAGTAGTGAGCACAGTGCAATCTCTGATGCTGAGCAGGGCAGTCTCCCACTCAGGGCTAGTGAGGACAGTGCAGTCAACAGCGCAGAGCAGGACTGTCTCCAGTACAGGGCTAGTGATGACAATGCAGTCTCCTGTGCAGGGAAAGTGAGGACAGCACAGTCTCCAGTGCATGGCTAATGAAGATAATGCAGTCTGCAGAGTAGGGAAGAACAGTCTCCAGTACTGTCTTCAGTACAGGGCTAGCGAGTACAGTGCAGTCTCCAGTGCAGGGCTAGTGAGGACAATGTAGTCCAGTGCAGGGCTGGGCAGTTTCCAGTGCAGGGCTAGTGACGACAGTGCATTCTCCAGTACAGAGCAGGGCAGTCTCCCATACAGGGCTATTGAGGACAGTGCAGTCCAGTGCAGGGCTAGCGAGGACCATGCAGTCTCCAGTTCAGGGCAAGTGAGGGCAGTGCAGGCTGCATTTCAGGGCTAGTGAGAACAGTGTAGTCTCTAGTGAGTTCAATCATTTTGTATCCTGTGTCCTGGGGTAAAAGGCTTTGCTTACAACTCCTTCGGGGCTGTTTTAGCTCCCGCTCTAAAGTTCCCACTCTGAAGCTAAGCAGGCCTGGGCTTGCTCCATAGCCCGATGGGAGATATCCTGAGATGTCTGATGCTTACAGCTCCACTTTGAGGGATGGGATATGATACAAATTGAACCTGGGCAGGCTTTCAGGATCCGTTCTCAGGTGAGTCATTCCCTCTCTCAGCCTTAGACCTGCACCTTGCCCCGATCCTGTGAATGTTGCGCACGTCTTGACATTCCCACAACAGTCAAGGCATGGCTCATTCTGTTCCCCCCGGGGGGAAAGTGGCGACTTTATCGGCAACAGAGAGAGAGAGAAGATGATTTATGTATTTATAAAGTAGAGGTGGGACATGAAGAATGAGTGGTGTACAGAAACAGCTGTGGCTGGAAGACCCAGATAAATGAAGCCTTAGCCTAGCAAAACCTCCCCAAATGGAATTCTCTAAATAAAGTGGAAAACCGGCCTTAATCATATATTTTCATCAGGAAACCGATTGATCTAATGCTTGGTATAAAATGGCTGCTACGGTGACAATTCCCAAACTCTTCACAGGGTGGTTCCATTTTGAATACGGCTACTCTGGATTAAATGAGTTGTGGCTTCCATTGCATTTGGGGTGTATGTTCAAGCACGCTTAAAATGGATGAGTTGGTTAGTCTTAAAGGTGCTACTGGACTCTTTACTATTTTGCAACTACAGACTAACACAGCTAACCCCTCTGGATCTATGATGTGCTTATGTTGTTGCTCAGCAGATATGAAATGTGGGTGGTGGTGGTGAGCAATCTAGGTATTTTTTCAGATTTGTGACTACTCTGGATGTCATTAAAAACCAGGGTTTCTTTCTTTATTTACTTCAGTTATATCCAAACCGTCCACTCTGGCCTCCTACCATGAGGGGAACATATGTCCCCCCAACCTTGTATCCATCTGTACGTGGCCACCTTGCCTCACGGGCTTTTCTAGGCTAAATGGGTGGTGCAATGTGTGTGTGGATGTTTTAAATATTGTACTGTTATCTGCTGGAAATTTCTTCACAAGGTTGATGGATGGTATCTGAAGAAGTGAGCTGTGAGACTCACAAAAACACATACCCAGCCACAAAATTTGGTTAGTCTTATAGGTGCCACTGGACTCTTGCTCTTTTCTGCTTCTGCAGGCAGACTAACACGGCTACCCATCTTGTTATCTGCTGATTTTATATTTCATGCTGCCAAGTTTTATTATGGTATATTTTATACTGCTGTGATCTGCTCTGAGCCCGCTTGCAGGGAGAGCGGAATATAAATTTAATTAATTAATTAAATAAATACAACCCCTTTGTTTTCTCTGCAAAGGGGACCCCAAAGTGGGTTCCTTAGTTTTCATCTCCTCCAGTTTACCCTCACAACAGCCCTGCGAGATCGGTTAGGCTGAGAGTGGGTGACTGGCTCAAGGTCTCCCAGCAAGTTTTCATGGCCCAGTGGGGATTCAAACCTGGGTCTCCCAGATCTTAGTCTGACACTCTAACCACTACACCACACTGTCACCACATGCTATAACCCTATGAAACATGTTGTTTGGTTATGCAAATAGATGTGCAAGAGGAAACTAAGTCCGTTTTAGTAGGGAATTTAAACGCACTCACATATAGGGACACATGAAGCTGAGATCATGGTTAAATCTGTTGGAAGAGGAGGATTCAGCGCGGTCCCTTTCCTCAGGTTTCAGAGGGGGACAAACCAAAGAGAAAGATAGAGAGGTCAGGGCACTCTGTTTAATGCTCTGACTGTCCTTTGATATGTAGATTGCTATTCTCAGGATTTCCTCCTCCTGACTTCTTCCCTCTCACTTCTTCTCTTCCTGGCATTGTTCTAGGCAACATCTCGTTCCTTCTCCTCCCTCCATCTTGGAAGCATGGATGCAGGACTTGTCCTGCCATCCATGTCCCTCCTTAGACTAGATAGGTAGATAGGATCTACTTCCTTTCCTATCAGAGTATGGAGTTCCTACAATAAAGAACTCTCATTTCTTTTCTAAATATAAAGCAAGTGTTTGCTTGTGTTATTTTCTCTCCTGCACACACAGCAGCCAGCAGAATGAGCTCACAACCACCTATAATCATGCTTCCTATGCCAAACGATAGACTCAGCTCACGACCCAAACATGGAGTCCTTTAATTATGTTTCTGGGGCCTACATACCGATTTATTTATCAAAATCAGGGTCAGTAATGTCTACTCAGACCATCAGCAGCTCTCCACTGTCTTAGTGAGAAGTCTTTCCCATCACCTGAGCCTTTTACCTGGAGATGCCAAGAACTGAACCCGGGACTTTCTGCATGCAAACCAGTTGCTCTACCACTGAGTCACAGCCTCTCCCCAAATTTCAATTTATAAGCTTATCTAAATTATGAATCTGAGTATACAATGGAATGAATCATAGAATCATAGAGTTGGAAGGGGCCATACAGACTATCTAGTCCAACCCCCTGCCCAGTGCAGGATCAGCCTAAAGCATCTCGGACAAATATTCATCCAGCCTCTTCTTGAAAACTGCCAGTGAAGGGGAGCTCACCACCTCCCTAGGCAGCTGATTCCACTTTTGAACTACTCTGACCATGAAAAAGTTCTTTGTAATATCCAGCCGGTACCTTTCTGCATGTAATTTAAGCCCATTGTTTCAGGTCCTACCCTCTGCTGCCAACTGGAACAGCTCCCTGCCCTCCTCCAAATTACAGCCTTTCAAATACTTAAAGAGAGCAATCATGTCCCCCCTCAATCTCCTCTTCTCCAAACTAAACATTCCCAAGGCCCTCAGCCTTTCCTCACAGGGCTCAGTCTCCAGACCCTTGATCATCCTCGTCACTCTCCTCTGTACCCTCTCGATTTTGTCCGCATCCTTTTTGAAGTGAGGCCTCCAGAACTGCACACCATACTCCAGGTGCGGCCTGACCAAGGCAGTATAGAGAGGGGCTATGACCTCCTTCGATTTTGATGCTATGGCCCCTTTGATACAACCCAGGATTGAATTGGCCTTTTTTGCCACCGCATCACACTGACTGCTCATATTTAGTTTACAGTCCACTCTTACCCCAAGATCCCTTTCACATATACTACTGCCCAGAAGTGTATCCCCCACCCAGTATTTTTGCTTCCCATTTTTGTGGCCCAGATATAATACTGTGCACTTGTCTTTGTTGAATTGCATCCTATTCACAGCTGCCCACTTCTCCAGAGTATTCAGGTCTTGTTGAATTTTAATTCTATCTTCTTCGGTGTTTGCTGCTCCTCCCAATTTGGTATCATCAGCAAATTTAATGAGCAGCCCTTCCTCTCCTTCATCCAGACAATTGATAAAAATATTGAAAAGTACCAGGCCCAAAACCGAGCCCTGCGGCACCCCACTGGACACCTCCCTCCAATCTGATGAAACGCTGTTGACCACCACTCTTTGGGTGCGGTCCTCCAACCAGTTCCCTATCCACCGAACTGTCCTATAGTCCAGTCCACATTCTTCCAGTTTGCCCATCAGATTGTCATGGGGGACCTTATCAAAAGCTTTACTGAAATCCAGATAAATCACGTCAACAGAGTTCCCCTGATCCAGTAACAGAGTTCCCCGATTCAGAAGAAGAGTATACACTGCATTTCGAAAAACAGATACCATGTCACAGTAAAGGATCCAGATCTATTCATATCAATATTAGATCTCTGTTCAACAGAGGCAATGAAAGGAAGCCTGCACCTGGGCCTTTTTGATACATTCACTCTTTAATTTGCATGTGTTCCATAACTTGAGATAATCTGCATGTATTCCGTAACTTTAGAGACTATTTCTAAGAGACATCAAAGCCATTCCTTGCTAGAGAGAAGAGCCAAAGGATATTGTTTTGTAGCAATTTGAATCTTCGCAATTGGCAATAAGATTTGGACCAGTTCATGATACTTACCGAGAGAGATAATGCATCTTTAATGACTGCTGTTTCACATACAATGCCCAGTCTCAATGGAACCCTCCTCCCCATCTAGGGCCTACAGCAAAATGAAGTCCTGATGAAGCAGCCACAGGACAGACATCCGCCTACCCTCCGCCCCCAGCAAGTAGGACATCATACCTCACCAATGAGCGATATGGCAAACCATGACAACAATAATATAAACACTCTGAAACCACAACACACATTGCAAAAAACAAAACAAACCCCAAAGCCCACAGAGGAATGCTTGAACATGTAGTATGGGGGGGGGGGGTTCACACATTTGCATCATGCTGGGTGGGATAAACAAAGCATTTACTTTCTAGCCATTTGGCTCTTAGCAGTCTCTGTCTCTTTTGGGTGTGACCTGCTAGCAGGGGGTGTGAATTAGTAAGTTTTCTCCTGCTTCAGCCAGTACCGTTAGTGTAAATAGCAGCTTGATATCTCTGTGCCGGGAGCTTGCCAGCTTTCTTCTTCATCCCCCTCCTTTCTGCCAACACGTCTGTACGTGGATATATGCACGAGAGCACAATTTGCTTAAGAGGGAGGGTGGTTGGGTTGCCAACTCTGGGGTGGGAAATTCCTGGAGATTAGGGGATGGAGGAGCTTAGGGAGGGAAGGGACCTCACCAGAGTGTAATGCCATAGATTCCAACCTTCAAAGTAGCCATTTCTTCAAGGGAATTGATTTATGTTGTCTGAAGATCAATTGTAATTCTAGGAGATTGCCAGGACCCATCTGGAGGTTGGCATCTTGTCAAAGGCTGCCCCCCCCAATGGTAACTGGCTGTAACTCTGTAAAAAATAACTGCCCCCTTTGTTTCTGGCTCTGCAAATGAAGAACTTAATGCCGTCTCTTGGGAAGGGAGCTCAATCCCTGAAATGTTTCTGAGCTGGAAACCCTCAAGCGTACAGGGAGCGAAGCATCCCAGTCCAGGCTTCCAAAGGGGGCCTCCCCCTCCCCTGCGAACCTTGCACTCGATAACCTTTGCAAACCTCCAATGTAACGCCAGGGATGCTGACCGAGATAGGATGATGAAAGAGGTCAAAAGTGAGCAGGGAACGTGCCCATTGCAAATTAAGTTTGCTCCCACTGCCCAGGAAAGCCGCGCCACAAAGTGTTTTGCGAGGCCTGATTTTAATTTGGATACGATCAGAGCCCTGCCAGACAGCCTGAATTCGGAAAAGCCTTTGAGGGCAGAGGTGATCGGAACATCTGCGGAAAACCAGGAATAAAGGCTTGTTGGAAGCGTGTGCAAAACGAAGACCAACTCCGAATCGTGCTCGGTTTCAAGTTCTGCCTCCAGGAAACAACAAATTCCTCGTTTGATCTCCGGTGGAACAGGCAGAACATGTTGTTAGGGACTGGAGGGTGCTTACCAATGAGCAAGAAGTCGGCTTCTGCAAGGTTGTGCATCCAACGTCTGAATTGTAAGCTTGAGTCAGAACAGATGTCTGGACTCTGGGGCGATCCAGAGCCGGCTGATCTTTGTGTGTTTGCTCCTGAGGAATTTACAGATGATGTGCTGGGGAGAATGAGCATACAAGTGGAGCAACATTGTGGCCGTGAGCTCTGCTCTGGAATTGTTCATATATAGGGTGCCCAGTCCTGTGCGTAGACAAGTGTTTTAATTTGTTTATTCAGTTGGCAGTTTCTATGCCACTTTTCTCCCCAAAGCAGCTTAGTGTACATCCCACAGTACAAATAACAGTGATCAATTGAAGCAATGCAATTTCAATAAAAGAAAGAAAACACAAACACATCATGGGCTGGCCCTGCTGCACCGCACTCACTCAGCGCAGGGCTCAGCCACTGGATATAAAATCTGCATCTAGAGCCAAGCCAAGAGGGTTTAGCTGTGGTGTGCTCACTGCCAGTCTCCAGGGGGTGGCTGGAAATCTCCCGAAATTGTAACTCATCTCGAGGTGACAGAGTTCAGTTCCCCTGGAGAAAATGGCTGCCTGGGAAAGTGGAGTCCCCTCTGAAGTTTAGGTTTATTTGATTTTTAGCCCTCTCTCTCCGTGAATGGTCTCAGGGTGGGTTACAAGACTAATTGAAATACAGAAATAAAGCAATAAAATCACAGATCACAAAAAAGCCCCTTTCAAAATGGAAGAACTCAACAGTTTGATGGAACCTAGTGCTGGCCTCAGCCACATGCCTGGTGGAACATCTCTGTCTTGCAGGCATGCCGAAAAGATACACGATCTTGGCGGGCCGTAGTTCCTCCTACAGAGAGTTCTACCAGGCTGTGGCAGGGCCTGAACCTGGCCCTGGTCGAGGCCAGCTGAGCCTCCCTGGGGCCAGGGACCACCAGAAGATGTTTGCCCACTGATCTCAGTGTTCTCCAGGGTACATACAGAGAGAGGCAGACCCTCAGGTATGCTGGTCCCAGTCCGTTTAGGGCTTTGTAGGTTAAAACCAAAACCTTGAACCTGATCCAGAACAGGGTAGCTGCTGCAAGATTGGACTGCCCTGTATGGAGTACTCATCAGGAGTACCCGTCCCCCAAACCCTCCCCTCTCCCGGCTTCACCCCCAAATCTTCAGGAATTTCCTAACTTGTAGCTGGCAATCCTAGCGCTTGCTGATTTGCTAGTCCATTGGGTGGTAAGGAAGACATCAAGCTCCGTGTTTGTTTTTCTCTTCTGTTTTCTTGTTTTTCTCAAGAATCTGTGGATTCCCACCCCCTCCCCGAGCAACAGGAAACAAACTGGCACCCATGAGCATCACCAGCTTAGGATATGGTTGTCATCAACATAAATATATATGTCAACGGGGTTGTTTGAATTCATGCAAAGAATCAGTAATTGGGGTGATAGTAGGCCGGCCAACCCCTGGTCAGGATGGGGTGGGGGTGATAATAAAAAACTCAACAGTGTTGTGAATGTGAGTGGAAATACACATTGTGAACTACCTGAGGACGAGTGCAGGATTTTATATGGGGTCCTCAATTCACGTGCGAGCTGTTCTTGCTCGGTGCACTTGCATGCAGTTTTCAAAGCTCCCTTTGTGTGATTGTATCTTCAAGTGAGTCCAGACCAATTCAGCTCCGTTTTCGCTGCGAGAACAGGTACTGTAGGCTCCTTTGACTTGCCAATTTGCATTCCTTTAAGGTGTGAGAAAGTGGCAAGATCTGCATTTCAATGAATGGATGTGGGAGGAGGCGGAAACTGGGATACTTTTTCAGGTGAGGAGGAACTGATACTGAATGTGTGAATATATTCACGCTGAGCAAATTGAAGTGGGACTGTGTGAGCAAGTGCATGGAAAGTTGTGGGGGGCACATGAAATGAGGTTCACTTGAGTGCACCTAAGTAATTAGTAATGTGTATTTCCATCCTATGATGAAGTCACTTCTAGGGAAAACCATAGAGTTTCTAATGATTCCTAGAACTAGAGCCATTGCTTCCAGGTTTTCTCCAGAAGTGACATCATCCTGCTTGTGATGACACTCCCTTAACCTTGTCCCCACCCCCAACTAGGGGTGTTTCGGAAATAGCATAATTCCGAAGCGGCAAGCAGCTTTGGAATTATCCTATTTTACTCGCTTCGGTATGCTCCATAAATATTCAGAGCATGACGAAGTGAGGGGGCAACTCCCTCACCCACACCTCTCCCCCTCGGGGCAACCTCTACACCCCCCTGCAACCCCTCCACCCCCGGCAACCCCTCCACCCCCCACCCACTTACCTGGTTGGAGGGAGAGTGAGAGGGACATAAGCTGGGCGGGGGGGCAGCAGCAACGGTGGCCTGGAGCCTCCTGCTGCCACACTGCCTCCTGAGATGCAGGCTTAAACCTGCAATCCCTGCCACTTTCATTCTCCCAGTGATGTCGGGGATGAGGAGTTCCTTGTCCCCGACATCACTGGGCGAATGGAGCACCCAGAGAGAAGGGGGTTTGCAGGCTTAAGCCTGCAGTCCCCGCCGCCTCCATTTGCCCAGTGATGTCGGGGATGAGGAGCTCCTCGTCCTCGAGATCACCGGGCGAACGGAGCACCCGGCGGGGGGGGGGGGGGTTGCAGGCTTAAGCCTGCAATCCCTGCTGCCTCTGTTTGCCAGGCGATGTCGGGGCAGAGTTGCTTCTCGGCCCCGACATCGGCGGGTGAATGGAGCACCCAGTGGGGGGATGCAGGCTTATGCCTGCATCCCCACCACCTCCTTCATCTGCCGGTGTCAGGGCCGAGGAGTTACATGGCCCCAATAGAGCTGGCACTCAGCCACTCATTGGGGGAAGCCCCTGATGAGCCCCTGATGATTCAGGGGTTTAAATGCCCCTGAATTATGAATGCTTCGGGTTTTCTGAATCGGGTAAAATACCCAAATTGGACCTGATCCGGAAAGCTTAGGTATTCCTGAAGCGCACACTCCTACCCCAAAATCTCCTGCCGGCTGTCCTGCCAACCCTAGTCAATGGATGCAACATAGGCAGTAGTATAAAATGAATATCAAATATAATGAATAATTGAAATGATATTAAAGGATGCTTTTTCTCAGTACAGAATCATTAAGCGCATTTCCAGGAGGACAGTTGAAAAGTCAGGTATCATCAGGCTTAGTGAGGGCAGCAGACCAGGCAGAGATATCTTATAGCTTCTCACTGGCCTCATGCCGTCTGCGTAATTCACTGAAGCACTTGCAGCTGCTGAATAATGCCTGTGAAGAAGGGTGGGGGGACACACACGTGATGTTGGAGTCACCTGCTAGCATGCCTTTTTGTCGAAGAGCTTCTGAGCAGGAGCTGTCTATCTGAAGAATGGGAATTTTGTATACCAGTACATTGAAGTTTCCAGCTAGTGTCTATTTGTAAAGATATTTTTAGCATATTATTTTTCACTTTGGCTTCAGGCAGAAAGGAGATCTTATAAGAAATGGAAGACTGCTACCGAAAGCAGCAGCTCTGTGTCTCTCCTCTTCCCCATATGCCTCGTAATAGAAAACATGTGACATTATTTCACTGGGCTGACTTTGATGAGAGGGGAGAATCGGAGAGCTCTGACATCGTGCAAGGGAGAGAAGAGGAGACGCAGGGCCTCTCCTTTGGGCAACAGCCATGTGTCTCATGTCATGTCTCTTTCTGGCCATTTTGATGATCAGGCGGGTTGAAAAGCGACCTAGAAATTTGGGGTAGGAGCCTTAATGCTGTTCTGCTGGTGAGACGGCATTTACGCCACTGGACCAGCACTTCTGTTGGCAGAGGGAAAGGTGATTTTCGTCAATTTCCCCCATCTCACTGCATCCCACCTCCATTTTGCCCCCAGAGATATAGCAAGGTAGATGATAAATACAACTACTATATGGCACAGAAACAATATCACAAGCCAAATGCTTAATAATGACAAACAGTGACAATATATATCCACAGCAAACATCCAGTTAGCACCCTCATTGAGGCTCATGGGTGATGCTGTTTTTAATTTAAAAATCTAGAAGAGTTCTTGTCTCCTAAGTTTTGGGTTAAGTTGTAAGCCAGACGATTGAATCCTCTCAAGGGTTCAAAACTGCAGATCAGTATGTCCCACGGTAATGAAAAGTGGAGCCTGCATTTTCCTTGTTCTTATGCAACTCTCATGCTCAATGGATCCTGTTCTTCACCATGCTTGTGTTCATCCCCATGTATAATAATTTGTGGGGACATATGACCCCTTAGCATTGCAACGGAGAGTCTCTCTACACGAGACATCTGACACGTGAAGAACACGTGTCGGAATATGCAATGTTAGCCGGGAAGGGTAGTTTAAAAAAACAGAGCTGGTGGCAGGGCAAAGGCTGGAGCTGTGTGAAGGGGCTGCGAAATGCCAGAAAGGAAGCTTCAGCCCATTAGAACCTCTCCAGGTCCAAGCCCAGCTCTGGAAGGCAGCTCCAGCCTATTTCCATTCCTCGCTGCCCTCTGGTTGAGATCCCACACAGTTTTAGCCTGGAAAGGTGAAATTGACAGAGCCTTTGGGGAGGTGAAGATGAAAATAACAAACCCACTGAGGAGTGATCTCTGCAGGCTCTGTCTTTTTAAACTACGCTTCCTGGCTAACTTTGCATCTCCCTACACTTGACGAACACATGCCGAGGCATCTCATGTAGAGAGACTCTGACTAAAGGCTGAAAACTCTGCCTGTTCAGCCTCCCTGTAGAAGGGAAAATAAAGGGGAGATATGATCCCTGTCTTCAAATACCTGAAGGACTGTCATATGGAAGATGGAGCAGTCTTGTTTTCTCTTGGTCCAGAGGGCAGAGCTAGAACAAATGGGTAGGAATTATTAGGAAGTAGATTTTGGCCAAATATTAGGGAAAACCTAAGAGCTGCTCAGTGCACCCTAGTGCCTCGGGAAGTGGGAGGTCTTTACAAAGAGACTGAATGGCCATTTGTTGGGCATGTTGTAGCTGCATAATTTTGCATTGAGCAGAGAGCTGATTCAAATGATCTCAAAGGATTCAAAGGATTCAAATGATCTCAAATTTCTCTAAAATTTTACTCTACTATGATGAGATGTGAATGGATTCAGTTAGACCAAATTTTGATCTTCAGTGATATTCCATTCCATTCCATTCCATTCCATTCCATTCCATTCCTTCCCTCTTTCCTTCTTTCCTTCCTTCTAAAATGCTATCTCTTCTTACTCCTTTTCACTGTTCTAAGTGCTTCTTACAGCAGGCTGTTTTTCTTTTCTTGCAGAGGTTAAGTAATTCCTTGCTTCTGCATGAAAATGTACACTTTTCACAGCATGGTGGGAAAAATATAGAGACGATTTCCTAAACATCCATTTTCTCCAAATTAAACAATTACAAATTCTAGAAAATAGCTTCGTGCCGCTGGGTAGATTTTCTCAGTGGAGATTCTATTAAAAAAAAGAAATGGGGGTAAGTCACCACCTTAATTATAGGCTAAAACAAAAGTAAAATTTAGCGACGGGCGTGAAACGGCATGCCAGTGCGAAGTACATAACCTTAACTGCTGTGACGCTATCATTAGGAAAATCACTTTTTATAGTCACAATAAAAGTGTTTGGGGTTCTGTATGTTTTAGTGGGGATAAAACTGTGTTTCTAGGCTCCCTCCTGGCTTCCTGCCATGCTCGCTTCAAGTGCTCCATAAATAATGATAATCATGTTCGTGATAGCTTCGGCACTCTCTGTGCATGAATCTCCATTAGGCTGCAGAAGCTGTGACATGCTCAGCAGCAGCCTTCGCTCATGTAAAGTTGTCCCAGGCACCTGTTAAGGGTGCATCAGGATGGTGATTGGCTAACAACCAGGCCAATCAGGGCAGAGCGCGGGAGGAAGATAAGACGGGTGGGGCATCAAGGGACACCTTCAGTCAGCTACAAACTAGATAGGGCTGCAAAATAGCAGGATTTGAGTCCAATAGCACCTTAGAGACCAACAAGATTTTCAGGGTATAAGCGTCAAAGAGAGTCAAAGGGGTACAAAATGTGTATGTTACAGAGTAATTTATTGACTTTAAATTAACGAGCAAAGTGTGTGATATGGCATCTGTAGCTGCTGTAGCAACATGGTTAAGTGGTTGGGCTGTGAATCAGCACTTTGCTGGTTCAAATTAGAGATAGGCATGAACAGCAATACAAACAAAAAAAAAAGCCACGAACAGCCCATTCTGCTGTTTGTGAGCAACCTGTTCGTGAGGCCCCATTCCGAATGAACATGTATTCGTTCCAAGCTCTGTTTGTTGCGTTTGTCAGCCATTCGTTAAACCAGACAGTCTGAAACCTTCAATCAATCCCCTTGGCAACATAGGCAGGGACTGTCAGAACTCTGTCTGAACTCCTTCTGTTGCCCTGAAAACTCCAATCTAAGCCCAACTTAGCTTCATAGGTAGGTCTTCCTTCCAAGTGTGGAGCTCCAAATTTGTTACAAGGGAGCAAAGAGAAGGGGGGAGGGGTGTCTTCAGTAGCCATAGGAACACTAATCTCATCCCTCCAAACCCTGTTAGGCAGTTCTGACTGCCAACCACAGACCTCTATTTTGCTCTGTGGGAACTCTGGTTATAAAAGGCACTGTGTCACCGGCCTTGGATCTCAGTGAGCAACACAGACCATAAATGATGTTGATGATGTTTATGATGACGTTGTTGGTGATGTTGTTGTTGATGATGATAAGGATAATGATGTTGTTGCTGTTGCTGTTGATGAGGATGAAGATGGTGATATTTTGGAGGAATCCTTGAGCATCATGCCAACACAATGACATCACTTCAGGGTTCATGCTGGAGGTGATATTCTGGCATCAGCTCAATGCCTATCCCCCCATTTTCTCTGCACACTAATGCCCCTGCCAGTTGGCGGCACTGGTCCGGCAACACTATCCCAACAGCAGCAACCTCTCCAACAGCGCCATAACATGGTGGGCAGGACTAACTGTGATTGGTGGAACATGCTGTAATAGAGGTAGTGTATGACACCGCTGTGCACTATCGATGCTACCCATAGGACCAGGGACAAGGCGGGTGCCCCACATCGATGCTGTCACTCACTGCTGAGTGACCTGGCTCTCTCTGTAGGTCAGGCAGGCCACACAAATATATGAATGCGTACATATGAAGTTGGCTTGTATTGAGCCACACCCTGGTCTATTGAGGTTGATACTGTGATTGATTGATTAATTGATTGGACTTTTAGCCCTCCCTCCCCGCAAGAAGGCTCAGGGCAGGTTACAATCATAAATAAATTACGACAAATAAATCCAATAATATACAACTCAGCACCAACATGGATTTCAACATTCCAGATGGTGCACCCTTCCCCTGCCCACCATACACAAGGGAAGAAAAGGGTGGTGGTGTGGGTTGGTGAACCTCTAACTCCTCAAGCATGGGGAGGCAGATGGACCATATGCCCCTCTCCCCACACTGGCAGGAGACCGGCAGGGGGGCTAATTAGATGGATCCAGTGCTGGCCTCAACCATATGCTTGGTGGAACATCTCCGTCTTACAGGCCTACCAAAAAGATACAAGATCTTGGCGGGCCTGAGTGTCTTCCGACAGATCGTTCTACCAGGTTGGGGCCAGGATAGAAAATGCCCTGGCCCTGGTCGAGGCCAGCCGAGCCTCCCTGGGGCCAGGGACCACCAGTAGGTGTTTACTTGCAGATCTAAGAGCTCTCCAAGGTACATATGGGGAAAGGCGGTCCCTCAGGACTGCTGGTTCCAGTCCGTTTAGGGCTGTCTGCTCTGACTAGCAGTGGCAGTCCAGGGTCTCAGGCAGAGGACTTTCACATCACTCACTGCTTGAGCCTTTTAAATGGAGATGCTAGGGACTGAACTTGAGACCTTCTATATGCAAAGCCAAGAGGTTCTACCACTGAGTCACGGCCTCTCTCTAAAACATGGGAGAGCTGCTGCCAGCTAGGGGAGAGGAAACTAGGTGGACCAGCCGTCTGACTCAGTATATTGGCAGCCTCCCATGTTCATACTTCAGCTCAGAGGGCTCAAGAGGATGATTTGTATGGCTGTCAGCTGACATGCCTTTGAGGGCAGCCTGGGAGGCAGAAATGAACACAGAGGAGGGAGGTGAAGCTTTTCCTAGCATGGAAAAAACCAGAGAGGGTAGCTTCATGTGCTAAACGTCTGGATGTGTGCCTGCAGTTAAAGGCATAAAAGCTGTTTTAATACCCGGAATGGGGCCTTGATCTTTCCTTATCATGTCTGAGCTGATATTGGGACTAAAGAGCTGCAGAGGAGGAAAATTCCAAGGTAGATTCTTCCATGACTGTGGCAGGAAAAGCTGCACCCTGTGGGATTCTCTTGCAGTTCTGTAATCATGGGAAAAGCCATAGGAGGAGAAGCGATTCTCCCTTCTATGGTAGAGTCCAGTAGCACCTTTAAGACTAACCAACTTTACTGTAGCATAAGCCTTCAAGAACCACAGTTCTCTTCGTCAGATGCATGAAGGTGCTACTGCACTCTACTATTTTGCTACTACAGACTAACACGGCTAACTCTTCTGGATCTCTCCCTTCTATGCAACTGTTGGAAGGACAGGTTCTTTTCCTATGTCTCTAGGCTTGCTTGCTGTTCCCACAACTGAGTGCCTCGTTTGGGGCTGGGCGATGACCGTGAGTCCACTCTTAGCTGTTCAGGGAGTTAAGGTGGCAGGCCTGTACCCAGAGGTGTTCTTAGTTATTCTGGGGCTGTGGGCAAAAGTCAAGGGTGGACCCCAGAATCACTGGATGTGGCAGCTGGGCAGTGGGTGGCAGTCTGCTGTACGGCAGTTGGAGCTGATTGCCATGGCACTACTGGAGACCCGAGAAGCTCAGATGGAGGGTGGTCAGGGGCGCCCTCCTCCCTCCCTACAGCTGATTGCCAGGCAGTGGCCATAAATACAATAGGTAGGGGGAAGTGAGGGGGGGGCTGACCCACAGCTGGGTGTGGTTACTATCTGAGTGACACCCTATCATTATCCCTTTGGTTATGACAGCAGCAGAGAGGCCTACAGTGTCTAGCAAACAGGGAAACTTTGGGGTCACCAGGGCAGCTCTCCTGGCTGCCCCATAAATAAGGGTGCCTGTGGTCGTACCCTCTGGGACCGTAGCCAGTCCTCGTTGTGGCCATAAGAGAAAGCTCCTGGTTTGCCTTCAAGAAAGTTCCAGCTCAGTCCCCAGTTCAAATCATCTCAAGAAGTTGGGCTTGGGTAGATGTTGGCTAGAAAGAGGCAGCCCTGTTGCCTCTTCCTCCCCTGCCCTCTTTGTGATCGAGGCAAAGCTTTTCCCAGCATGGAGATAAGTGATAGGAAAAGCTTCATGCAGTAAATGACCAAGCCAAACCCCCCCAAAGCGGCTCCCCCATTACTGGGGAATTATATGATCACCACCTTTTATTTCTAGCAGGGCTCCTCTGTCTTTAGAAACTAGTTGAGCGGCAGGGCTGTAACAGTGGCAACTTTCCACCAACACAGAGATGGCAAAAGTTGCATCTGTTCTATTTTATCAGGTTTTAAAAGGCAGAGGAGCCCTGCTAGGAATAACATTTGGCAACCCCAAGAACTTGGCGCAATGTGCTACTTGCAAGGGAAAGGGCTGCCGACATTCAGTACTCAGGAGTGAGTTTTTCCTCCATATCCCATGCTGGCTGCTGCTTCTCCTAACACACCCATGTTCTTCCTGAGTTCCCCCTGATTTCCATCAGCCTTGCTGGGACACCTTCCGGCTGTTTGTTCACAGGTGTAAACCCAGTTTTACCATTAAGTGTCTAGGGTTAGGGAGCCATAGCAAGTTAAGTCTCTGATGAGAGTCTATGACCCTCTGCTTTCGGAACACCTGCTTGTTATATTCACAGTTGACATATTTTCTTTTTAAAAAATAACTCACGAAAAATTTAACATGTGAAGAAGCCCTTGGAGTCCTGCTTCAAATCCCTCCAGTTCAATCTGCCTTTAAGGAAAGAAACTGAGCCTTTTTGGCCGTGCTAATAATAATTGGGGCAATTTAATTCAAGATTTACCACTGCCGATTCTTGCCAGCTTTTGGAATGCAGCTGGCACTCAGGAAGGGAAAGCAAAGCAGCCTCCCCTTCATTATATGCATAGCACAGTTGCCGGCCTTGTAAACAGCCTTCAGTGTTTTCCAAGGAAGATTGTTTTTAATTTTTAATATGGAGAAGTTGTTTAGGGGGGTTGGATTCTTGGATTGTCGTATGGAAAATCCTAGACTTGCTTGGTTGGCTCCCCCCCCCTACTTCCAGACCTGGGTCTCCAAGGGTCCTCAGCAGACAGATGGGGGTGGGAGGAAGAGGAAGGGGGGTGGAAAGAGAACACCTCCATGCTTACCCAAAGCCGTTAAGCTAAAATTTCTGCAGGGGGCGGTATGGCCATATGCATAGGAATAGCTCGCAGCTACAGAGCCGGGGATGAGATCATACAATGAATCTTTTCCTCAAACAGCAATCCAGCTAAATGCTGCTTAGGAAAATATTTTATTAATAAGAGTAACAAGAAAGAAAGGGGGGGGGGACTCAGATGCTGCTAATAAATCCCCCAAGCTTTTGCTCTGGCAGGACCTTTCTTTCCAATTGATAGGGAGCAAACCTTCCTTATTCTTTGTCAGAACACTTAATTGCAAACATTCACAGGGGAAGTGTAAAGAAATGAGTGGGTTATATCTCTCAGATTCCCAGGTTTGCTGTTTGGCGAATCCAGCTACAAGGCCATTATACAGCAGAGGCTCCTCCTGCAACTGTGTGCCCAGAAAGGAGAATGCTTTGAAATCCTCTCTCTGGGCACAGAAAAACCTATGCTGAAACCTTGAAGAGCTGCTGCCAGTCGGAATAGGGAATACTGACCTCGATGGACCAGGAGTCTGAGAGTCAAACTAGACGAGATGAATTACACGAGTCTATGCGAGTGGCCAGATTCATTATTTTTCTTACCTTCCCTTGTCTCTTTTACCCCTGGTGAACTTGTGTCCGTGGCTCTGCTTTGTGCACGTTGCAGAGTGGTGATTCTCTTTTGCTTCCCCTTCCCTCTTCCCGCACAGAAAGGCAGTAGGGAACAGGACAGTTACAGGGGACGGTTTAAGCATGCGCAAATGGGATACCATTCCTGCATTTTGGAGGATCGCAGAAGAAACCCATGCCAGCATGGACACAGGATCAAGCACAGCCTGGCTGCGGTGGTGAGGGTACAGGAAAGCAACAGGAAGACACATGTAAATCCGTTTGCATGTCATTCACGTGCCAATCGTCTCGTGTAGTTCGGCTTTGATTCAATACAAAGCAGCTTCATGCACTGAACAAATATTAGGAGAAGCAAGGATGTGTCTTCTCACACATTGTAGAGATTGAGTCTGGACTACCCATGCTGCAACAGTGAGATATGACTGACTGTTAAGCTGGGCAGCAAGTCTGTTCTTCACAATGCCTCCTGCTTGCTACTTCCTCCTGTATGGGGGGCACTGGGGAATAGCTACAGTCTGGTTTTGAGTTTATTCCCTGGTGCCCCTGTCTCCTGGAATCTGTGAGGAAAGCTCCCATCCTACTACATAATTCCCTTAGCGTCTTTCAGATGACTCACAGGGTTTCTACAGAGCAGGCGCATTAGTGCGCCCCTAGCGGGGATCGCTACCACTGCCTGATCTGTTCCCATGAGGCTGGAACGGGCCAGAGCCAGGTGCAAAAGCCTGCCCGGCCCTCCCTCCGCTTGCCCTGCTGCTTGTGCGCGCACCCCCAGCCAGAGGCTGCAGGAGGAACGAGATGAGAGAGAGCAAGCTCAGGGGCTCAA
Source organism: Eublepharis macularius (assembly GCF_028583425.1). Classification (NCBI taxonomy): domain Eukaryota; kingdom Metazoa; phylum Chordata; class Lepidosauria; order Squamata; family Eublepharidae; genus Eublepharis; species Eublepharis macularius. The sequence goes on along the minus strand of NC_072795.1, from coordinate 13,399,301 downwards.
AGGCTCACCAAGAAGCTCTCCGAGGTGGCCCCCAAATGTAGCAGCAGCCCTTCACTCTGAGAAGGTGGGCAGGGGAGAAGCCATGCTGCTTGGTCTCTGCTGCTGGCCAGGCAGGCAGGCAGGCACCCAGCTCGCTCCGCTGCCTCCTGGCTACTCAAGGCAAGTGGGCACTGCATGCTCTGCTCGCTCGCGCGCCCACCAGCTCCCGGGGTTGTCATGGCAGCGACTCTGGCTCCCCTCCCCAGCAGAGCCCTTTGGAACATGTGGAGCCTGGCCTGTGAAGGACAGCTCGGGTGGGCGGAGGACACATCTCCTTTAACTCTCTTGGTGCTGAGCCAGGCTGGCTGGGGGCTCCTCCTGAGCTAGGGGTGGCCGGCCAACCGAGCTGCAGCAAAGGAGAGCCCGGCTGAGTCCCCGAGGCTGCGCTACCCCTCCCCCCCCAGCTGGGCTTCAAAAGGCAGCAGCTCCAGGTGGGGAAATTCTGGGGGATCAGGGGTTGAACTTGGGGACCTCAGTGCGGTATAATGCAATAGAGTCTACCCTCCAAAGCAGCCCTCTCTTCCAGTGGAAGTGATCTCTGTCAGCTGGAGATCAGTTGTAACTCCAGGAGATCTCCAGCCACCACCTAGAGGTTGGGAAGTAGGGTTGTCAGCTTCAGGTTGGAAAATCCCTGGAGTTCAGGGAAGGATGGAAGCTTAGCTGGATATAATGCCGTAGAGACCCCTCTCCTAAGCAGCCATTCAGGGGAACTGATCTTGGTGGCCTGGAGATCAGTTGTCATTCCAGACCTTCATCACCACCTGGAGATTGACAGCCTGCCTTGGATGACAGAGACTTTGCAAATGAAGAAGAGACTTTGAGGTTGCAAACCTCTCCTGCTTGCTCAGGGGCAGAAGGAATGGCTGCCTCAGGCAGGGAAGTCCACTCCAAGCAGCAAGCAGAGACTGTTGACATTTGCAAATGAAGCCGCTTTCTTGCCTGTATGCACCCTTCTTTTTCTGAGATAAATGTATTCACAAATCCAGAGGAGTTAGCCGTGTTAGTCTGCAGTAGCAAAATAAGAAAGAGTCCAGTAGCACCTTTAAGACTAACCAACTTTACTGTAGCATAAGCTTTCGAGAATCACAGTTCTCTTCGTCAGATGCATCAGTAAAGTTGGTTAGTCTTAAAGGTGCTACAGGACTCTTTTTTATTTTGTATTCACAAAGTGCCTGGATAGAAGTGGTGCAGTCACTGCTATTGTAGGGCTCAAGTAGATCCCCAAGTTCACTCGGGTCTCGAGTGTGCACGTGGGAATGCGCTTAGGAGTAAGACCCACTGCGCACTGCAGCCTTTATTTCTGCGTGAAGGCTCAGTGCTCCAAAGGGTCTTGCAGTTGCAGAAGGCTTTGCTCAGATGAGTGAAACTGTTTCAGCAAAGTATACTGGGAGAAGTAAGAACGAGTCCCAGGCTATGAAGGACTTATTCTTGCCTATAAAGAACTTGAATTGGACCCGAATATGAATGGAGCAGCTGATCAATTGGTGCAGTGGGCCTACTCAGCCTAGCAAAACTATGCTACCATCCTAAAGAGAGTCACCCCATTCTACGCCCATACACTTCAGTGGACTTAGAAGGGTGTGTTTAGGAGTGCACTGCTAATCTCCTTGACTGTTGGGAAAAGTGCTCCAATCTCTTGATAACTTTGGATGATTTTAGCACCCTTTCCAGCACTACGACGACTTCTTTGAGACAGAGCAACTAGAATTGTACACAGAATTCCAAATGAAGCTGCACCCTAATGCCATAGAAAAGCATTACAATATTGCCACGGAGGTGGCAGGGAGGCCCGGCACAGCACATCCCTCCCAACCGTTTGCTAGAGCCCCTTGCATTTTTTCACGCAACGGGCTTTGTTACTAGTGTTGCCATAATTATGGAGTTTGTATTTAGGAGGGCATTTGGAGGCCTATGAAATGTTTGGTGGCTCATGGTTGTGGATATTTTGTTGGTATTATGTTATTACGTGGAGGGAAATTGGCATGGTATAGCCGGATTTCATGGGACCTCAGAAGTTGAGCAGAGGTGGTGCATGGATGGGAGACTACCAAGGAAGACTCTGTAGAGGAAGGCAACGGCAAACCACCTCTGCTTCTCACTTCTCTTGCAAGTCCTTTGCTGGGATTGCCGTATGTTAGTTATAACAACAACAACAACGTTCGATTTATATACTGCCCTTCAGGACAACTTTACTCCCACTCAGAGCGGTTTACAAAGTGTGTTATTATTATCCCTACAACAACAATCACCCTATGAGGATATCTCTCACCCTATGAGAGAGCTGTGACTGACCCAAGGTCACCCAGCTGGCTTCAAGTGGAGGAGTGGGGAATCAAACCCGGTTCTCCAGATTAGAGTCCCACGTTCTTAACCACTACACCAAACTAGCTCTCTAATTAAGTTATTGTCTTTGGGAGGAAGATGCCCGTTTTGCCCCAGGTTACATTTTGCTTTATAATTGGGCTTCTCCAGCCATGTGCAATGTGTGTTCTGGATCCCTACCCCCACCCTCAAGTTCGCTTGAGATGCTTCTCTTCACTGTGAAAAGCTGGTCGTTCTTGCTGCTGTCTCCGCAAACCCCTCCTACTTCAAGACTGGTAGTGATCACCCTCCGTGAACTGCTTTCTCCCATCTTTGTTCCTGTCTTCATAGTTAGCCCTGTATACATGCTGTGTATGATTTTCTGAACATTTGCCTTTCATTTTTCCTTAATACAAAGACCTTTCTGGTTGACCATCTGCCTAATCCCCATAAACATTGGTGGACATTCCTAGTTACCCCCTCTTGCTTGCCTCCTTAATGTTAATCCCCCCAACTATTACTATGAATGGATGTGAAATATGGACAGTAAAGAAAACTGACAGGAAGAAACTTAGTTCATTTGAATGTGGTGCTGGAGGAGAGTTTTGCAGCTACCATGGACAGCCAAAAAAATAAGCGGATACCAAATCAAGTCAAGCCTGAATTCTCCGTAAAAGCTAAAATGATAAAACTGAGGCTACCATACTTTGGTCACATCACGAGAAGACACGATTCTGTGGAAAAGTCAGCAATGTAGCGGGAGGCAGTAGGAAAAGAGGAAGACCCAAAATGAGGTGGCTTGACTCAATAAAAGAAGCCACATCCTCTAGTTTGCAGGATCTGAGCAAGTCTGTTAATGATAAGACATTTTAGAGGCCTCTCATTCATAGGATCGCCATAGAACGGAGGCAACTTGATGGCACAATACACACACGATCAAGGAGACCTCCTATTTGGGTAACAGATTAAGGTTGCTTCCCTTCCCCAAACCCACCTTCTACAGGTTCCATCCTTCAGACCTCCAGGAATTTCCCAACCTGGAGTTGGTAGCCCTTGGAAAGGACCTTTAGGAGTTCACCCAGCAACTATCCCTATGAGCTTGGTATTAAAGCCACATCATTACACTCTACAAAATCTGACCCAAGACTAATCTGGAGTCTCTTTGTTGCTGTATCTTTCTCTTCCTGGCTCCAGATCATCTGGGTTTGGGTGGCCAATCAGTAAAGCTCTGAAAGGGCTACCTTCACCCTGTTTATTTATTTAGATAATTTATATGTTGCCTCTCTAGAGATCTACTCAAGGTGGGTCACACAAGGATGAATAATACAACATAACTTATCAATATTAAAAACAAGCCGTTGAAAACACTTCTGCCTGAAGGCATCCCAGTTCCCTCAAGCTACAATAAGCTAGACTATGACGAGAAATTTCTTCTTTAAATCTGTAGGTGCGTATCAGGGAGGGGGTAGACATGGAATTGTCTGGTTGTGAGGAGAAGAGGGGCCTTCCGGCCATAGAGCTGTGATTGCCCTGTGTGGTGTGACCATGAATGCTACGGTGCCTACTAGTGTTTCTTCCCCCAAATTAGCCCCACCTCATTGGAACCAGATGTGCTTCAGAAGTCCCCAGGAAGTATCGTCTTTGGGTCTGTAGGGAGTACCTCAGAAAGAGCGAATTCCATCTTGGAATAGCTGTGACTCACGAAAGCGCATACCCTACCACAAATTTTGCTAGTCTTATAGGTGCTACTGGACTCTTGTTCCATCTTGGAAGGTTCCAAGTTAAGCTTTCATCTGGTATTTTGTGATGACCTCCACCTCCCCGGTAACTGTTTTATAAATAGTCCCATCCCCCTTGGCAGCCATTTTGTGGTGGCACCTGCTGCTCTTTTTCATAGTTCCAGAAATGCTCAACAAGGCTGGGGACCCCTTCCACAGAAAGTAGCTGAACCCATTCACACCTGCTTTTTATTTCTCTGAGTGTTTATATCAAAGGGACAAAATGAGTGTGAACTCACCCACATAAAAATAAATAAGACAGAAGCTTCATTCAGTCTGCCCCGACCTGAGTCCCACCAAACTGAATATAACCTGAAGCCTGCCAAAGGCTTGATAACCATCCAACATTTTAGTCTGAGGCAGCTGAACTTGAAAGTCTGCCGAGGCCCTGGTGGGCTTCCATATATGGCCAACGGATTATGTTTAATTTGATGAGTCACAAGTTGGCCAGACCTGTAGCCTATACTCATTTTAGGACAAAAAGCTCATTAGTTTTAAGAGAGTGTTAAGGCTTTTACAAATCACCCCAGAGTGTGGAGAATGTAAGTTCAATTAATGCTCCCACCTCCACCACACCAACTTTTATCATAGACAACAGGGATCAGTTTCCCCGGAGAAAATGGCTGCTTTGGAGGGTGGACTGTATGGCAACATGTCCTGCTGAGGCCCCTCCCATCTCCAAATCCCACTTCATGCTCCACCCCCAAATCTCCAGGAATCTCCCAACCCAAAGTTGGCATCCCTAGCACCATATAAGTAGTGAAGACATTCTTCAGCCTCGCATATCATGTCTGTTGACGACATCAGCTCCTTCCACACACTTTCAATCCCAGTCCTTTTCCTCTGCAGGCCAGGTTCTGGACTAAAGTCGAATACATTGAAAGAGCACTTAGGAACAGACCCCCTGCTTTCCCTGTACACTAGCCATCTACACACTACTCCCTTGCACATTGACTGAGTGCATAGAGAAGGACAGTGGGTACGGATACACAAATGCACAATTGCACAGTGCCCATGTGCAGAGGAAATATCTGTGTATACACTTCCTCGTTTGAGACATTGCTTTACAATCATTACTGATTGAGGGGAGGGAGCATATACATGGACATTTCCTCTACCTATTGATGCCACGTTCACACAAGCCACTGATTACACCAATGTAAGGGTATGGCCAGGGTGTTGATGCCTGCAGTCTCACCCCACACTTTCATTCAATGTGCAGAATGGTTCTATGTACAGGGCTTTAATCTTTTGTTATGGGCTCTATATGAAAAGTATAAAGTTCATAGACGAATGACAGAGATGGGGCACAAGCAGGCGATAAATTTAGAATGAGAAACAGTTTTTTAAATTGTATATATATTGAAGTATAAGCCTGAGAATAAGTTTTAAATGTAACATTTGGAATATAAATGGATAAATAAATAGATCCTGCACCGAATCATCCCTTACTTTCGTACCATGAGATAGATATTAAAGGTAAAGATAATCCCCTGTGCAAGCCCCGAGTCATTACTGACCCATGGGGGGACATCACATCATGATGTTTTCTTGGCAGACTTTTTGTTATGGGGTGGTTTGCCATTGCCTTCCACAGTCATCTACACTTTACCCCCAGGAAACTGGGTACTCATTTTACTGACCTCAGAAGGATGGAAGGCTGAGTCAACCTTGAGCCGGCTACCTGAACCCGGCTTCCACCTTGATCGAACTCAGGTTGTGAGCAGAGCTTTGGCTGCAGTACTGCAGCTTACCACTTTGTGCCATGGGGCTCGAGATAGATATTAGACTTCCCTTTTGTACTCTGATATATTACTTATTTGTTAAATATAGTGGGCATGTAGAATGTGGCGAAACTAAGTGATATTGAGTATGTAGTAATGATGAAAGCAATAATGTAGTTGCAAATTATCGTATTTCATAGACCGTGTCTTAAAAATTTAATGAAGGGGATGATGGGAAGAAAATTTTGTTTTATATATTTTGTTATGTATAATTATTTCTGATTTACATAATTATGTTATATAGTCCCTCTTTTTCTTTTTGGTATCCCCCCCATATTATCACTCTGCTTGTAATAGTAATAGTAATAGTAATAGTAATAGTAATAGTAATAGTAATAGTAATAGTAATAGTAATAGTAATAGTAATAGTAATAAAAAGAGATGGGTCACAAGGCTAGTGGCAGCTGATCACTGGGGCAAACCTCTGTCTCCTGAGAAGACACTACAAGTAAAACGAGGCACCGCTGAAGTCCTACATTTACAAGGGAACATGCATAGAGATGGACTATGCAAGAGGTTGGCTCTTCTATAAATGAATAAATCAAATCTTTAGAATTACCACCAGAGGAGTGTTAAGTTGGATGATCTAATAATGCCTGAATAGTTACTTTGCTGGGTCTACTTTTATTCATGATGTCTGGGATTAGGGTGTGTATCTTCTTAAGATAAACTTTGCAAGAGGTTGACTGTCAAAATTAAAAGCGTAACAATTGTAGTTAATATTTATTCACTGATTCCAGTGGAGACCCCAAAGCACCTTATATCATTCTCCTTTCCTCCATTTAATCCTCACAACAACCCTGTAGGGTAGGGTAGGCCGCAAGTGTGTGATTGGCCAAGGTCATCCAGTGAGCTTCCAGAGCAGATTTGAGATGAGAACTTGGTGTCCCAAATCCTAGTCTGAGAGTCTCTATGGACGAGACATCTTACACGAGGATGCTTGAGTGAAGAGCAACCTAATTTCTCCTTCCCCCTTCTCTTCCCTGAAGGCTCTGTTAATTTCACCTCCCAGCCGGGGGAGACAAAGGCCGTTTCCGGATGGCTTACCTTATTCTGCAAAATAGCGAAATCTCGCGCGAAATCTCGAGAGAAGATGCTGTTATCACGCAAGAAGACACAATAACAGCGTCTTCTCGCGAGATTTTGCGCGAGATTTTGCTATTTTGCAGAATAAGGTAAGCCGTGTGGAAACAGCCAAAGAAGAAATAAACAAACCCTCTGAGGATCTATCTCCCGGCTCTTTGTAGAGAGGTGAAAGTGACGAAGCCTTCTGTTCTGTCTCCTGTTTCCCAGCTAACATTGCGTCTCTCTTCATTTGAGTGTCCTTGTGTAAGATGTCTCATCTATAGAGACTCTGAGACTCTAATCACTGTGAGGAAGAGACAATTGGTGCAAAGGAAAGGAATCTTTGATAATTGTACAACCCCTTTCCTTTGCACCAATTGTCTCTTCATCTTCATTTGGCCTTGGTGCAGCCCCTCTTCTTCTTCACTTTAACCACTGTGCCATGCTGGGTCTTGTGATAAAAAGTATTACATGGCATTGAGTTCAGCTTCAGGGTTGCGCACCCCCCCCCCCCCCACAGCTAAGAGAGGAACAGAACTGGGAGGCTGAATAACTGCAGACAATGTGTAGCTTCACAGGGATCTAAATTGCTAGCAAGCACAATATGTGAAACCACAACATTTAAAAACCACTGGGGGAACATTTGAACCTTCCAGGACATTCACTTGCTGACCTAAAAGTAACAGTTATCCTGTAGAGGAATTTCAAAGGGAAATTAGAAAGAGAGTCTGCTGAATTGCAACTGATAATGAAGCTCAAGACAATGCATCCACCTGGACTGAGTCGAGATCTAGGCTTCTTGTCTAGAGATGGGCATGAACCAAGAAAATTCTGAACCATGCAGTTCATGGTTCATCACGTTTCAAGAACCATGAACCACGAACTTTCACAAACTTGCCCTGGTACATGAACCGATTCGATTGGTTCGTGAAAACATCACTTCCAGGTCAGCAGAAGGTCTGCAGAGAGCCCATTCCCCTCCCCCACCTTGCCTAGGAAGATTGATTGATCAGTGCCAGGCTGTCTGCATTGACGAATGGAAATTTGAACCTAATGAACCGGACTAAAATTCGTCATGGTTTGTGAGAAATGAGCTCCCACAAACTGCTGGTTCGTGAATCATGAACAGGCCCAGTTCGTGACCAACTTTGGTTTGTATTTCGTTTCATGCTCTCCTCTATTCCTGTTTCATGCTGATTTCTCCACATCCGTTAGCCCTCTGCATTCCCCACCCTATCCAATCACGCCTGCTATTGTCATTCATTAGCTGTTGTCATTTCTCTGCTATTGTCATTCGGCATCTGAAATCACTCCAGTCTCCAAGATATAAGGACAGATGGACTCACATCCTAGCTGTATCTGAAGAAGTGAGCTGTGACTCATGAAAGCTCATTCCCTACCACAAATTTTGTTAATCTTATAGGTTCTACTGGACCTTGTTCTTTTCCAGTAGTATGCCTGTACAGCCTACATGGTGCCAAAGTTGCCCCAGCTTAAAATTTCCAGACCTCAGAAGTTAAGCTGAGTCAGTACCTGAAGGGGGGCCACCGAGGAACACTTTGCAGAGGAAGGCAATGGCAGAGCACCATTGCCTCTCACTGGCCTTGAAAGCCTCGTTCTAGCATCACCACAAGTCAGTTGTAATTTGATGATGCTTACATACATCCAGAGGAGTTAGCCGTGTTAGTCTGTAGTAGCAAAATAGAAAAGAGTCCAGTAGCACCTTTAAGTCTAACCAACTTTACTGTAGCATAAGCTTTCGAGAACCACAGTTCTCTTCGTCAGCTGCATCTGATGAAGAGAACTGTGATTCTCAAAAGCTTATGCTACAGTAAAGTTGGTTAGTCTTAAAGGTGCTACTGGACTCTTTTCTATTTTGCTTACATACATATAATACTTAGCATCTGTGCTAACCTTTAAGGTGTTCAAAGCAATTCATATCCATTATCTTTAAACGAGTCCTGTAAAGCAGGCTTTCACACACAGCCTCATGATACACAGATCTCTGTCTCTCATTCATTCGTTCAAACGCACTCTCTCTTTAACATGGAACAGGCTGACCACTGCAGCTGTTCTGGTGGTAGCGACTGCTATTTCTACAGCAACTTTCCCTACAGCTGCTGCTGCCCCTCCTTATATTGCCACCTGTCTCCTCCATTCCCCGTCCTCTCTGCCATTCACTGCCTACCACCTGCCTAATACATTACTCGGGATCTCTCTGCTTCTTCCTGGGAAGCAACACAGTGGGAATTTAAAACTGTCGGGCAGGAGCTATGCACAGTTGCTACCTTTCCCCCACCCCAGTTCTAACTAGGAAGCCTCAAAGGCATGCTGGTTTGGCTCACATCCTATCCACCAGTTGCGAACAGGGAACCGACTGTTCGATGATTAGTTCGACTATTCGTCGACCTGTTCATGCCTGTTTGGCAGGCTGCTTTGTTGTATTCCTTCCTATCCATGCAGGGTAAGGGAACTGGCTTTTTGTGCATGCACATTCTCATGCAGTCTGACTGAGTTATAATGTCCCCATCCTTGGGGCATGACTGCTACACTCAGCAGATGATTGTTGAAGTAGGCAATTAAATCCACCACAAAACATATAAATCAGTCATAAATAAATTCTGTGTTTGAATAAAATTGTATTGTTGGTCATCTAAGAGATCCCCAATAGGAGCCTGTTGAGGGAAATGTTTAATGTGATTTGGTAATTTTCTGTAGGGAAGTTGCCAGATTGGACTTGAAATTTGTTCATTTATTTCCATTCTCATGATGTTCGTGGCTGTTCTTTTCAAGGGGGAAGGGGAGAGGGGACCAGGTGAAGGCTCTGGGACAGCTGTTTTTGCACTTAACAGTACCAAAATTGCACAGAACACCACCCTCCCTCTAATCCCCTAAATTTCAAGCAAATTGAACAAAGGTGGGTGATTTTACAGACTCCCAAAGTACAACCTTCTGTGTACAGCCACACTAAGTTCTCTCTACTAATTCCTGAAATGGCCATTAAGCATTAGCCAGCTGGAGAACTCCAGCCAGCCACTAGCATTTTAAAAACAATGCCCTGTTCGAATTCATTTCATATCCCATTCCCTACTCTTACAGTGACTAGTTGGGAGGAGCAAAAAGGGAGTCAGGATGCAAAGACACAATGCAAAATGTAATCACCTTGATTAGAGCAGGGGAGAAATACTTGTGAAGGTAGTGGCTGTTGATTGGCTTCAGTCAGCAGCACCTTTGCACATGCACAGTTTTCTAAAAACCCAACACAAACCTCTTCAGCAAGCATTCACAAAGCAAACAGACCAGCTGATGGGCTTATTTCTGATCAACAACTTAAAACACAGCAAGTTCAACCATTGAATGTGTTCATGGCAAACGTTTTCAGCACCCTAATTCTAGCTTCTTCGGCTTCAGACTATCTGTGCAGCATAATCTGCTTGCACTTATGCAAAACTGATTGTTAAAAAACCTTCTAAATTTAAAACTATGTGACAAATTTCCTTCTGATTATGACAGATACATCCCACTCAAATAATTTAATTTTTGAAATAATTTAAAGAACTAACTTAACATTTACCCCTGTAAAGTGGTTGGAAAGAGGAAGAATCTCTCCCTCAGTCCAAATTTCTTTTTTGAAATCTTTTTTTGTTTATGATCAGTTAAGGGGGTACAAAAGGGGAAAAGGGGAATACAAAAAATGGAGCAAATAGAGAATTAAAAATATACATTACAAGGACTATCAAAAATGTAACATCCCTCTTGCTTTTAAAATATAACTTCAAATATATAACACTACCAAACAAAGGTATTTCTTCTTTTCATTCTTAAATCTCACTATTAAATCATCTATAAAATATTTTACCTTATCTATTAAAATACTTTTAAATTGACACATCTATCCAAAAATATTAACCAATTTGTGTCTGTGTGTGTGTTATGTGCCATCAAATCGCCTCTGACCTACGGCAACCCTATGAATGAAAGACCTCCAGACGTCCTATGATTAACAGACTTGCTCAGATCCTGCAAACTGGAGGACGTGGCTTCTTTTTTTGAGTCAAGCCATCTTTTTTTAGGTCTTCCTCTTTTCCTACTGCCTTCCACTTTTCCTGGCATTATTGACTTTTCCAGAGAATCTTGTCTTCTCATAATGTGACCAAAGTACGATAGCCTCAGTTTTGTCATTTTAGCTTCTAGGGAGAATTCAGGCTTGATTTGATCTAGTACCCACTTACCCATTAACCAATTTAATTAGTAAACATTTACTAGTAAATATATCTATATGTCCTGTCAAAATTTTAAGACAAACAACATTGTTATATCCTCTGCAAATCAAACCCATAACAAAATTTAAAATTTATCACCTTTTTTTCCTTGTCACATCTTTATCTATAATAATAATGTTTCCCATTTCTTTTCAGGTCCAAATTTCTAACCTGCTGTAAGTAGCAAATCTGGTTTTTCTACAGTCTGGGAAAGTTCTATACAGCACCAAGGCAATTCTCTACACCAAATTTTATCACAAGTGGCCTTTCTGGTTAGCAACTGGTTGGCCACCTGGTGAAGCAGGATGCTGGACTAGATGGACAATTAGTCTGATTCAGCAAGGCTCTTCTTATGTTTCTTCTCACACCTGGTCTATTCTCATTGTTTTCTTTTTGAATTTTAGTTCAATTATACCCTGCCCCAAAGTGCCTTAAATCCTCCTCCTGTCCGCCATTTTTTCCCTTACAACAAACCCTCTGAGGTAGCTTAAGCGGAGAACTAGTACTAGCTTTGCCTTTACAGAGAATTAATAATGTAGAGGAATTTTGAACCGTTCGAAGCAGCGCGTTCTAACTGCTGAGCGGTCCACTATCTAAAGATCCAATGATCTTTAGCAAAGGATATGCAACAAAGCTGTGAGGGAAAATTTTTTAGAAGGTAGCAAAGGGAACTGGAACTGGAACATTGAGACTGGCTGGAAGATGCCATCATTAGCTGAATCCAGATTTAGAGCGGTGTTGATGGGTTTACACTGCTTTGTGTAAGAAGCAGGGCTCATTTCGAGGGGGAACATACAAGAATGCAGTTCTGGCAGTTCCCCAAAGAGGTCACATGTCCGGTGGCCCCGCCCACCTGACTCTTGGCCATTTTGAGCCCATTTTGGCCTGGATTGGGGCTGAAATGGCCTGGATCGGGCCTCTGATGGGAGGTGGATCACTCTCCTGCTCAGCAGCGGCCCGATCCTGACCATTTTGGGACCCTTTTCGGCCATTTTCAGCCCATTTTTGCCATTTTGAGCCCAATTTCGGCCTTGAATGGCCAGGATTGGGTCCAAAACAGCCAGGATAGGTGATGTCAGGGGGTGTGGTATATGCAAATCAGTTATGCTAATGACACACTTCCAGTGATGTCAAGGGGTGTGACATATGCTAATGAGTTATGCTAATGAGTTATACTAATGAGTTCCTCCAGCTCTTTTTCTATGAAATGACCCCTGGTAAGAAGTGAAGGACTTTATGTTGCCTCAAGTTACGGAGGGTGACATACAATAGAGACAGAGAGGTAGAGATGTCAGGACGTGTCTATCCTTCCTTTTTGCTATCTTGGAGCTATCCCAGTAATGAGTAGATTGCAACTTTCAGGGACTGACTTCCTCCTTCACCTTCACTTGGTACCTTCCTTCTTCTCCATCTTGCCACCATGGAGGCAGGACATGCTTCCGGCATTCACCAGCACCCTAGCTTAGATAGATAGATTAGAGTCTATCTCTTCTCTTTCCTATCTTAAGTGGAGTTCCTAAAATAAGAGGACTCATAGAGTCTCTCTACACGAGACATCTTACATGTGAAGAACATGTGTTGGGAGATGCAATGGTAGCCGGGAAGGGTAGTTTAACACAACAGAGCCGGAGGCAGGGCAAAGGCTTTGCTATACACTGGAGCTGTGTGAAGGGGCTGTAAAGTGCCAGAAGGGAAACTTCAGCACATTAGAACCCCTCCAGGTCCAAACCCAGCTCTGGAAGGCAGCTCCAGCCCATTTCCATTCCTTGCTGCCCTCTGGTTGCCATCCCACACAGTTTTAGACTGGAGAGGTGAAATTGACAAAACATCTGAAGAGCGATCTCCACCTGCTCTGTCTTTTAAAACTACGCTTCCCAGCTAACATTGTGTCTCCCTACACTGGACAAACACGTGCCGAGACCTCTCATGTAGAGAGACTCTTATTTTCTTTACTAAAGTAAAACAAGCTCCGTGTAAGTGTATTGTCTCAATAACACACACGCACAGGCTTAGCTGCGCTCACTAGGCTCCTCTGCTTACAATTTGAACATCTCTATTAGAACCAATTTTATTCTTATAGCACCAATCCAAGATGGCATTTCAATTGTGTTTTGCTGGCTTTTCTCATCCACACACGAGAGAGCATGCCTTCCCCTTCCTTCTTTTTGCACATCCCAGTATTGCCATTGTTTGCCTCTCTCATACATAATTTTTGGATGTCGTTACAAAATGACATCTCTGTTAGCACCAATTCTTTGTTCGTATAGTTGGTAATTTGCTACAGCCTCAATAAAAAAAAAACCCCAAAGAAATAGTGACAGGCAGCAGTGGTTGATGCTCAGTGTGGAGGCTGGAGGAGGAAATCCCAATTTCAAGAGGAAGGAAATTAACATTAGCTGGAATTTGACGGGACCGGCCTCTTTGCAGACACCCTTCCTGAGCTGTGTCAGCACAGCATCTTAGGATATTGCTGAACAACAGCACAAAAACATTCTGTACAACTAAGACTGTGTTTCTGTTGCATGCAGCTAGATGTATTTTGCAAAACTGAGAGAGAGAGAGAGAGAGAGAGAGAGAGAGAGAGAGAGAGAGTGGGCATGCAACTCTAAACAAATGGGAGGATATCAAAACATAGAAAAATAGAGCTGGAAGGATCCTCAAGGGTCTTCTAGTCTGACCCTTTGCACAGGAAATGTACATATTTTTTCTTCCCTTCCCCCTCCAGTGTGGCTGCATCAAACGTTGATAATATATGTGTGAATGATTGATGACCACTGAATTGCCCAGTGTAGATCCAACCTCTGGAAGGACAAATCCTACTATATAAAAGGCTAAGCATGTTCCAGACAACTCACTTCCTACCCTGGTGTGTCAACAGAGGCCGCTGCCGTGGAAGGTAGGAGGGAGAAATGCTTGCTCCCTCCTTCAACCCGATGAAATCAGGCACGGAGCAGGTGGCAATGCACACACCCGGACTACACCCAGCTGGGATCAGGAGTGGAACAGGCAGCAATGCCCACCCCCCTTCACACACCTGGGATCAGGATGGAGCAGAGCAGGCAGCAATGCCTGCCACTTTCAACCTGCTGAGATCAGGCACAAAGCAGGTAGCAATGCCCACTCCTCTTCACCCAGCTGGGATCAGGAGCAGAGCATGTGGCAATGCCCCCCCATTCACTCAGCTGGTATCAGGTGCGGAGCAGTAGGCAATGCCTGCTCCCCCTTTCACCAAGCCGGGATCAGGAGCAGAGCAGGTGGCAATGCTCCCCCTTCATCCAGCTGCGATCAGACACAGAACAGGCAACAATGTCCGTCTCTCTTCACCCAGATGGAATCAGGCATGGAGCAGGAAGCAATGCCCGCTCTCCCTTCACTGGCTGGGACTGGGAGCGGAGCATGAGGTAATGCCCACCCACCCCTTCACCCAGCCAGGATCAGGCATGGAACATGAGGTAATGCCTGTACCCCTTCACCTTGCTGGGATCAGTCACGGAGGAGAAGGCAATGACCACTTGCCCGCCCTCCCCTTTCTAGAGGTCATTGTATTTTCCCCCCAAAATGGGCTTAGTTACTAGTTAGAAAATAAATGTGATGTGATGTGTGTGTGTAAAGTGCTGTCAACTGACTTATCATGACTAGACATGGGCACAAACATAAAACCCCTCCGAACATGGTGTTCGTTGTTCATTGCCATCCACGAACAACGAACAACGCATATTGATGAACATGACCTGTTCACGAACATGTTCGTTGTTCATTGTTTGTGGGGGCCAGCAGGTCCTCCTCCAGCCATAAAGATCCCTACCAAGCCATTCCCAGAAACCCTACCTGAGCAGACAGTAGGGAAGGTACCAATAATAAATAATAGCTTGGCCCCAGAGCTTGGCAGCAGCACTGGAACCTGAAGGGATAGATCCCTACCGCACCACTCCCAGAAACCTTACCTGAGCAGGCAGCAGGAAAGGTACCAGTAATAAATAATACCTTGGCCGAGAGCCTGGCACCAGCCCTGGAACCTGAAGAGGTAGATCCCTATCCCACCACACACAAAGAGAATTGAAGCTCCAATGCACTCTCCCTGTCTCTCTCTCAAAATGCCAACAGCAACTGTCTCTCCCTCACTGTCTGCAAAACCAGAGCTGGGAGCCCCCCTCCCTCCCCTGCTCTTTGCTCCCTTGTAACAAACTTGGAGCTCCACACTTGAAAGGAAGACCTGCCTATCAAGCTAAATTGGGCTTAGATTGGGGTTTCCAGGGCAACAGCAGGAGTTCAGAGAGAGTTCAGGCAGTCCCTGCCTCCCGTTGTCAAGGGAATTGATTGCAGGTGCCAGACTGTCTGGCTTGAGGAACAGCAAGAATGGGGCCTCACCAACAGCTTGTTCATGAAC
Organism: Eublepharis macularius; assembly: GCF_028583425.1. Classification (NCBI taxonomy): domain Eukaryota; kingdom Metazoa; phylum Chordata; class Lepidosauria; order Squamata; family Eublepharidae; genus Eublepharis; species Eublepharis macularius. The sequence continues at coordinate 13,383,685 of NC_072795.1, read as the reverse complement.
AGCTGATTGGGCTGTCTGTGGCTTTTTTCAGTTCGTATTGCTGTTTGTGCCCATCTCTAATCATGACCCCATAAGGTTTTCAAAGCAAGAGACCAACAGAGATGGTTTGCCATTGCCTGCCTCTGCATAGTGACCCTGGACTTCCTTGATGGTCTCCCATCTAAGTACTAACCAGGGTCAACCCAGCTTAGCTTTCGAGGTCAGGCTATCCTGGTTGGGGCATAAATGTGCTCAGGGCATAAATGTGACAAGGAATAGAATTGTCATGTTGTGTCATGGCAGAATGTTAAAAAGTGGACATGCCTCAACTATATAGGGGCTGCTGTACCATAGTGGTTAAATGGTTGAGTTGTGAAACAGCACCCTCCTGGTTCGACTCCCACACCTGCCATGAGATCTGCAGGAGGCCTTGGGCAAGCCACTCAGCCCCAGCTCCCCAGCTGGATTGTGGGGATAATCATAACACTGACTTTGTTCACTGCTCTGAGTGGGCACTAATCTGTCCAAAAGGGTGGTGTATAATACTGTTGTTGTTATTGTTATTGTTGTTGTTGTTATAATGCAACTGCAGATTAAAGCACTTCATTTTCATCTGCAAATTATTTATTTATTTGTATTTCTTTATTTAAGCATTTATACCATGTTTTCCTCCCACAATCTAGGAGCTCAAAGTGGCTTAAAGACTAGATGCAGATATGCCTTTTAAACAAGTGGCGGTGGTGGTAAGTGCTGTCAAATCATAGCTGACTTACGGTGACCCCTGCTGGGGTTTTCAAGGCCATTGACAACAGAGGTGGTTTACCATTGCTTGGTTCTGCATAGCAAGCAACCAAGGTCTCCCTTGGAGGTCCCCCATCCAATTAATAACCAAGGCCGACCCTGCTTAACTCCCAAGATCTGAGGAGATCAGGCTTGCCTGGGCAGAGTTTTAAACAGGTGTGTGTGTAAAGTGCCATCAAGTCACAGCTGACTTACGGTGACTCCAGCTGGGGCTGTCAAGGCAAGTGAGAAGCAGAGGGGGTTTGCCATTGCCTTCCTCTGCAGAGTCTTCCTTGGTGGTCTGCCATCCAAGTGCTGACCCTTCTTAGCTTCCAAGATATGATGAGCAGCCTTGCCTGGGCTATCCAAATCAGGGTTTTAAACTGGTAGATAAACAAAAATATGTACAGTACAATGGTTCAACATCCTGGACTGCTACTGGCGTCATTAGCCTGGATCGCTCAGGTTGTGAGCCAAGGGTCCTTCAACTCTTGTCCTTTGGCTCATGCACCTGGTTATGCTAGAATTACCAGGTCCCCATAGCCTCCTGGTGGGAGGCAGGGAACTCGCTGCTTACCTTTCAGGCCTTCCCACGATCCTCCTCACATGTGCGCTTTCCACGTATGTACCAATGCACCCGAAGGGATGTCATTGCACAGGCACAAGGGCATGCGTATACTTTGCCATGGGCTGATTTTGGCCTCAAATGGGCTAAAACGGGCCTGTTTGAGGCCAAAACGGTTTTTCAACGAAGCGCGAGAATGCTCTTGGGGCGGTGCAATGAGATCACTCCTGGGAGTGACATCGTTACGCTGCCCCTGGGGCATACCTGAGAGGTCCATTCCTGTGCCTTTCCCCCTCCACCGGTCAGGTGAGTGTGGGTGGGGGGGCAGAGGGTGAAAGCGGGGGATCCCCTGCCTCTGTAGGGGGACCAAGAGATATTCCTGACCTTGCTGTCTGCTAGGTCTAGTTTTTGGGGAATGTATTGGTGTTACTCAGCCATCATCACCCAGAACTTTAGTTTAAGCTGACATTCACAAGCGGACTCACCACCCCCACCTCCGGAAATTTCAACCGTGTTCTTAAAATTATTATCTATAAACAAAAGATAGACAGCCCTGGTCAGCATCTGTTAACAGAAGCTGATGACTCACCTATGTCCTGGTCATTTTAATCTAAAAAGGCTACAAAACATCTCTTTCTCCCCCCAAGTTTCTAAAGAGCTTGTCAGAAAAGTTCAGTTCCCTGACACATCAATGCAAGGTTTAGTACATTGCTGTGAGTCATAGAAGTCTTTTTAAAAGGGTGGAGAGAGAGAGGGAGAATAGGTTTTAACAACACTGAAATCCGCACAACAGAAGCATTTCTATCCTCTTGGTGTACAAATGAGTTCCTTTGATCCCACTCTGCTTAAACAGACTTTGCAGGTTTTTGAAACAAAACCTGCCAGACTTGTTTATCTAAGGCGATAATAGGAGGTATCCGGTGTATACACATGCTATGGTCACTGAAACTTGTTTCATGCAGCTTTCGATATGCTGACAACACTATGGTCTTTTTTCCAGCCTAAATGCCAGTGCTTTCATAATGCAAAGCCAGCCAATGTGCCAGGCTATTCGGAATGCATTTTCCCTATACAGGCCCTATTCCTTCTCTGCCCAACAAGTTCTTACATCTTCAGCCAGAAACCTCTAGTGCTTCTCACCATCAGAGACTGGAGACTCTGTCGGATAGACATCTCGGTCAGACCTAGTACAAAAACATTCCTGCGCTGCAAAATTTCTTCATATTATTTTTAATTAGATCCAGATCCTTTCAATCTCTCCCCCCCCCCACCCACTCCAACTCCAACAAAAGCTTTTGTCATTAATCCTCTCGACACACAGCCTGACCACAAGCCCCAAGTATTGGAAATCATTTGCTCGGAACCTGGCTTCTCTCCAGCAGAAGGCGAATGAATGCTGACTCACAGAGAGCCAGTCTGGCTGAGATAACACGGCTGCTGCTCCTGCAGCTGCGGCAGAGCCAACAATCTCTGAGGAATGTAGGCCGAGGGTGAAAACAACAACCCTAGCTGTTTGTGCTGCTGGTGGGAGAAGCTACAGGCCTCGGAAGGGGGATGAAGCCCTCTTATGGCCAAAATACACATGATGCGTGACACGAGTTGGGTCACAGGTGCGTAACCTGACTCTCGGTCAAAGGTTCACGTGGAGACTAACCCTTAACAACAACAACAACAACAACAACATTTGATTTCTATACCACCCTTCAGGACAACTAAACTCCCACTCAGAGCAGTTTACAAAGTGCAGGGCTCTTTTCTAGGAGGAATGCGCAGGAACACAGTTCTGGCAGTTCCCCAAAGAGGTCACATGTCAGGTGGCCCCGCCCACCTGACTCTCGACCATTTTGGGCCCGTTTCGGCCTGGATTGGGTCCGAAACGGCCCAGATCGGGCCTCTGATGTGTGGTGGATCACTCTCCCACTCAGCAGCGGCCAGATCCTGACCATTTTGGCCCACTTTTCGGCCATTTTCAGCCCTTTTGCCATTTTGGGCCCAATTTCGGCCCTGAAAGGCCCTGAATGGCCAGGATTGGGTCAAAAACAGCCAGGATAGGTGATATCAGGGGGTGTGCCACAACCCCTGACAAAGTGTATTCTTCTTCTTCTCACGACAATCACCCTGTGAGGTGGGTAGGGCTGAGAGAGCTCTGAGAGAGCTGTGACTGTCCCAAGGTCATCCAGTTGGCTTCAACTGGAAGAGTGAGGAATCAAACCTGGCTGTCCAGATTAGAGTCCTGCTGCTCTTAATCACTGTACCAAACTGGCTCTCCATATTTGTGCCCAGCCCAGCCTTCCCAAAAGCTGCAAGGGAGAATTGAGTCAAGCACTTGTGGCTCAACTTGTATTATACGTAATGCATATTTTGGCCCTTAGTGAAGCCTAGAGAGGAGATAGGATTGCCAGGCTGAGGCTGGCCTGGCAACTAGCAGGAGGGTGGGGGGAGGGGACATGATGTGTATGTGATGTTGCCAATGTCACTACATCGCCTCCTAGTACAACCTGGAAATGACAGTGGGAAGCTGTAGGCATTGCCAGAAAGTCTATGGTAAATGCTAAGGTTTTACCATAGAGTGTATGGCGATGCCTAGATCTACCTGATGTCACTTCTGGGTTTGTACTTTGAGGTGATGTACCAGTGCAGAGCCTGGCAATTTTTTCCCTTTATTTTTCTTCTGCTGCCTCTTGGAGGGGCAGCAGGCATCAAACACGATTGCTGGGAGATTGGCTGCCATAAGCGGGCATGTGGTAAGTGTAATAAGAGGTTGGGCACAGATATGGACGCTGTTCTGCCAGGACTTCATTAAGCACAGGTATCAACCAATAAGGGAGTGAGGTGAGAAGCTTGGCTCAGGTTCGTGCCAAAGTACAATCTTGTGAGATACAACCCAGTTTAGAAAATACTGGAGATGTTATGGGGAGGGGAATTTATTTTTCAAAAATCCACTTTCCGAAATTCACCAATGTAGCCATTGTGTCATATTGTTCACATTTTCCTGTTTTATAAGAGCGATTAATCTTTCCTTCCTCTTTGATTTCTCCTCGTAGCGGAGATATCACCTGCCTCTGAGCATTTATAGAGTGAAATTCTGAAACTGGGTAGAGAGGAATTCAGAGAATTTCTCTTAATATTGCTACAAAATAGGCAGATTGGCCAGAGATGTAGTTGTCAATGGACAAGTACAATGAAGGGCTGTGGCTCAGCAATAGAGCATCTGCTTGGCACGCAGAAGGTCCCAGGTTCAGTCCCCGGCATCTCCAGTGTAAAAGATCAGATAGTAGGTGATGTGAAAGACCTGAGCCTGAGACCCTGGAGAGCCGCTGCCAGTCCAAGCAGGCAATACTTCATGGACCAAGGGGCTGAATCACTATACGGCAGCTTCATGAGTTCATGCGTGGTAGAGCGGAGATCCAAAAAAGTGCCATGATGGAGAAAGAACATTGAGGATGTGGGCAGAAGCAGGGCAGGGTGGAAAAACAGAGACCTGGAAGGCTGAAAAATAGAGTCCTTGCCAATGATGCCTTTAGCAGCATGGGAGCAGTTGTGCAGATCCTCCTCACAGTGCACAACAAATTCGAGGTGATATGGACAAGGTCCACAGTATGGGATCCACTCTGCATCTCTTTCCTGTCCCAATGGGGCGCTGTTTCCTGGGAATGGCCCTGTAGGCTTGGGAAAGAGTCGTAAAGTGCACAAAGGCCTTCTCTTTCCTCCACAAGCCTCTTGACAGACACGTTTTTGTGTATTTTCCCCAGGGCTGGCATCAGCAAGCATACCCTGAAGTGGGGCAGCCGCTAGGCTCCAGGGCTTTCGGTGGGACCCTCTGCTACAAAGTCATTCATGGAATAGTGCTCCTGGAAGTCACAGTAGCAGCATTCCCGGCCGCATGCACTGCCTGTTGGTGTCAGTCAAAGGGAAATTGTGGCAGTGTGGACAACCGTGGGTACTGGTATTGAGAAGGCTGGCAAGCAGGCAACAGACAGATAGGCAGGGGGCGGAGGAGTGGGAAAGGAGGACTGAGCAGGGGGCACTGGTGGTAGGCAGAGGAGATGCCCTGGACACTCTCTGCCCAAATAGGGTTGCCAGGCCCCCTCAACCTCCCAGCGGGGGAATTGGGGCCTGGCACTTACCTGTGCAGGGGGGGGGGGCGCATGCACAAAGTGCACGCGCACTCCCGCAAGCACGATGACATCACTTCCGGGAAGTGACATCATCATGCATTCCCTGGGAGCGTGCCCACACTCCACAGGGGCCCAGATTGGGGCCCCTGCGGAGCGCAGAAGTGCTCCTGCCCTCCACAGTGGCCCCAAACATGCCCCCTTTGGCCCAGATTGAGTTTGTTTCAGGCTCATTTTGGCGTGGATCAGATCCGTTTTGAGCTGCTGCGGACTGCGGGAGTGCTCCTGCACTCCTCAGCAGCCCAAAACGGGCTCGATCCAGGCAAAACCAGGCTCATTTCAGGCCACTGCAAAGCGCAGGAGCGCTCCCATGCTCCACAGTGGTTCAAAACGGGCCCGATCGGCGCCAAAATGGGCCCCAAACAAACCCGATCTTGGCCAAAACGGGCGCATTTTGGGCCACTGTGGAGGGCAGGAGAACTCCTGTGCTCCACAGCGGCCCCAATCTGGGCCTGAACTGGGCCAAAACAGGCCCAATCTAGGTGGCTGCAGCTCATGGGAGCATGCAGTGCCGCAGGGGAGCGTGCATGGAAGGTGCACTCCCCTCTCTGACCAGGTAAGCAGGAGAGGCATGGGGGGGAAGGGGATCCCCCACCCCTGGCCGGGGTCTGGCATCTCTATGCCAGGCCTCCAATGCCTGGAACTGGCATGCCTGGAACCAGGGAGAGAGGAACCGGTCTCCCCTCTCCCTCCTTTGCAAGATTGGTGCAGGATGATTTGTTTGAGTTGGCCAAAAGTTTTGAAGCTGCAAAGGAAAGAAAAATTACAACACGAGACTGCTGAAATTGAATTTATTTGCAAATTCAGAACAATTGACCCCTACCCCAGGGTTGAATCCGGACTAGGGTTGCAGGTCCCCCTGTGGGGGCAGGGAATCTCCCCCTGTACCCAGCCTCCTCCCTCACTCACCTGGCTGGTGAGGGAAAAGGAGTGGGAATGGGCCCGTGTTTGGAGGCTCAAATGTGCCCAGCACAAAGCCTGGGAGCGCTCCCAGGGCCTGCACGATGATGTCACTCCCGGAAGTGATTTCATCCTGCTGCTCTGGGAGTGCCATGCGAAAACATCTGAAAGGTGTCAGGTACTCCCCGCAGCCGCTGAGAGGGTAAGGGCACCATCTGCACATTGGATTTTTCTTGCACTACAGATGCTAATTTTCTGCACTTAGCACCCAGGCTCTACCAAGATAACCACAACATGTATTATAGCTAACTTCTTGACGCCCAAATTTGCAAAATTCCCTCCCACTCTGCTGGGCTGTTTTTAGGGGGTGGGTGGGGGGGTCGCTTGCCCCAGGCACCGCCAAACAGAGTGCACCGAGAGCAGCCCTCCAGTGGCAGTGCAGGCAGCTGCGCAGTGCTGGATGCCTGCCGTGCTGATGGGGCAGCTAGCTCGCCGCGCGCTCCTGGCCCTCCAGTGGCAGCATGTGTGACTGCGAGGGAGGGCTGGGAGGCCGCCTGCACTGTGCTGGATGCCTGCCATGCTGACGGGGCGGCTGGCTTGCCACATACTCTCGGCCGTCCGGCAGCAGTGCGGGCAGCTGCATAGCAGGGCTGGGAGAGCCGCAGCAGCTGGAATGGCGGGCACACTCCTGGAGGGCGGGCGCCCTGCGTGATGATGTCACAGAAGTGACATCATCACTCACTCATGTGTGGGGACAGGGGCGCCCCTGGATTTGGGCTGCCCCAGGTGCTGGCAACCCAAGATACGGCTCTGCCACCGTGCCTTGATTATAAAGATCCCTACCCTTTCCCACTCCTTGTATCTGACAAATATTGTATTGACTCTTGAAAGCTCACCCCTTGGGAATCTAGTTGGTCTTAAGATGCTACTGGACCCAAATGTTGCTCCTTTACCACAGACCAACACTGCTACCCACCGGAAACCTTGGGCATATGGGAGCAGACCAGCTGCAGACGGCATCCGTACAGTCATCTTGTCTCCCCTCCCCAACTTTGAACATCTCCAAAAGCTGAACAGAGCACTGGGAGCTATTTAGGCCATGGAAATGGCTCTTTGCACCTATCTGAGCTTGGGAAAATACTTGGCTGTGACTGTATTTGCTTTGGCACTACCCTTGGCTCGATCATGCCAACAACGTGAATGGAATTGAATTTTAGAATGCAAACGCTCCCAGGAACAATTTTGCTTCATGCCTAAGGAGCAGCAAGCCGTCAGATTTTATCACACCTCTCTCTCCCCCTGGGGTGTGGGGTGTGTGTATGTGCGTGAGTGTTGGGAGATGGAACTGAAATTCGCAAATAGCTGGGGCTGGCAGTTCCAAACTCAGTGCTGTCTCAGCCAGATCCTCGTAAACGGGTTATGATGGGGGCAAAACAGGGGTGTCTGGGCATAGCGGAAGCACCCTTTGGCTGGATTTCTCCAGCTCTTGTGCATCTGAAGAAGAGAGCAGTGGTTCTCGAAAGCTTATGCTACAATAAAGTTGGTTAGTCTGAAAGGTGCTGCAGGACTCTTCTTTACTATTTTGCAACTACAGACTAACTAACTCCTCTGGATCTATGAAGACGGATCCAGTCACCCACCAAGAGGGGTATCATAAACCATATATATATGAGTGGACTCATTTCTGAAAGAGTTTCCCCCCAGGTACTCAGACTGTTTAAAGAGGTCATCTTCCCTGATTTGGGAATAAAGGGGTGAGGAAGATGCAAGAGATACTTTGAATGTATGATAAATTCCAGTCGCAGAATCTAAAGCTCCCTGGTGCAGAAACTGAAGCTTTTGTGGTGATGAATTCACAGAGGCTCGGACTATGGATTTGCTTGCTTTAATTTAGCTGGAGGGGTTGATTTAAGATAATAACAACACTAATAACATTTTATTTTCAAAATCTCCCTTTTGCATTTGAGATGCTTCGGGGTGTGCACACACACTAATGAAAACCATTTCTACAACACACGCACACACAACTGTTTATAATAATAAAACCTCCCTCGTTAAAATTAACAATGGAAATAAATTAAATGGGGCTCAGGAGAGAGGGGGAGGAACAAAAGCCAAGGAGTCATGGGGGAGGGGGGGAGGAACATTAAGCAAGGAACGCCCCCCCCCCCAAGTCTAAGTGTTTTTTTGGGTCACTGATAGAGAAATTAATGGTGTCGTTTTCACAAGAGTGTATGGACCAATTCCGCTTTTGGAAGAAATTACCTCCTAATTTTTAATTATGGATACATAATACCATGATGAATGGCTGTTATTTACCAGTATGTCAACTTGGAATGAGAGAAAGTCAATTAAAGCTTCTTGTGAATTGCTATTTGGTTGAAGCAATATTTTTTTCCTCCTCCCAAAGCAAGGTGAATGGATTATCCTGTCCACCTGATTGAAATTAGAAATGAGAAGAAATTAAGCCGGCCACTTGCTGAGGAAGTTCAGTACACTGAGCTTATTCATGGGCTCTCATGTACACCACTCTGAGATGCAGATTTGCTTAATGAAATGTGCCATGTGGGATGTTTGGAGTGTCTGATTACAAATTAAGACAGGGCAGGACTGGCCATTAAAGCCACCAGTGGAGCCCCAGTAAACCAATCGCTGTCCCCTGGGCCAGTAAACTCCCCTGTTGGGCTAGCCAGGATCAGCCCGGCCCCAAGAAAAGACAAGAAAAATGAGAGACACCTTGGGGAAAACTAGGATGAATAATCCGGGGGGGAAATCCACCACCTAGGATATACAATAATCATCAAAGACAACGATATTCAATTGGTAAGGTTATTGGATTAAGTGTAGTAAATTAATAAAGTGTCTAGTGCATACAATAAATAATTATCCTTTCTATAAGGAAAGGAAATGATAACAAAACAGGACTGGTTGACTTATGGAGACTTTCTGGAAGAGGAGTATAAATTGAAGACAAGGGAAGAATTACTAGCTAAAGGTTATGTCAATGGTTCTTTTATGTGCAATTGTTAGAAAAGTTCAAATTGGATAAAAAAGAATGGGGATTTCAACCAGAGAGGACAGATGTTGAAAAAGAAATATGTACAAATGATGGTAATATAATTAAGAAAATGTATAGATTGTTGTTGAAATTTGATACAGAAGAAGAATCTGTCAAACAATGTATGACAAAAGGGGAAAAGAATTTTGGGTATAATATACAAATGGATCAATGGGAAAATATGTGGGTCAAGAGCCTCAAATTTACTTTGTGTTCCACTCTCAAAGAGAATTTTTACAAAATGATGCATCGGTGGCATATGTCTCGAGAGAAAATTACAAAAATGTCTAAAGGTGTCTCAAATAAATGTTGGAAATGTGAACAACAAGAAGGGACATTTTATCATCTTTGGTGGACTTGCAACAAAGCGAAAAAATTTCGCTTACAAGTACATATGTCAATGCAGAAAATCTTGAAGGTTAACTTATAGTTTAAGACAGAGTTCTATTTGTCAAAAATTATGCGAATTATGGATAACAAATTGGAAAAAGACTATGGTATTTTAATTTTATATATGGTAACAGCGGCACGACTTTTATATGCTCAAAAATGGAAGCGCAAGGATCTACCTTCATTGGAAGATTGGATTGGAAAGATGATGGACTTAGATAAGATGGCCAAACGTACAACGTTAATTAGAGACAAACACTCTCCATATTCATTGCAAATTGGAAACCCTTTATGGATTATCTACAAGGGACCAAGAAGAATGAACTAATGATTTGTGAATTTGATTTTTAAGAATAAGGTTTTGCGATACCAAGAAGATGAGGCATGGAAAAAAGATGCTAATGAGACCACAAGCTGATTGATAACAAAGGAGGAAGTGTTGTAGGTGAAAAACTGTAATGGATTAATAATATGCCTATTATGTTTCTCTACTGCTTTTACTCTGTAAACTGTTATGTAGGTCATTCTTGGCTCTTTGTAGTTGTCTTTCTGTTATGTTGTACTTTCTCTCTTTTGCCCTATCTTTTAATTTTTCCACAATAAAAATAAAAAATAATTAAAAAAATAATTATCCGATAAACAGTCAATTATCTGTGTTATAAGACACATACAAAAGTCCTATCCAATTCCATCAATTTAAAACTGTACATTCAAGATAAAATTCATGAATATGTACTTTAATAATCTTTTGCCATCAACAGTCCACGGATGTATAGAACTACGGTACATGGCAGCAGGTAAGTCTTATCTTGTAATAAACAATGTCTGCTTCTTTTTCCTTTTTACAGGTTTGTCATAAATAGATCTTCATTTAGTCTTCCATGGAACAATGGTAAGTAACTTCTAAATATAGACTCCAAAGAGACGGTCTAAAATGGCATCCTTATATTTCTTTTTCAGAATGAACCATTATATCATCAGAGTGTGTGAGAAACTTTATGCTACAATAAAGTTGGTTAGTCTTAAAGGTGCTGCTGGACTCTTTACTATTTTGAATCCATCTTGTGTCTTGCACACTTTTGCCAATATTGAGGGCCAACATCTGCCCGTGGAACTCCAGATACGAAATCTGCACTTGAAATGTTGGGACTCCGGGGTGAGTGGGTAGGAGATAATTAAATCCCAGTTTTCCAGAGCATTAGCTCCAATCCAAATCCTCCCATAGCTGCTTTTTCAGACAGATTACACACTGGAAGTTCCAAAATCACAGACCTCGAAAGCCCCACGTTTAACCCTAAGGCAACATGCAGTACATTGCATCTGGCATTTCCAGTTAACAAAAGAATCAGATATTAGTAGATGACGTGATACCTGACACCCTGGAGAGCTACTACCAGTATGAGTAGACAATAGAGGAGGGGCTGTGGCTCAGCGACAGAGCATCTGCTTGGCAGGCAGAAGGTCCCAGGTTCAATTCTTGCCATCTCCAGTTAATAGAAATCAGGTAATAGCTAGACCAGTAGTCCAATTCAGAATAAGGGCCTCACTTGGAGTACTGCGTTCAGTTTTGAGCACCACAATTTGAGAAGGATGTTGACAAGCTGCAACCTGTCCAAAGGAGGATCTGGAGACCACGTCTTACGAGGAAAAGTTGCAGGAGCTGGGTATGTTTAACCTGGAGAGGAGACGACTCAAGCCCTTGAATACGTGAAGGGCTGTCACATAGAGGATGGAGGAGAGTTGTTTTCTGTTGCCCCAGACAAGTAACAAAGGGTTAAAATTAAAGCAAAAAGAGTTTTCAGCTAAACATTAGGTTAAACTTCCTGACAGTCAGAGTGGTTCCTTGGGACATCCTTGGGAGGTGGTGGTTTCTCCTTCCTTGGAGGCATTTAGAAAGAGGCTAGAAGACAACAATGACGATTCTATCACTCAAAATGAATGTGTGCAGATCGGGAGAAGGAGGGCATAAAAGGATGGGCCGGTGCTTGGCTCTTGTGGCTCTTTCTTATAACCTCAGGGTAATGGTGATCACCACGTTGGGGGTCAGGAAGGAATTTTCCTCTAGGCCAAATTGGCTGCGGATCCTGGAGGTTTTTTGTGTTCCTCTGGGGACAGAGCAGGGGTCACAGGTGAGGGGGGCGAGGTAGCTCTGAATTTCCTGCATTGTGCAAGGGGTTGGACTAAATGACCTTTGGTGTGTATTCCTGCTCAATGTTTCTATGTGTTCATGTGAAAATTCCTGGGGGCAGGCAGGCTGTGATATGGTAGTCAGAAATGTGAAAGCCCTTTATGTGAGATTCTCAAGACCTTTATGTGAGATTTTGTCAGTCACAGAAGGAAAGACTGGCCGTGATATGTTACCCAAATGGGGCGGGGAGGAGTCTCCTTCTGAATAGGAGAAATTAGCATTGAGATGCAGTGAGAGGGGGTAACTGGGAAATCTGCACCTATGTGTATCAGGTTCACTCCCTTAGAGAACTCTCAAATAAATAGGCAGATGTTCTAAAGGAAAGGTTTGTTTATTGACAGAGCAATAAAAAGGCAAGTAGACGGAAAATACACAGCCTACACACAGAGCTAACTAGGAAAACATTGAGGAAATGGGGAAAGCAATTTCGGGGGAAGGGAGATAATTACCAGTCTTGAAGAGGAAGAGAAGGTCCACGGAGGATCAGAAAAACAGTCAGTGGCTGATTCTGCACACATTGGATAATGCGCTTTCAATGCACTTTATCAATCGTTTGAGGTGGATTTTTTGTTCTGCACACAAAAAAATCCGTTCCAAATGATCTATAAAGAGGATTGGAAGAGCATTATCCAATGTGTGCGGAATCAGCCAGTGTTTCATGGAGAGAAGAAGCCCAAATGCAGAGATGGTGCTTGAGTAAGTACCAAGACATATGTGGCCACGCTGCCCATTTATAGGGCAAAATGTACCCTGGAGCAAAGCTGACGTCTTGCTCCCAAAACAATGTCTCAATGGCTTATCCAGAGGTAGGACAAAAATTGGGAAAGGTCTGATGTGACTATCTGGGATGGACTATAGGTAAAAATATTGCTTGATGAACTGGGAAGTACCGGACAGGAAGGCTCTCAGATGTGCTGAACAGCCTGATTAGGTAAGTGGGAGAGGAAAGGTGGAAGAAGGCATTGATGAGATTAGGTGGGGAGGTGTCTCTCAGGTAGCCTTATTATCTCTGCTGCTCTCCGGGGCATGGGGGCCATCAATCAGTCATGCCCCCTATGACATATGGCTTGGTAACTTTCCAGCCGCCAGGCCAGCTGGCAGGCATCCTCTTGCCTGGGGCCAGGTAGTGTCTAGGACAATTGGAAGGAGTTTATGACATTCCATATCTATAAACTGCCCTTTGCAGTATGAGGAGGGCGTCTGACTGGTAACATTGGTGGTTTCCCATGTAAGTACTAACCACAGCTAACCCTGCTTAAGCTTCCAAAATCTGATGAGATCAGGCTAGCCTAGGCTGATATGCTTGTCACTTTTGAATGGGAATAAGTCTGCCTTCTCTGGATGAAGCTACAAAGTGCAGTATCTGCTGTATTAATGTATGTTTGAGCACAACCTGAGCTCTGGGTCACTAGAGGTGGGAACCAAAGGGCAGCTCTACCATAGAAGAACAGCCTCTCTTGGATATATTTATGCTATGGGTATGGAAAGGTCCTTTCTTTTCCTGCTGATCTGCTCTGCCTCCCAATGATGCAAGGCAGCTACTGCATCCATCCAGAATCACAGCCCTTCTGTCCCTGGCTAGATGGTGTTACATACTCCTGTCTCTGATAATTTGCCATGCGTCAATGCACCAGAGGCTCCAAGGCACTGCTGCTTCCCACATGCTTTCATGTGGATGACACACCAGACTCTTCCTGCCTAGTGGCCACAAAAACAGTGAGGAACAGCCTGCTGCATCGTTCATTGTGATTCTCTCCCTTACACGACCCCCTCCAATTCAGTACCCTGGAGAGGTGTTGAATGCTTGTGAGATCCTGTTATGCATAAGCAAGAAGGGGGAAGGCATCGTTGCCTTTGGTCAATTTTATTTTGTACACATATTATTTTACTCAGTCCTATTAGCCAGGAAATTTAAAGGAATTGTTACCCTCCCCACTTTGAAAATTTGTATGTGAGGTATGCAAATCGGTATTTTGAGAAAGGTGATCTACTTTTGTTTTTCTATGCAAGATTCATTACTGTGGAATAAATACCATACTCTGTCCTCATAGCTGCTAGACATATATATGGCCAAAGACCAACTGCTATCTGTCACACCTGCATCCACTGAGGAGCTGGGATGCAACAGAATGTTCCAGGACATTCCAATTATGAAGGAGGGAATGGTGGTCATGCAACTTACTAGAGCTGCTACTCTCAGGAATGTATGGTTGGGGGAAATTAACACATCTAGTCTTAATCCTTAACACATCTGGTCCTAGTCCTAATTCAACAGATGCTACGATCAGCAAAAGACAGTAGAGACCCCCTCACCTCTGCAGGAGTATACCGCATACCCTGCTGCTGTGGACAAGTTTACATCGGGACCACAAAGCGTAGCATCCAGACAAGAATAAAAGAACATGAAAGACACTGCAGACTTGGCCATCCGGAAAAATAAGCAGTGGCTGAACATAGCCTAACTCAAACAGGACACAGTATCCTATTCCAGGACACTAAAATACTGAACAACACTTCCAAGTACTTCGTTAGATTGCACAGGGAAGCCATTGAAATTCATAAGCATAAGCACAATTTCAACAGGAAAGAAGAGACTTTAAGAATGAATAGAGCATGGTTTCCAGTCCTGAAAAACACCAGGCTAACAAAATACTCTATACCCGACAATAACCCTGCAGAGAAGATTAGCATATCAAGCACCAATCCATATGCAAAAGAACCTCCTCAGAATACAGTGAAGCCTCCCTCCATTAGCATTTCACACCCTGGGAAACTCTTACAGGATGACTCAGCCCAACCCCACCATCCTGAGTAGATATAAATTACCTGCCAACTTCTTTTCCACACTGTGACACTGCGAGATCTCTGTCTTTTGGTGCTACACCTCTGAAGATGCCAGTCACAGCTGCTGGTGAAACATCAGGAACTACAATGCCAAGACCATGGCTATACAGCCTGGAAAATCCACAACAACTGTCGTTCTCCGGCCGTGAAAACCTTCAACAATACATCTAGTCCTGCTGCAGACTCTGGGTCTACCTGGCTCTTGCCTTTGCCAATTGCCACAGGAAACTTACATGTACTAATAGGCTACATGTAAGTTTCCCTAATGGGTTAATAGTGGCTTTCTGGAGCTGTTTTAGCTTGGTAAAACAACACACAGGGAAGCCTTGAAATCAATTTTAATAATAATAACTATGCTTATGTACCATTCTTTTAGACCGATGAGTGCCCCATTCAGAGCAGTTAACAAACTCAGTGTTATTATTATCCCCACAATACAGCTGGGGAGCTGGGGCTGAGAGGAGTGGCTTGCCCAAGGCCACCTGCTGAGCTCATGGGAGTAGTGGGAGTCAAACCAGCAGAGTCCTTATTAACATCCCAACCACATGACACACAGTGTCCATCTCTTCAGGCAGGAGGTAAGCCCCAGCAACAATAGGATTTCCCACAGCAGTGGTTCCAGTGTCACAGTCCAAAATTAAAGGTCAGGAAACATCTTTCGGAGGCATAGTTCAAGGCAGTCCAAGGGTCAGGAAAAAAGATTCCAGGACTCAGACTGATGGACAAAACTGCAAAGAAGCTGACCCCACACCGGCTCGAGCCTGACTGTAGCCTTATATAGGGAGTCTCCCCAAGAGGTGATGCTGGGTGCCACATTAGGCTCCTTTCCAGAAGCTAAGCCAGCTTCTTTACTCATGAGGAGCAGTGGGGCCCAGATCCTGCAATTACTTAGTGGTCTTTCCTGGCACTTCTTCAACAGGGAGAAGGCCTCAAGCTTCCAAGCAGTCACTGATGCACCCGGTCCAGACCTCTGCCCTCGCCCTTTGCCTTCTCTGCTCCTGGGCTCCTTCGGAAGATGGTGGCAGGTCTGGTGGCAGGTGGGTCCATGCTGGGGCCACCAAGCTTGGGTGCTCTGCTAGCTAAGGGGGAAGTGCTGGTGTCTGCCAAGGCGGGGCTTGCAAACAGGTGTTCCTCCGCGGATGAGGACACGTCTTCCCATGTGATACGAAGGTGGTCCAGGACACCCAATCCAAATCAAGCACTTGCACATTTGGGAATTGAATTTCAACATGGAACTCCCAGTGCACATTTGATCGACATTCCCATAAATAATATGTCAAGCAGTTAGTCCCCCAATTGCCACACACCCTGCAGTTGGTAATGTGTTCAGTCCCCTCACATTCATTGTAGCAGAATGAAACTAATGGGGCTCAGCCATCCCCAGCAACTGCTTACTTGCAATCTATTCAGATGTCCCTTGCATTCTGTCCAGGAGGCATACATGAGGCCTTAAGATTACAACAGTAACAACAACAGTGTGCTTATATACTGCCCTTCTGGACAGATTAGTGCCCACTAAGAGTGGTGAACAAAGTTAGTGTTATTATTTTCCCCACAATACAACTGGGGCTGAACGGAGCGGCTTGCTAAAGGCCACCTGCTGAGCTCATGGCAGTCATGGAAGTCGAACCAGCAGAGTGCTGATTCACAGCCCAACCACTTAACCTGTACGCTACAGCAGCTCATAATAATAACTATGCTTATATACCACTCTTCTAGACAGATTAGTGCCCCACTCAGAACAGTGAACGAAGACAGTGTTATCCCCACAACCCAGCTGGGGGGCTGGGCTGAGAGGCTTGGCAAAAGTCACTCGTAGAGCTCATGGCAGTCATGGGCCTCGAATCAGCACAGTGCTGATTCACAGCCCGACCGCTTAACCACTATGCTATAGCAGCTCTCGCTAGCCTGGAAACATCTTTTTGCTTTAAACCAACCTGAAGCCTTTACCTGGATTAAAACTTCCACTCCACAAGTGAAAAATGTTTTGAATGAGAGGGGAAACACTGCCCTTTTGTGCCTTTTAAAGTGCTCCAGCTGTGTGAAGAGAAGACAGGGTGAATTTCATGTAAATGGATATGAAAGAGTATTTTGTGCTCTTGCGTACCCCACCCCGTTTCTCCTTGACCATCGCAGCAAAAAGCAACAAAAGGGATCAATTCAGCCACCAAGTACAGATCTTCTGTGAAAAAAATTCCAGACCTTATCTGTAGAGGACATTGGAGTTTATAAAAACCCACCCCCATAAAGCCAACGCACCAAGGCAACTGCCCTCCAACTTTACGACCAAGAAAGGCAGCAGATGGGAAACAAGGCAAGAGGAAATCATTTTCTTTTTATGGAGAGGTTTTAACGAGGCTGTCTTCCTTTTGTCCCTTTCCCAAAAGTCGCAGGAAATAACTGGCTGACAAGTTTAATCCGTTGCTGGCTTTGAGCCTGCTGCTTCTGCTTCTAGGAGATTCACCACCTAACTCTCCCGCCACCCCCAAGATTTTTCAAAAGGCTGGAAAAGTGCATGGCGGTAAAGCATTCCCCTCCTGTACACCAGGGACTCCCAGCGCACCATCCCTGCTCTGACAGGAGTTTTAATGGAATAAGAACAGACGGGCCTCCCCAGAGAGACCTGCCGCAAAGTAAGATTTGTCCCAAAAAAAAAAGGAGTGGGGGAACTTTTGGCGGGCAGTGAGGCAGAGAGAGGAAGGGAGTTGAATGGGAAGGAACTAAAGTAAGAAGTTTTAAAAGCAGACACGTTTCAAAGGTGGGCTTCTCGATCAGAAGGTGTGGGTGACTCTCCGTCTCCAAGAAAGCTGCATCACAAATTCAATTGTTTGGCCTGGTGGTTAAGAGCGGCAGGACTCTAATCTGGAGAGGCAGGTTTGATCCCCACTCCTCTGCTTGAAGCCAGTGGGGTGACCTTGGGTAAGTCACAGCTCCTCAGAGCTCTCTCAGCCCTACCCACCTCACCGGGTGATTGTGGTGAGGATAATAATAACACACTTTGTGACCCGCTCTGAGTGGGTGTTAAGTTGTCCAGAAGGGTGAATGTTGTTGTTGTTATATCATACAAATGCATTGACGTGGAGTTGGGTTGAGGAGACAGAGCACACCTTAGAAGGAACAAAACAAGCAGACAGGGTGGAGGCCATCCTACTATATAAAAGGCTAAGTGTGTTCCAGAGAACTCACTTCCTACCCTGGTGCGCCACCAGAGGGCGCTGCCGTGGAGGGAAGGGGGGAGAAATGGCCACTCCCCCTTTCACCAAGCCGGGATCAGGAGTGAAACCCATCTGTCTTTTTACTGTGATACTCTCCTTTTTCTTGGGATCAGGAGCAGAGCAAGTGGCAATGTCTGCTCCCTTCAACCCACCAGCATCAGGCATGGAGCAGGAGGCAATTCCCATCCCTCCTTATCCAGCTGGGATCAGGCACAAAGCAGGTGGCAATGCCTGCCCCCTTCTCCCAGCCAGAATCAGGCATGGAGCAGAAGGCAATGCCCACTCCCTTCACCTGGCTGGGAACAGGAGTGGAGGAGGTGACAATGCCAGCGCCCCCTTCACTCAGCTGGGATAAGGCATGGAGCAGTAGTCAAGGCCCGCTCTCCCCTTCACCAAGCCAGGATCAGAAGTGGAGCAGATGGCAATGCCCGCCCCCTTCAACCCGCTAAAATCAGGCGCAGAGCAGGCAGTGATGCCTGCCCCTCCTTCACTCAGCTGGGATCTGTCATGGAGCAGGTAGCAATGCCTGCCCCCCACTTTCACCCAGCTGAGATCAGGAGTGGAGCAGGTGGTAATGCCTGCCCCCTTCAACCTACTGAGATCAGGTATGGAGCAGGCGGAAATGCCTGCCCCCCTTCACCCAGCCAGAATCAGGTGCAGAGCAGGCAGCAATGCCCACCCTCTTCACCCCGCTTGGATTGTCGTGGAGCAGGTAGCAATGTTCGCCTCCTGCCTTCACCCAGCTGGAGAAGGCAGTAATGCCCGCTCCCCTTTCAACCCACTGGAATCAGGTGCGGAGCAGGCAGCAATGCCCACCCCTTTTCACCCGGATGAGATCATGCGTGGAGCAGGTAATGCCTAACCCCCTTCATGTAGCTGGGATCAGGTGTGGTACAGGTGGCAATGCCTATCCCCCACCTTCACCTGGCTGGTATCAGGAGCAGACTAAGTGGCAATGCCCGCCCCTTTCCTTCACTGGGCCAGGATCAGGCATGGAGCAAGATGCAATGTCCAACCCCTCTTCACTCAGCCAGAGTCAGGAGCAGAGGAGGAGGCAACGCCCGCCCCCACCTTCACCGGCCGGGACAGGGAGCGAAGCACGAGGTAATGCCCATCCCCTTTCACCCAACTGGGATCAGGTGTGGATCATGAGGCAATGCCTACGTCCCCTTCACCCAGCTGGGATCAGTCACAGAGGAGGAGGCGATGCCCGCTTGCCCGCCCTCCCCTTTCTAGAGCCCGTTGTATTTTCCCCCACAACTGCTTTGTTACTAGTTTTCACATATGAGGGTTTGCAAGGAGAATGTTAAAGCTGAAAGGACTAGAATGCTCATTCACATGACCAATGAGGGCCCTCTGTTTTCTCTTCTGCAGCATCAGATATGTACTAGGGCAGGGTTTCCCATTTTTGAGCCCATGGGCATCTTTAGAACGCTGACATGGAACGATATAAACATCCTTGTGGTGTGGTGGTAGCTGCTGTTGAAACAACATACTTAAAACTCTGCACAGCCAACAAATCACCAAGGGCCAAGCAAAAGCCTTGCTGGGTAAAAGCCCCACCTGACCCTGCTCACATTCTAAAAACACGTGGTGGGCACCAGCAGGCCCAGCATGTCCACAGAAGTGGTGCTGGCAGCCACCTTGAGTGCTGAACTCTGAAAGAGGTGCCGTGGCGGCCCCAATGACCCCACCTGACCCGGAAGCAGACTGCATCCCTGCTCGTCTCTCCACCCTTTCACTGCTGCCACCTGCCTTGGCTCAGCTCCTGGTGAACGGGGCGCCCAGGCAGCGCAGCAGCGAGTAGGGAAGCTAATGGGGAAGCAGGCCACCTCCCTGCCCCTTTGCCACTGCTGCCCACCTCAGGTGAGGGGGATGCTCCTGCATGATGATGTCAGAAGTGACGTCATCACGCAGGGCTGGAGCGCGTGCGTGCGCTTCGTGCACACAGGGAAAGGGGCACAAGTAGGTATCTCACCTCAGGTGCCAGAAACCCTGACACCGGCCCCGGGCACCAGGAATAGAGTTGGGAGGGCATCGTGGTTCGGACCCAAGAGGCAGAAGGCTGATTAAAGCCCCATGTGTGGATGTGTCCTCATCACAGGTACCTCTTCATGGGACACAGATGGTAAGGAGCCACGAGTGTGGCTGCTCTCAGAGGAAGATGGATGGCTTCTAAAGGGGAATTGAAAGATGCAGGAAGGAGAGGTTCGTAGATGGTTGCTAACAATCATTCATGTCTAAAGGGGAACATCCACAGTCAGAAACTGTAAACCTCTCGATAGCAGGGCTAGGACACAACATCAGCAGGAGACCTTAGTGGGAGGTCCATTTGGATGATAGAGCCCTACACCGGGTTTAGGAATGGGGAAAGCCACCAATACTTGTGGCCAACGTTACATCCACTGGGAGTGAATTCCCCAACTGCTTTTGTGTGTCCTGAATGTATTGCCCATCAGTTTCACTGGGTGCCCCCCAGTGTGCAGGATTATAGGAGAGGGCAAAAAAGTTCTATCTACCCAAATCTGCATGATTTTATAAACCTGGTGATGACGACACTCCCGGAAGTGTTGTCACACCGGCCACAGGAGGGCTCCCGTTCTCTGTGCAGAGCAGATGCGGCCTGTTTGAGGCCAAAATCGACCCCAAATGAAGTGTGGGAGCGCTCCCGCAGCCGGTGCAATGACATCACTTCTGGGAGTGATGTCGCCGTGCCCCCTGGGAGTGTGTGCACTGCATGTGTTCCTGGGGTGCCTGCTGGTGGTGGGCGACCTCTGGGGGGCTTGCCACCTTCTGCCAATCGTTGGTGGATTGGCGAGCAACTGTACAAACCTCCTGGAGTTTGCCCGCAACTGGCGGGTGCCTGGGAACCCTAATGGTAGGGCAGCTGCTGATGTCCACAGCTTAGCAGAGGGGCTGCTGCCAATCAGAGGTGCTTGGCCTCTCTGCTTCCACCAGGAACAAGAGATCACCCCCCAGAAGTCCCTGAAATGTGCCAAACAGCATTGACAAGCAGTGTCTGGCAACTGCCAGGGTAGTTGTGGAGGGGAGCAGTGTCCTAGGAAGAAAATTTAAAAGAAAAATACAGTCTCATTGAGTTACAGGAAGTTCTTATCATAGAGTTCTGGCGATTCCTAGAGGTACCCAGAAACTATACTGAGAACTGTCTGCTTTACCATATGGCATTTCCTAGAGCAGAACCACAAGTGACAAAAGGCACAGGTTGGACACTTGCCAGCTTCCCTCAAGTTTTGATGGGAAATGTAGGCAGCTGGGCGGAATGTTGGACAAGTGACAGTTGAAAAGTCCATTGGACAGCAAGCGAAGCTGCGAGACCAGGACGCCTACATTTCCCATCAAAACTTGAGGGAAGCTGACAAGTGTCCAATCTGTGCCTTTTGTCACTTGTGGTTCTGCTCCTAGAGCTACTCTTTTTTATTTCCAGGCAGCCCTAGGACTTGCCAGAACTCTATGGTAAAAACTTCCTAAGTAGACTAGACTTCTTTTGGTTTTTTCTTTTTAATTTTTCTCCCATCAAGCAATGAGTCCTGGGATGTGGCAGGAGCCTTAGGACAATCTCCCATTTCACACTGGGAGAAGTGCCTGGTATGTGAATGTGCACAGGGTGGAGTGCCATGCTTAACTAGTGCTCACGAGAGGGCACCTTGCCTAGATCCCCATATGACCCAGAGTCAGTCATCATGAGTGCTGAGTTACTAGGATGGGCTTCAGCTACCACTGTTACCACCAACAGCTGAAAGATCAGGTGATTTCTGCCTCTGTGCACAAACGTGGGCAGCAGTGCAGCCTAGGATTCAGAGACAGCATTGAGCAGTGGTCATCTCTTAAGAGCAAAGAGGTTCAGAGCCAAAACAGATTCAGAGCAGAACCACAAGTGACAAAAGGCACAGGTTGGACACTTGTCTGCTTTCCTCAAGTTTTGATGGGAAATGTAGGCAGCTTGGCGGAATGTTGGACAAGTGACAGTTGAAAAGTCCATTGGACAGCAGTCAGAGAGCGAAGCTGCGAGACCAGGACGCCTACATTTCCCATCAAAACTTGAGGGAAGCTGACAAGTGTCCAACCTGTGCCTTTTGTCACTTGTGGTTCTGCTCTCAGTTTCCCACAAGGTTCCATGGGAAGCAGAGTGAGAAAGAACCTCTGCCAGGGAGAAGAGAGAGAGAATCCCTCTTCTCCCCGGCAGAGGTTCTTTCTCTAGGCATCTTGTCTAGTTTGCTCGGCTCCCTCTTGCCGGCACCAGCTCCCCTTGCTCCCCTAAAAGCACTCCACAATAAGAGGGGACCGAGCGTGCGGGCGGCAGTGAGAGAGAGTCTATTGTGCTGATGGCGGTCAGAGGGAGATGGCAGCGGTGATCAGCTCCTTGTCCCTCTCACCCCCTCCAGCGCGCTCCTCTTGCTCCCCTAAATGCACTCTGCAGCCAGAGGGAGTTGAGCACGCTGGTGGCAGCGAGAGGGGCAAGGAGACTATCTCCGCTGCCAGCTCCCTCTGACCGCTGCTGGTGCAATCGGCTCTCTCTTGCCACCACCCACACGCTCAGCTCCCTCTGGCTTCTGAGTTCTTTTAGGGGAGTAAGGGGAGCCAGCGGTGGTGAGAGGGAGCCGAGCGGACTAGACAAGATGCCTAGAGAAAGAACCTCTGCCAGGGAGAAGAGGGATTCTCTTCTCCCTGGCAGAAGTTCTTCCTCACTGCACATCCCATGGAACCTTGTGAGAAACTGACGCATGTTGTCCATGCGTCAGGCGTCTCATCTGTTTTGGCTCTGATCGGGTTCAGATCCCCCCTCTGCCATGATACTTGCTGGGGCAGTATGGGTCAGTAGCTCACTCTCAGCTGTGCTTAACTCGCAGGGTTGTTGTGAAAATTAAACTACAGAAGAGAAAAACAGGCAAACCATCAGCTCCTTGAAAGAAGGGTGTGTGTGTAAAAATGTACTAGATTAATAGATCTTACACTAAAAGATGTCAGAGTCAGTTTGGTGTAGTGGTTAAGAGCAGAGGACTCTAATCTGGAGAGTTGGGTTTGATTCTCCACTCCTCCGCTTGAAGCCAGCTGGGTGACCTTGGGCCAGTCACAGCTCTCTCAGAGCTCTCTCAGCCCCACCCACCTCACAGGGTGTTTTGTTGTGGGGATAATAATGACATTGACTTTGTAAACCGCTCTGAAGGATGGTATATAAATCGAATGTTGTTGTTGTTATTATTATTATTTTCATTTCAGATGGTGTTCTGCAAACAATTTATATATTAATCATAAATGCCCCCTCTTCCTACTCAATCTTTAACTGTCAAACCTTCCTGTATGGTATGCCAAAGGGGAAAAATACCTCAGCAATGGCAAATTTTGTACCAAGGAATTCAAATGTTATATGAGGGAAAAGTCACATTTAGTCAATATACAATGCTGACTGCTGAGGGAGAAATCCATTTTTTAAAAAAGGCACAGTCCCGAAAGGCCATGAAAGGTTTTGTTAAAATCCTCACATGAATGTATGATTCTCAATAGGCCTGTACCCATAGGATTGCCAACTCTAGGTTGGGAAATTTCTGGAGATGTTGAAGGTGGAACATGAATAGGGCAGGGTTTAGGAGGGAAGGGACCTCAGCAGGGTGTAATACCATAGAGTCCACTCACCAAAGCAGCCATTTTCTCCAGGGGAACTGATCTCCATGGCCTGGAGATCTGTTGTAATTCTGGGATATCTCCAGCTATCACCTGGAGGCTGGCAACCCTAGTACACATGTTAATAAAACCCATGGAACGGTAAGCATGTGTTATCTCCCCCATTGAAGTTGAGGTGCATAACTTTAAACTGTCATGGGCCCCCTTTTTAGTAGGGGGAGGGAGGTGGAGTATAAAGGTTAAATAAAGACAAAGAAATCAGAGCCTGTCTACATGAGACACCTGGGAGCGTGTTTGTCAAATGTTGGGAGATGCAATGTTAGCTGGGAAGTGTAGTTTTGAAAGACAGAGCTGGTGGAGATTGCTCCGGAAGGGACGGATTCTCTCACAGCCCTCCACCGCCTCTGGCGTGCCGAACTTTCTCCCCTTCTGGAGCCTTTGCCCTGCTGCCCTTGATGCTTAAAAGTTTAAATTAACTGAGCCTTGGCAGGGCAAAAGCTCTGGAAGGGGAGACAGTCCAGTACGCCAGAGGCAGCGGAGGGCTGTGAGAGAATCCATCCCCTCCAGAGCGATCTCTGCCAGCTCTATCTTTCAAAACTATGCTCCTCAGCTAATGTTGCATCTCCCGACATGTGAAGAACATGTGTCTGATGTCCTGTGTAGAAAGACTCTCATTCTCCATGTGACCAAGAGTCTTACCTGTGTACAGTTGTACAGTAATGTGTACAGTAATGACCTGGTGCTTGCACCTTTACCTTTTACCTACAGTTGTGCAAGGAGCCCCATGGCACAGAGTGGTAAGCTGCAGTACTGCAGCCCAAGCTCTGCTCATGACCTGAGTTCAATCCTGGCAGAAGCCTGGTTCAGGTAGCCATCTCAAGGTTGACCCAGCCTTCCATCCTTCTGAGGATGGTGAAATGAGTACCCAGCTTCCTGGGGGTAAAGTGTAGATGACTGGGGAAGGCAATGGCAAACCACCCCATAACAAAAGTCTGCCAAGAAAACGGTGCTTGCACAGGGGACTACCTTTACCTTTTACCTACAGTTGTGCAGAAGATATTCCCTTGAATGCATGGATGTCACCATTGGGAGCCACATGAATGACTCCCACCCTACCCCATGCACACAAGCAATGTGTGTGCAGGTCTAATGTTTCATTGCTTTATATTTAAAATAGAGACATGTACATTTCCCATCCTAACAACGCCGTCCTAGAAATAAATTCTGTTGAACAGACCTAAGTAGGATTCTGAGTAGACCTGCTTAGAATTGCTCCTGTATTGAAGTCTTATTGAAGATAAGTCTTTCCCCAAAGTTTCTTTCCCTTTTTCACCCTGCAGTAACTTCAAAATCCATCACAAAACCTGATCAACAAGTGGCTTGCATTTTAACATGGGAACCTCCTCTACCAAAACGTATTGTGCCTGAGCTGATATCTGAAGTGATGGATTCATTTCATCTGTGAGATGGCCCATTCACACATTCAGGACCTCTCTGGGGCTCGCTCTCAAGCGAGACATGCTATATAAGTGCCTATCGCAAGTGATGTAAGCGTAAATTCAGTGGCTGTGTAATTTTATCCTTCTGCTCTGCCTTGAGCACTTTATAGCTGCGAGGGCAGTGTCAAGGTAATGCAATGCACAAAGTAATATTCAGGTTTACAATCTACAAAGGAGAAGGCAAGAAGAAAATACAAAAATAATGAATGGAAATAAGGGTAATGCCAATCGCCACTTTTGGGTCAGGAAGCAATATCCCCCAGGCAAATTTGGCTAGGGACTCTGATGGTGCTTTGCCATCTTCTGGGCATGGAGCAGGGGGCACTGGGTGTGTGTGTGTGGGGGGGGGGAGGTAGTTGTGAATTTTCTGCATTGCACAAGGGGTTGGACTAGATGACCCTGGAGGTCCCTTCCAACTCTATGATTCTATGAAATAAAGACAAATAAAGGCTCAGAGATCTCCATCCCTACCTGTGTCTGAAGAAGGGAGCTCTGACTCTCGAAAACTTACACTCTGACAATCTTATTGGTCTTTAAGGTGTCGCTGGACTCAAAACCAACATGGCTATCTACCATCCTCATTGAGCTCGGGTTGCCAACAGACTGAAATTCCTAAAGATTTGAGGGTGGAGTCTGGGGACAGCAATGTTTGGGGAGGGAGGAACCTTTGTGGGGCAGAACGCCATACAGTCCACCCTCCAAAGCAGCCAGTTTCTTAAGGGGGGCTGATCTCTGTAGTCTGAAGATCAGTTGTAATTTGGGGAGATTTCCAGGCCCCCTTAAAGTTTGGCAACTCTACTCTCATCTAGCCAGCTATGCCTTCTGTGAACAAAGAGTGTGTGCCTAAGCAATGAAAAAAACATGTCTTTCAGGACCGGTCATCTCATGGAGAAACTTCTGAGGAACCCTATGTCTCCCCAGAACACGTTTCGAAAATGATAGAAGCACAGCGCACCGAATCTCTTCCCTCCTCGTAGGTCTTTCTCTGAAGTCCTGGGACTTAGAATAATTGCCCTTTCCTCAAGAAGATTTTACAAAGCAAGCATAGGATATCTGTCGGCCATCTTCATGTCCGTCCCCCCTTCTTCCCCTCCCTTTCGTTGCCTACTCAAGCTTGACAGATTCCTCTCTTTTAATCTTAGAAATCAATCCCTTCCACTCTTTAATCTGTTCTCTTTCCTTCTCTCTCTGCCTCCCCCCCAGGCCCAAGCATCGTTTCCTCCTCCTCTCTGCCTTGAATCCTCTCCAATTTGTTGACATTTTCTTGGTACCAAGATGCCCGCAATTTAACGGAGTGTTGCAGGTGTAGCCTTGGAAGGGCCTTGGAGAGCCGGCAGCCGCTTGCAGAGGGAGTATTACTTTCCTGCTTCATGATCCGAGATGCCTTCTCATTTGCCGCCCCCAAATTACACCGGTTCCTTTCGGAGCTGCCATGTTGCGTGTTTGTTCTGTCTGGATTCCAGGGGTCTCGCAAATGCCATCGCAGCCCCCTCCTCCCACTCTTGGTCTAATTATGACAAACATACTGGAAATTTCACAAACACTCAAGCAAAGATGGGTTTGCCAAAAAACCCACCGAAATAGAGACTCCCTACCTAATTTTGGAGCGACCTTCCCCCCCACCAGCCCCCGAGTCTCTTTTTAATAGGGAAAAGCGTGAGGAGAAACATGGCCGATTTGTGCTGTTCTAATTAGAATTGTTTCGGTCTTGCAAGAGGGATTGGAGGTTATTATTTATGAATACGAGCCGGTTCAGAGGAAAAAAAATTCCAAGCGCCATCTGTTTGCAAGAGAACAGGAAGAATTTCAATGTGCTTCAGACCTCGAAGAGTAATGTTTGTATAACAGGCTCATAAAATCAATTTCTAATAGTTACAGGTGCCCCCCTAGGAATTTAAATAGTCTGTTAACTAAGTTATTCCATCTGCTGGGAAAGTATATTAAAAGCACAATGTAGATGCAAAACGCGATTTGTGTTCTTCGTACCTATGGCACACATAGGCGCTGGGTAGCTAAAAGACGTCGATGTTAGGAGGACAGACTGAAAGATGGAGGAGCAACTGCTTCCAGTACCAACCCCTCAGGCCTAAGCCAGATCTTTTATATCCAGGCAGAAACACAACCTAGCCACCTGCATGGGTCCTACAGAAATGGATTAGCCACTGTTGAGATAAGGGGGATAAGTTTTGGTGTTATTATGTCTCCTCCACTTCTCTTTGCACAAAACACCTTACAATCCACATCTCATTTATGTTCACAACAACCTGCTAGGTGAGAATAACTGGCTGGCTCACACAACCATACAATGGACTTCATAGCTGAGGAGGCATTTATGAACATGCGTTTTTCATGTTCAGTCCCTACAGGTATCCAATATCCCCTTAGAACCAATTACGGTGTAGTAGTCAGAGTGCCAGAGTAGTAGTTCGAAACCTCACCCAGCTATGAAATTCATTGGGTGATCTTAGGCCAGCCATTCTGTGTCAGCCTAACCTACCTCAGAGGGTTGATATGTGGATAAGATGGAGGAACAAAGAACCACATATGCTGCCTTGAGCTCCTTCCGTAGAAGAAGAGACACAACTAGGGTTAAGTTGATCTGGCCATTTTCATTTATTTTTAAAAATTTTGTCATTGGTTTGCCTCATTTCTGTTGCTCCCATGGCTAGTCTTTTCATTTCTTCTGGGGCATTTTAATGGTATTTCTATACCGGAAATACACAAACATTTATATGTCTTTTCACCATTTATACAACTGATTGAAGATAATATTGAAAATTTGGCATGCAAAACTGGAGCAGACATAAAAAATTATGTGAGTTTCTTTCTCACAAGAAAGAAACACAAACAGTGAGATTCTAAGCAGAGTCTGAGGGCCAAGCTACACATGACGAATGACACTTGAACGGCAAGTGTATTTCTCCCTGTTCACTTGCCCTCCACTCAATCCACTTGCCGTTCAAGTGTCATTCGTCATGTGTAGCTTGGCCCTAAATCCATTGATTTTGATGGGCTTAGAGTGGAGTAACTCTGCTTAAGATTTCATGGAAAATAAAGTTCTTTCAGTTGGACGGGACAGCTTTCAAAATTTGGTCTCATCCCTTGAGCTGAGTGGCAAAACTATGTGGGGTTACTTATCTGAGCAGATTCATAAGTCATGTTTGTTCCTTCTCCCATGTCCAACATGGATCTCTGTTAACTTTTATCATGACAACACTTAATCCAGTTTTGGCAACTTTGCTATCGTGTGGTATACATGGGCCCTGGCTTGGATTGCCTCAGAGCCAAGCTACAAGTGACACCTGACACAGGTTGGACACTTGTCAGCTTCCCTCAAGTTTTGATGGGAAATGTAGGCGTCCTGGTCTTAAAGCTCGACTCTCCATTTAATTGAAGTTTACAGACCCCCCACCCCACCCAGCAGAGGGGAAGGGGGGCACCCAGCAAGAGCCCAACGTCTGCACTCCCCTCCCGATCGCATGTTCTCCCTCCCATAGACTACTGCTCTGTAAACTTCAATTAAATGGAGAGCCAAGCTGCTAGACCAGGACGCCTACATTTCCCATCAAACCTTGAGGGAAGCTGACAAGTGTCCAACCTGTGTCAGGCACTTGGACTGGAAACCTCCAAACAAGTCTGGGGTTGCTACGTAGAGATAAGCAACAACAAACCACCTCTGTGCGTCTCTTGCTTTGCAACTCCTTTAGGGTCATCATAAGTTGGCTGCAACTTGAAAGCAAAAAGAACAAGAGAAAGAAAGAAAGAAAGAAAGAAAGAAAGAAAGAAAGGAAGAAAGGAAGAAAGAAAGAAAGAAAGAAAGAAAGAAAAAGTGATTGTGAGCTGAGAATTGCTGGTGGGGCACATACCAAAGCAATGCCAGGTGAAGATGTTTTTTCTCAATATGCCAAGGTGGTCCAAGACACTGTCCCTCTTATAATGTCTTCTGACTTTACCGCTAATATCACCCTCGTCTGCTCCAAATCACGTTGTCCAAGGTTTCTTACAAATCCACCAATAATGGGTTGGATTCCACAGATCTTTCTCCTAACAGTGACATTTTCTTCCAGCAGGAGTCCTTGCACCAGAGGACCTGTGAGTTGAACAAATCCAAGTCATCTAACCCAATAAGTTTTCTCTAAGCAAAATAAATAGAAAATAAGGCAAGGAGAGAACTTACAGTGAGAATCGAAAGTGACCTATAACAATGCATTAGATAACAATGAGGTGGTATAGAATCATAGAGTTGGAAGGGGCCATACAGACCATCTAGTCCAACCCCCTGCCCAGTGCAGGATCAGCCTAAAGCATCTCTGACAAGTATTCATTCAGCCTCTTCTTGAAAACTGTCAGTGAGGGGGAGCTCACCACCTCCCTAGGCAGCTGATCCACTTTTGAACTACTCTGACCGTGAAAAGGTTTTTCCTAATATCTAGCCGGTACCTTTCTGCATTTAAATTAAGCCCATTGCTTTGGGTCCTACCCTCTGCTGCCAACTGGAACAGCTCCTTGCCCTCCTTCAAATGACAGCCTTTCAAATACTTAAAAGAGAGCAATCATGTCCCCCTTCAATCTCCTCTTCTCCAAACTAAACATTCCCAAGGCCCTCAGCCTTTCCTCATAGGGCTCAGTCTCCAGACCTCTGATCATCCTCATTGCTCTCCTCTGCACTCTCTTGATTTTGTCCACATCCTTTTTGAAGTGAGGCCTCCAGAACTGCACACAATACTCCAGGTGCGGCCTGACCAAGGCAGTATAGAGAGGGGCTATGACCTCCTTCGATTTTGATGCTATGGCCCCTTTGATACAACCCAGGATTGAATTAGCCTTTTTTGCCACCGCATCACACTAACTGCTCATATTTAGTTTACAGTCCACTCTTACCCCAAGATCCCTTTCACATATACTACTGCCCAGAAGTGTATCCCCCATCCAGTATTTGTGCTTCCCATTTTTGTGGCCCAGATATAATACTGTGCACTTGTCTCTGTTGAATTGCATCCTATTCACAGCTGCCCACTTCTCCAGAGTATTCAGGGCTTGTTGAATTTTAATTCTGTCTTCTTGGGTGTTTGCTACCCCTCCCAATTTGGTATCATCAGCAAATTTAATGAGCAGCCCTTCCACTCCTTCATCCAGATCTTTGATAAAAATATTGAAAAGTACCGGTCCCAAATACGAGCCCTGCGGCACCCCACTGGACACTTCCCTCCAATATTCAAGTTGGGTAGCTGTGTTAGTCTGTCTGTAGCAGTAGAAAAGAGCAAGAGTCCAGTAGCACCTATAAGACTAACAAAATTTGTGGTAGGGTATGAGATTTCGTGAGTCACAGCTCACTTCAAAGTTTGCCTTCTATTCAAAGGCAAACTTTGTCTGTCAACATGCAGCTGGAAGACCTTGTAGAAGTAAAAGGAGAACACCTCATTGATAGATTCAGAGGAGTTGGCTGTGTTAGTCTGTAGTCACAAAATAGTAAAGAGTCCAGTAGCACCTTTAAGGGTGCTGAAATAGAGAGAAGTGGAGGAGAGACAAGATTCCTGGATGTTTGTCCTGTTATTATTCCACTAGGGGGTGCTATAGCAAAATCTTCCTCTTCCTCCCCCCCCCCCTGCAACCTATATAACACCCCCTCCCAATGCTGGGGCTTGTGTGTTTCTCTGCGCAGAGCAGACTGCCTACCAGTTGACTTGTTGACTTTTCCAGCGGATGTGCTTAAGGGGGTAATCTTGGCAGGGTATGATAAATGACAAGCAGGAGTGTGGAAAGAGAGATTGGAAAAGCAGGTGCAGGGAATCCCTTGGTAATCGGTCTGGCCCAGGGTTGCACTTGACTTTTGCTGCATGAGAAGGGAAGGGACTTGCCCTGCTCATTCCGATCTTCTTTGGGAATCTGGGCTGGTGATTTCGAAACGGGGTTACCAACAGGCCTGGAGAAAAGGCTTGATGGAATGTTATTGACCAAGTGATGCTGTTTACCTCCATGCCACGAGATGTTTCATATGCCCATTAGTAGACGTTACGCCCCCGTTAAAGGGATAGGATGTTTTTCTCCAGGCCTGTTGGCAATTCTAGATGCGAGGCA
Source organism: Eublepharis macularius (assembly GCF_028583425.1). Taxonomy (NCBI): domain Eukaryota; kingdom Metazoa; phylum Chordata; class Lepidosauria; order Squamata; family Eublepharidae; genus Eublepharis; species Eublepharis macularius. The sequence goes on along the minus strand of NC_072795.1, from coordinate 13,352,374 downwards.
CAAATTCAGCAGAGCTTTGAATTTGGGGGTGTTTTCCCTAGGTGCAGAGACGGGAGAGATGGTTTTCTGGGCAGCCACAAGCCATTGTAAAGAACGTGTTTTGTGAAGGTTCTTCATATAGCGGGGGGGGGGGGCAAACTTGGGCCGAATCCACACTACCGTTGTTCTCGCGGCAGTTTTTCGCTTCCGCAGCGCCATTCCTTCATCTGTTCACACGCATCGTCTCTGAAGCCGTCATTAATTCGGCATGGCATCGCCACAGCCCATTGCACTTTCGCCGCAGGTTATCTTTTAACGAATAACTGCCCTCCGTTGAATTCCGAGCCTCTCTTGACCCACCTCCCAATTAAGGAGTAATTCTCCGCCTTTGTCCCCACCCCTTTTTTTAAAAAATAAAAGAGTACCGTGTCGATATGGTGACATCTCATCATATTAATCTCATTTTAAAAAAGCGGGCAGACCTCAAATATCAGAGGAAAAATTTCATATGTTAATTCAATTTATATATTTGGGGGGGGGGCATCCACATGATACTGAAATCATGGCTCATATTACGCCCGACATGGACTGTGCCGATGAGTTAGGCACAGATGTCAATTTTCCAAAGGCAAAATGAAGCTCTGCTGTGGGATGCTGCTGTAGGTGATCATGACCGCTCACCCATTCCCGGATGATTTCAACCAGCATGCAGGCTGTGATGTTCCGAGCGCTCATCGTAAGTGTCTCGGGTGATTTTTTAATATATATTATATTAATGGTGTCGTTGTACCATTGAACCAGGATGCTTACTCGTCGATATAGCGTCAATTTGTCCTTTTTTAAAAAAAACAAACAAACCGTGGGGCCATTCAGGTTTTTCCCGCCCCTTTACCCGTCTTTTTGAAAGGGGATGTGATCAACGGATTGCGCAGGAGAAGCGCTATTCAAAGGGTGATGTGGACAAACAAGCGAAGAACGCGTAATAACAGATGGAGCAATCATTGCACAAGAAAAGCGGGAGCTAAGGTAGTGTGGAATCGGCCTTGGACTCAGCCCGTCCTGTCTACCAGCACTGACCATATGAGTAAAAAAGAAAACTCTTCGCTCGGCTTTCACTGGAGCCACTCCTGATCTGTCATATGCTCTTGATTTCGCTCAGGTAATCCAAATTTGGTAACTGTAGGATCCAGAGGAGTTAGCCGTGTTGGTCTGTAGTCGCAAAATAGTAAAGAGTCCAACAGCACCTTTAAGACTAACCAACTTTATTGTAGCATAAGCTTTCGAGAACCACAGCTCTCTTTGTCAGAAATAGTCTGGTTGCTCAAAAATTCTTTATATTTCTGAATGCAAAATGTGAAAAAAAGAACCCATGAAATTGAAGTGAGATCATTATGCTTTATGTTGGGGATAGGGTTGCCAACACAAGGCAGCTGAGAAACTTACTTTGTGTGTGGGGGGGTGTCTTGCCAGTGACATAATGATGTCACTGACAACATGCTGAGTGATGTCACTCCACATGCACCTAGAAGTGACATCAGTACCTTGCCAGGGGCGCTCTAGCATTTGGGCAAAACCACAGAGTCACTTCCGATGTCATTTTGCTGATGTCATTTCAGGGCACATGGGCAGTGACATCAGGGCATTGGGACACTGCCCATCACCAACAATTTCCTCCCACCAGCCATTGGAGCGATGGTGGGAAGGGTCTGCTGGCATCAAGTGGAAACGTGGTAAGCTGGTGTGGGAGGGGATAAGTGAATCCGAAAAGTATGATAAGTTTAGAAGTGGGTCCCAATGATAAACCTCTCTCTGTGCAGCACTTATACTAGCCATATTGTTGGAAAAGTGCAGTTAATGCACAGATTGTACACTGGAATGAATGGGAACAGACACACACTCCAGTGTAGCTCTGTAAGAATACTTTACTAAAGGATAAAAAATAGAGTTACATTGGAGAAAAATAACAAATTGCTAAACTGACTACATCTTGCTAGAAAAGTAACTGGAAGGGAGTGAGAAAGCAACCGAGCAAGTGAGATAAGTGAGACAAATAGCAATAAGTATATAGCATCACTTAATTGCACCCCCCCCCGATAAACAGGTTGCCCAATCCTAATTCTACTTCATTATGCTTAGAGACCCCCCTTTCTATGGTGGGAATCCAAATCCAAATCCGAGGCCTAAGTGGTTACATGCAAATAAGTTTAGTAATTAAGTAACACAAACGGTTTAACTCTTTCATGACTGAAATCCCCACACATATACATATTACCTCCCTGTATGCTGACTGAATGTGGGTGGAGGAAGAGCAGGTGTGTGTTCATCAGCCCCCGCCCCACTCCCCTGCCTCTGTGCGATCATAATATCACCTGCATGGTGCAAAGGCACAGAGAACGTATCTGTGCATACCCTCCCTCTTCGTAATCTGCCGCTGTTAAAGGGGAGGAACATGTACATGGACACTTCCTCTACGCATAGGTGCTGTGCTCACACAAGCATGGGGGGGAGCTGGGGGTGGTGCACTTGTAACTTCTCTTTTCATGGGTTCTATGGGGCTTAGGAAGCAACTTTCACACAATTTTAAGAAAGAATTTTTCTTTTTTTTCCTTTTAATTTTTTTAACAATTAATAAAATACACCTTTTTTTAAAAAAAAACTAACACATAAGTGCAACCATACAGAAAACTTTAAATCAATGTTTTTGGAAAGGTAGAACAGTTCAGCATCCCACAAAGTGGTGAGTCCTTTTTCATTCATTTGAAGCAACTGTATCCCAGGCTTCTGTCTTCTTGTTGGAGAATTACAGCCCGGCAAAAAATAATACAATCCCAGTAACACCAACCAAACACAATACACAAACATCACTTTAAATCATATTGTTTACATACAACATTTGATTACCTTAATCAAGGTGATAAGAGCATATCAATTATTAAGCTCCCCAGCAACCATCCTCCTCCTCAGCAGCCTGCCTCTAGCTGCTGACCCCACCCCACTGGGCTAAACCAATTAACCTCTCCTGCTCCCAATGCATTCGGTCAATCTATGCATTGGGGAGAAGAGGCCATCTTTATTGGGTTGCTGAGTTCGATTATCGGACAGTCGAGTTCACTCTTGTTTATTCCGACTGGTAGTGGCTCTCTTGGGTGTCTTCCATATCATTTGGTGATGGAGCCAATGGCTGTGTTCCACTCTGAGTAGCTGGAAGTTTAGATTCATTTCTGGGAAAGAGTTCCAGATGACAAATTTTCGTCAAGATGAACACTGTGGGAAATTCTCAGGCAGATTCCCCCGGACCAAGAAAAATTGCTTGTGCAAAAATTTGACCTTGGAAACAAAATCTCTCCAATGGGTCTTGCACATGCCCAGGTGGAACTTTTCATTTGCTGTTGATAGCTCAGTCTGTCAGCTAGAACAGCATGTTATGCGGGCAGACCTCATCTTGCCTGGTTAATGGCAACGTTTGGGGTACGGAGATGGATTTGCAGTGGCGAATCAGTGGGTTGGTTGAAAGTTCTTCAATTGCCGTTTACGGCATTTGCTACCCCAAGATGGCCTCTTATTAAGATGGGTTTACATTGAATGGGAGACCTCCAACAAAGACCAGAGTTGCAGAGGCAGGCAATGACAAACCACCTCTGTTAGTCCCTTGCCTTCAAAACCCCACCAGGGGTCGCCATAAATGAGCTATGACTTGACAGCACTCTTCACCACCACCAAATGGGGATCAGACATATTTATGGATTTTGGTGTAGCAATGGTTATTAGCCATGACAGCTATATAGAACCTCCACATCCAGAGATAGTATACCTTGGAATCACAGTTACTGGAGGGGAGGAAAAATGGGGGAGAACTGTTTCCATCTGCCTTCTGTGTGTGGGACCCGATCACCATAAGAAAGACAATGCTGCCCTAGAGGAGCCCTTGATCTGATCCCGCAATGTTTTTCTCATGCTCTTAAAGTTTCCACTTCCAACTAGGGCTGCCAGCCTCCAGGTAGTGGCTGGAGATCTCCTGGAATTACAACTTGTCTCCAAGTCACAGAGATCAGTTCACCTGGAGATAATGGCTACTTTTGGGGGTGTACTCTATGGAATTATGCCATGCCAAGGTCCTTTCCCTCCCCAAACCCCACTTTCTCCAGGTTTCTCCAGGTTTCACCCCCCAGATCTCCAGGAATTTCCCAACTTGGAGCTGGCAACCCTACTTCCAACACCCAGTGACTCTTCCTCGGGCCCTTTTGCTATCAGCTGTGCTTATTTTCTGTCACAGACCCAGTTCACAGGTGATAAGGGGATGAAAAACTTATGCAAGGGCTGGAAAGCTTGTGAGAAAGAATTGTTAGGAGGGGAAGAGTTAAGCCTCCCTTAAAGATCAGGGAGCAAGAGTTGTTGCCTGGCAACAACACATAGTTGGGCCTAGGAGAGGTGTGGAGCCTCTTTCGATTAAGGCTGCCAACTCTGGTTTGGGAAATTCCTGGAGATCTGGGGGCTGATCCTGGGCCGGGTGGAGTTAGGGGAGGGGAAGGAGTTCAGCAGGGAGATGATGTTATAGAGTCCACCCTCCAAAGCTTCTTCAGAGGAACTGTAGCATAGTGTTAGTGGTTTGAGGGTTAGACTAGAATCTGAGCAACTCGGGTTCAGATCTGCACTCTATCATGGAACTTTGCTGAGTGACTTTGGGCTAGTCCCATACTCTCAGCTAGGGTTGCCACCTCCAGGAGGGGAAATTCCTGGCGATTTGGGGAGTGGAGCCTAAAGAAGGCAGTGTTTGAGGAGGGAAGGGACTTTAGCAGGATCCAACGCCATACAGTCTGTCCTCCAAGGCAGCCACTTTCTCCAGGGGAACTGAGCTCTGGAGTCTGGAGATAAGATTCCATGAGATCTCCACCCCCCACCTGGAGGTTGACAACCTTACTTTCAGCCTAACCTACTTCACAGGATTGTTGTGAGGATAAAATGGAAAAGGGGAGAATGTTTTTTAAGTCAGTTCAGGTCTCCAACTGGGAAGAGAAGTAGGTTACAAAATAAAATAAAAATAAATAATTTGTAATTCTAGCCGTTTCCGCACATCCTTAAAGGGACGGCCCACTCACTGAACGGCCCACTCCCCTTCACTCCAGACGCTGACATTTTCAAAACGGTTGCAGGCTGTTTGGCTTCCATTTTTTCAATGCCTTTTCTGGCACTGGCCGTGGGAATGTGCGGTTCCAGAAAACGGGCCAAAAAATGGAAGCCAAACAGCCAGCAACCATCTTGAAAACATAAGAGGTCTAGAGTGAAATGGAAAAGGCTCCTGTGTCCAGTGAGTGTCCCACCGCTTTAAGGACATGCGGAAACAACCTCTGAGAGAACTCCAGCTCCCTCCTTGAAGTTGGCAACCTTAATTTCAATGTCAGGGGAGGAGGAGGAGGAGGCACAGCACACATCAAACAGCAGTGATTTCATTGGATCACACAACTCTTCTGGTTCCGCACTGAGAGATAACAAAACTCTTTTAATTCCTCTCAGGCCTCCTGTAATTATTTGTGGGCTTTCCTCGCTTTTATGACTTGGCTGTTCCAGTAATTACTGACGGCCTCATTCCAGCTATGCATGCTTTGTGAGAACATGATGGTTGTTTCAGTTGCTTTTGTTGCTGTTGTTTCCTTGCCCTACTTTTCTAGCTGCAAATCTGGGAACAATCCCCACAGTGCCTCCAAGAATATTTCTCTCCCCTTTTGTTTTGCTCGTGTCCTGAGGCGGTGGCTCAACACACAAGGTGGGAAAGTCACATTCTGCCATTGATTAACTTATTTATTTTTGGTGTGTGTGTGTGTTGGGCAGCAGAAATGAGGCACTGCTTAGGTGTTTGCTTCACCCTGTTTTGCTCCCTGCCTTTTCTTCTTTTCAATATGGCAAAGGGTCGAGGGGAGGTCGGCAATTTATATTAAGGATGGATTGTTTGGGTTTCAGAGCAGTGCAGCGAAATACTCTTCTTGCAAAAGCTGTGATGCATATCAGAGACTGGGAGAGAGAAAAGAATGGCGGAGAAAGCTGACTGATCGTGGTTCTGTCTGCACTTTCTTGTGCCATCCCTTTGCCATGGCCGGATCATAGAGGAAGGATTGCAAAACTCATTGTACCTCTAAAACTAGAAATGACATGGGGCAGAATAATATGGTGTGGATTCCCCTTCACAGTTTCAGGTGGGTAGCCATGTTGGTCTGCAATCAAAGAGCAAGATCTGGGTCCAATAGCACCTAAGAGATATATTATAGCTTCCCGACACTCTGATTTACAATACTTCTCCCAGCCTCTGCCTGGATTATAAAGACTCCTTTTTTCCCATTCTTTGTATCTGATGAAGGGACTCTTGAAAGCTCATTCCTTGGAAATCCAGTCTACCATTTAAGTGCTATTGGACCCAGATCTTGCCCTTCACAGTTGGCTCGATTTACATAGCATAAGAGTGATGTTTCTTAACACTCCTGCATTTCTGGACTGCTTTAGCCATATTCAGATAATGGCATCACATTGGATGGTTTGTGCAAGAATTCTGGAGAGTGGATCCAGAAGACCCTCGTGGTCTGTCTGTGGCCAAGATCTATTCTAGAGGAACAGGAAGAGGGGGAAAATAACTTTGGTGTAATTAGCAGAAAGTAGGAAACATTCGGGAGAAGGAAGGTGTAGCCCAATTTCATCAGATCTTGGAAGCTCGGAAGGGGCCACCACCAAGGAAGGCTCTGGAGAGGAAAGCAATGGCAAACCACCTGTGCTTCTCTCTTGCTTTGAAAGTCCCTTGCTAAGGTCACCGTAAGTGAGTTGCAGCTCGAAGGCATGTGCGTAGGTGCATTCACAAAAAACATCTAGACTGCCTGCAACTGAATAAGAGCTTGGACTTCTGACTCTGCCAGGTCAACAGAGCAAGGCCAACTAGTGCTGGTATTTTAGGCTCCAGTTTTCTGTTGTTTCCCACTGCTCCCAGAGCCTCCTAGTTTCAGCTTTATTCCTGGATGCAATTGTGCGGATGATTCAAGGCTCAGTGTGGGTGGTGGTTTGAACTTCGATCGTGGGGCCAGCAGTTCCAGAACCTCGTTCTGTGCACCATCAGCACTGCCTGCCTTCAGAAAGAGCAGCTGGTCCAATCTCCTCTACACCACCGCATCTGATCTTTCCTAAGATGGCTGGCAGAGGAGGCAATCTTGGCAAGATCCAAGGAGAGTAGCAAGGATCAGCTGATTGAAGGAGCCAGTGAGATCCAGCCTGGAGGGTCTTCCAAAGCTGTTACCTCCAGATCGGGCAATTCAGTCTGAGAGACTTGTCTGCGGTGGGTGGCCTGTGCTAGTTGCAATGATCTAGGATCTTCTTGACTCCTGTCCATCTGACTTCATTTCTCTCCTACAGTATGGAGTCTTGATTCTTGCCTCCCCTATGGATGTGTCACCTGTCTCTGACACTCAGGCTACCTGGCCCCCGCAATCCTAAGCATACTTACTTAGAAGCATGTGCCATTGAACACAATGGGATTTACTTCTGAGTAAACCTGCTTAGGATTTCATCCTGGTGATGGCTACTGATGATCCTGGATGGCTCTTGAGAAACAGATCATGAAAAAAGAAGTGGGACACTAACCTTTATTTCAGGGGTCCCTAACGTGGTGCCCATGGGCGGTATGAGCCTGCCAACACCCTTCTTGGTGTTCATTGAGTGTTTTTAGAAAACGAGTGGGGTCAAGGGGGGCTCTTGCCCAGCCAGGCTTCTAAGTTGCTGATGAAGATCTGACTGGATATGCAAATTAAGGTACCATTGTTTCATAGGCAGTTGTTGCCACCGTCTTGGTTTTATTCTCTCTCATGCCTCTTTTCCAGTATGTTTTTAATTACCCCTCTTCTCTCCTGCACTTGGCCTTCATCTCTGTGGGTGGTCCCGCCTCCTGTGGCAGCCATTTTGTGGTTGGCTCCACCTCCTGCGGCAGCCATTTTGTGTTTGTACCCACCACCCTGTGTCAGAATTCCAAAGGTGCCGATAGGCCGAAAAGGTTGGGGACTCCTGCTCTATTTGTTTGGCACTGAAAAACCGGCTTGTGGATGAGCCCTTTGTGATACATCTTGGGACAATCTGAATATATACTGTGGATCCTCTGTTTGATTGCGCCTCACTCACCATTACAATATTAAGAATCTGAAGAATATCCCCATTCAATTTCCCTATTAATCTGGAATTTCTCTCTTTTCACTCCTCCTTAATTCCAGTTTAATAGGAGATTTTCTAAAATTAATCCCAGAATTGGATGCGGCAAAGTTTGCTGACGCTTTCAGATCCTTTAATTAATTTGCTTCTTTTTCTGCCTCTTCATTACTGTTGCACACAGTCTAGATAAACACGCAGCTTAAAAGACAATCTTGATGCAGTTGTACAGAGGATTGCACCAGGGTTCTTTGACAGAGAGGCGCATTCCCTTCTGGGCATTGGTAAAATGCCATACTCAAAGAACCTGGATGCAACCATACAATCAAACCTAGACTGAGAGTCTCTCTCCACGAGACATCTGACATGTGAAGAACTCATGTCGGGAGATGCAGTGTTAGCTGGAAAGGGTAGTTTAACAAGACAGAGACGGTGGCAGGGCAAAGGCTTTGCTATACACTGGAGCTGTGTGAAGGGGCTGCGAAATGCCAGATGGGAAACTTCAGCCCATTAGAACCTCTCCAGGTCCAAGCCTGGCTCTGGAAGGCAGCTCCAGCCCATTTTCATTCCTTGCTTCCCTCTGGTTGTGATCCCACAGTTTTAGACTGGAGAGATGAAATTGACAGAGCCTTCGGGGAGGCGAAGATGAAATTAACAAACCCTCTGAGGAGCGATCTCTGTGTCCTCTGTCTTTTAAAACTACGCTTCCCAGCTAACGTTGCGTCTCCCTACACTTGATGAACACGGGCTGAGGCATCTGGTGTAGAAAGACTCTGATCCTTTGCGCTGTTCTATATACACAAGGGACATTGGTAAGGTAGAGAGGAGAATGGAATGGAAGGACATGAGAACTGATTGCCCATGCTCAGCATTCTGTGCAAACTGAAAAAACAGATCCATGAGGAATTCCTAATTCATGACTTCTGCTTTAGAAACAAGGTCAGTCAATCTGGAACTCCAAAATCTGGGAAGAAATTCAGATGAAGAGTGCTAGCTGCTTCAATTTAAAACAGCCAGAGATATCTCATCAGCCTCCTAGGACTACCAGTTCCAAAATTTAGCACATTTTAGATCATTTTCATACATGAAGCTAAATTGCTTTGATCTTGTGCAAGTCATGTGTATGTTTGATCTGAGAGCTGAGAGGCATTTGTAATGCAAATGAGCATTCTGCTCAATGTATATTTTAAATTTACATGGCAAAGCCACTGAAGCAAGAGGTACTTTACCTCTCCTGTTTTGAGAGCTGGGCCACAAAGAAGCAGGTCTTGTTTGGATTCAGTTTCAACTCATTTTTCCTCGTCAGCTTGATGGCTGCATCCAGACATAACGGTAGTAGAGGAATTAGTAAGCGTGTAGAGGAACAAAAGAAAAGGCCAGCCAACGTTGGCCAGTTGTTGGAGTCCCTTCCCTACAAGCAAAGGCTAAAGAGTTTAGGGCTTTTTTAAGTTCAGAGAAAAGATGATTAAGCAGTAATGGAGAAAACAGTATAGAACTTTCTAAAATTATGTATGGGTTGGGGAAAGTGGAGAGAGAGAACTTTTCCTCATCCGATAATATTAGACCTTGGGGGCACTGGATGAATCTGACGGGCTGTAGATTCAGAACAGACAAACGGGAATCATTCCTCACCTGACAAGTAATTACATTGTGGAATTAACTGCCACAAGATATAGTGGCGACCACTAATTTAGTTGGCTTTAAAGGGGATTAGACCAATTCACGGAGGAGAGATCAATCCGTGGATATCAGCCACAATGACCAAAAAGAGCCTCCATGGACAGAGTGGGGGATCCCCCACTGCCAGTCGCTGCCCCTTGTCCAGTAGTGGGAAAATAAGGGGGGAATGGGCAACTCACTGGCCTGCTCGCCCTCCTGAGGATGACATAATTACATTGCTGACAGACATGCTGACATCACTTCCCTTGTGCCTGGAAGTGACCTCAATGCATCACCCTGAAACCATAGATTTGGGGGAAAACCCACAGAGGTTTTGCCCCCAGACCAGAATGGTTCTGGCAGGGCCAGCAACGTGATGACATCACTTCCAGAAGTTATATCATTGTGTCGCTAGGGAGCGCGTGTGGCAGGCAGTGATCTTCCCCCTCCCCATCATCGTTCCCTGTCCCCTGCCGATTCCTAGGGGGGAACTGGCAACCTGGTCTATGTCCATATTGTGGTTCTTCTGGAGAATCTAGCTGGCCGCTGTGGGAAACTTGGCAATAAATAAATAAATAAATAAATAAATAAATAAATAAATAAATAAATAAATAAATAAATAAATAAATAAATAGACGGACCGTTGTTGTACTCCAGCAAGGCTCTTCTTACCTTCCCGGTATGTTTTAAATTGCTTTTGTAAGCCACCCTGAACTTATGGGAGGCGAGGGATATACATTTTCACCATAAATAAACACCTGACCATCTATCAAAGCCTGGTATGCAGCTGAACAGCAGACCTCTGTAGCATCACTCGAAGGTTTCCATTTCCTTCTTTTAACCTCAGGGGCAGAGCTCTGTCTCTCCCCAGGAACATCTGTTTCTCTTTCCTTGCCATGTCCAAAGGCCGTGGAGGAGAGGAAGGAGGCGCCCCAGAGAGCGGCGGCAGGCCTGGCTAATCGCAGGCCCACACTTGGGCTGCTTTTGTCGCGGCAGGCATCCTCTTGCCATAACAAGTGCAGGGAGCCATTTTGAGGCGGGCGGCCGAGCTAGCGGGGAAACCTCACCTCTAATGACACTCTGCTGCTCAGGTTTCGCTTCAAAGGCTCTTTGCAGCTGCTCAGGCCCTCAGGCCCAGGGCAGAGTCTGTGTGACTTCACGAGAAGCTAACAGCAGTTCAGGCTCAGAAAAGAATGGAATCGTTTTGGTTCTTCCTCTCCCCTCCTCTGAGGGACGCTTAAGGACAATTGAAAAGCCAAAAGGAAAATATATTGTCGAAGGCTTTCACGGCCAGAGAATGATGGTTGTTATGGATTTTCCGAGCTGTATTGCCGTGGTCTTGGCATTGTAGTTCCTGACGTTTTGCCAGCAGCTGTGACTGGCATCTTCAGAGGTGTAGCACCAAAAGACAGAGATCTCGCAGTGTCACAGTGTCAACAGCTTTTCCACACTGTGACACTGAGAGATCTCTGTCTTTTGGTGCTACACCTCTGAAGATGCCAGTCACAGCTGCTGGCAAAACGTCAGGAACTACAATGCCAAGACCACGGCTATACAGCCTGGAAAATCCACAACAACCGAAAGGAAAAGTTCACAGGACTGTTGTAAATACAGCATGTTTTGATGTTGCCCTTTGGTAAAGTTGACAAGCTCCAGGTGGGGTCTAGATAGGGTTGCCAGCTCCAGGTGGAGAAATTCCTGGAGATTTTTGGGGTGGACCCTGGAGAGGGCAGGGGTTTCCTCCCTAAACTTCACCCTTCCCAGGCTTCAGTTCCAAATCTCGAGGAATCTCTTAACTTCGAGTTGACAACACAAGATTTTGGAGTGAAAATTTCAATGTGCACAAATTTCACTTTTGACTTTTTTTTTTAAAGTAAGAGACTTTTGCCAAATCTGTTGCAGATCTGATAATTATATTTAGCATTTAGGTAACACATTCGGTATTAGCAGAAATTGCTTTACTTTCTCATGGTAATTCTTACAACAGCCTTGCAGGATAGGCCAATATTGCTCCTATATTGCAGCTGGGCAGGCCAAGAAAGTGCCACACAGGGGAGCTCATTGCAGAGACAAGAGCCAATGCAGAAACATTATGACTCAGAGTTTATATGCTACAGCTCTCTGGCTGTTTATAAAATGCCAGATTCATTATTAGAATTAGGAATATTTAATGGTTGAAAAATAATATCAACTTCTCAGAGGCAACCGGTCAAACAACTGGGCAGCTACATTTCCTGTGAATGTCGAGGAGAAACTTAATCCGAGTTTTCGAGAGCTAGCTCTTTTTGGACGGAATTCAAGTCTCTTCGCAAAAATTCCAATAAAATTCTCTCCCCTCCCACACGCACTTCAAAAGCTGTAAGCGATCTTGAAATGGAAAATTCCTTCCTCCCTTAACAGCGATTCATCAAAAACCGAAATCTAAATTCTAAGTAACAAAAGCAGGTTTACATTTAAATTAGAAATGACAACAAGTTTATGGTTTTAGCTCTAGGCTGTAACAATCAATCGTGGAAATCTATAACCATAAACAAAGCGTAGAGATGATAATCACAGTTGCTGCATTGGAAAACCAACCTATTAGTCGATCAGAGACGGGTTAATAAACGTTCCCCCATGTTTTGTGCAGCAATTACCACAGCCCGCTCTATGACAAGGCAGGGGCAGACATTGCTGCCTCCACTTTCCTGCTGCCACCAGGCCACGCAGTGCATCCCGAGCCACTAACATGTCTTTATAGTTGCTTTATCTTTCTCATGTAGATTTATCCTGCCCTTGTTTTTAGAAGCTCAGGATGGCATACATTTATTTATGTGGAGCGTTTTTAGCCCCTTTTTCTTGGAAACCTGGGTCTTTTCCACACAGCTTACCTTGTTCTGGAAAACAGCGAAATCTCACGCAAAATCTCGCAAGAAGATGCTTTATCACATCTTCTCGCACGGTAACAGCGTCTTCTCGTGCGATTTCATGCGAGATTTCGCTGTTTTCCGGAACAAGGTAAGCCATGTGGAAACGGCCCCAGTTTCAAGCTGGGTTACAATTATAGTAAAAATCAGTACATGACTACAAATTAGGGTTGCCAGGTCCCCTTACCCTCCCAGCAGAGGGGGGACTTGGCAATAAGCTTCCTTGGCGTGTTCGCGCCTGCACAAAGTGTATGCGTACTCCTGGGGGGGGGATGGCAGCATGATGACATCACTTCCGGGAAGTGACATCATCGCACTGGCCCAAGAGTGCACCCATGCTCCATAGTGGCCTGATTTGGGCCCAAAACGGGCCTGATTCAGCCTGTTTGGGGCCCAAATCGGCCAACTGAAGAGCATGGGAGCGTTCCTGTGGTGGCGCGATGATGTCAATCCCAGGAGTGACATCATCGTGCCACCCCAGGAGTGTGTCTTGGAGACCTGTTCCCTCATCTTCCCCCCTTTGCTGGCCAGGTGAGTGGTGACGGGGGGGGGCAGAGTGTGGGAGTGGGTGATCTCCCACCCCCACCAGTGGACCTAGGTGTCCTACTCAAGTCCATAAAAACAAACACAACATCCGTGATTAAAAATTAGGTAGCAGTGTTAAAAGCCCTGTTGAATGATTCCGCCTTGCATGACTCTTAAGCAAGGGGAAGCATCCGGTATAATTTCAGGAAGGCTATTCCATAAGGCAGGAGCAGCCACTGAAGATGTCCTGGAGGTACCAGTAACTATCCTAAGGACCTTTCAGGAGAGAATAACCAACATGTATTAGTTTCAGATGCAGAGCTGCTGCATTGATCGATGCAGGGAGAGGAAGTCCTGCAAGTATGTGGATTCCAGGCAGGCGTGTCAGCTTTTAGCTGGCAACCAGCACAAGTGTGTGGAGGGGAGACTGATGAAAACAGTAGCATGAAGTGCTGCAATGTTACTTCTGGGTATGTGCTCAGAAGTGATGTTGTGGCATTGCAAGTCAGTTCACATTCAAGCAACAGCAAAGATGATCATGGCAGAATGGGGATTTGAACGTACGTCTTCCAGATCTTTGTTTGGCATTCTAGCCACTACTATACTGCACTGGCTCTGCATGGTGGTGAGGGGTTATGAGAGGCAGTGGTATGGAATGTGGCAGAGGGAGAGCAATGACCAGTGGGAGGGGTGATGGCAAGTGAGGGTGGCAAAGGTGGTGGCAAGTGATGGCGGCAAGTGATGGCGGCAAGTGATGGCGGCAAAGAATGGCATCTGCGAGTAGCGGCCTCAGGTGGCAGCCCTTATTGACTGTTGGAGTATAGCAATATCTTGTGTTCAAAGAAGAAGAGGGCATCTTGCAGGAGTCAGCAAGCTCTAGTTAGACAGGTATGTAGGGAGAATGCCTTGTTTCTAATAAGAGATTTTCTCCTTAACTGTCTATAGAATTCTGCTCTCAGGGTAATCTCTCTCAGTTCAACTAGCGAGGCGAGTTTATTCCTGCTCTTTCCTATCCAGTTTGTTAGTCTTGTTAATAAAGATTTTGTTACTCTTAATCAGTTCAATGTCTTGACTGCTGCATAGGCACTCTGCCAGCCTGTCACTGGTTTCTGCCAACATTATAACCACATGTATGACTGTCTTCTCTTTAATGGTCAGCGAAAGCTCTTGTTTTTGATAAGTAGACCAAGAAGAACGTTCAGATCTGAAGAGAAACGGGAAAAGGGGAATTCAAGCATGCCATTAAAGTGCTTTTCGGTTCCTCTTCTGCTATCGGGGAGCACGTCAAAAAATCAGAAAGGCAGCTTGGAATGTGCTGGTTTGGGGCTTTTGAACAGATGGATGGCCACGCAAGACGGTTGATTTATAGCCACTTTTCAACCTGCCTGCACTTTACAAGACACATGCGATTTCCTTTCTAAGAAGAGCGCCACTAGATCAAACAAGGTCCCATCTAATTTGGTGTCCTGTTTCCTACCACAGCTAGCCAGCAAGAATCTCTTCCCTGGCACCCATTGAAGAAGATGATTTTTTTTTTAAAGGCAAAGGTCTCCACATTCATAACCAACATCAGAGACTCAGAACAAGAAGGGGGAGCTCTAAACCTCTTCTTTGTCAATTTCAATCTGGGAGAAGGGACTTGGATCTTTCCTGAATAACAATTCCATTTTAATAGTTTCAGCCTTATAACAGATGTTTCCCAAAATCAGATGGATGGTTTCACTTTCTCTAGCCAAGGATGTGGTGCAGACTGTGAAATGTGAAAGGATGAAACATATTTGGGGGGCTGGATGTGTGTGTGAGAATTCTTGTTTAAATTGATTTTACCTGATCTGATGAGCTGGCAGTGTCTGCTGTTCTCCAACAAAGCTCGGGCCTCCACCCTCCCTTCTTTGGTAACCTCTTGTCTTGATTACTGCCATGCATTCCACGTGGGCCTCCCTTTGAAGGCGGTTCAGAAGCTTCAAACCAGAGCAGCATGTTGTGGCTTGCTTCTTGACAAGAACGGGTTTGCAGGGAGCACGTTGCTTTTATCCGTGCTTAAATGCGCTGGCCTCCCTGTTTGCTACTGGGCCCAGTTCCAAGGTCCTGGTGGTTACCTTTAAAGTCTTACCCGATCTGGGGTCTGTACACACCTGGGATGCACTCACCCTTCTGTAGGCAGGGATGTTGTAAACATTACGGCAAACATGTTGGGCAGAGCGAGCATACGTTGTTCAACAGCTGCGATCGCTTTTAAGCCCAGCCTTGGCTAGCTACATCACGCCGCTGTCCAACTTGAGCAGTTGACTTCGCGAATGTGCAGCAGCGGCAGGGGTGGGGTTTCATTTCCGACTGCCTTGCAGGTCACTTTTGCACTTGCACGAGTAGATGACATAAGATCTCCCCCGAGGTAAAACTAGTGAGTCTTGAGAAGACTTTTCTCGGCCAGAGAATTGCTGCTGATCACTGTATGTAACACCCAGCTCAGAGGCAACTTAGCAAGGGGTGCCACTGCAGGCTGCCTTTTACCATGTCTGTGCAACATGTTGCCAATTTCCTGCTGGGGACTGGAGTTCTCCTGGAATTACAACTGACCTCCAGAGTGCAGAGATCAGTTCTTACGGAAGATATGACAGTTTTGGAGGACGGAGCTCCCTCCCCTGTCCAAACTCCATCCTCCCCAGGCACGGCGCCCAAAACTGCAATGGAGATTGGCAACCGTACTGTATAGAGCAGCTAATGTTCCTTCCCTTGTGAGAGTTTGAGGAGCTTTATTGGGCATGTGCAGTTTGCCACTCTGTGTTTAAAGCCACCAGGGGAAGTGAGGAAGGAAGAGAGTGTTAACATGGCATAGTGGTTAGGGTTTCAGACTAGGACCTGGGGACAAGTGGGTTTGAATCTCTGCTCCGTCGCTGAAGACTGCTGGGTGACCCTGGGACAGTCGCA
Source organism: Eublepharis macularius (assembly GCF_028583425.1). Lineage (NCBI taxonomy): Eukaryota > Metazoa > Chordata > Lepidosauria > Squamata > Eublepharidae > Eublepharis > Eublepharis macularius. Next base: position 13,336,208 of record NC_072795.1, on the reverse strand, counting down.
GTCTCTCAGCCTAGCCTACCTCACAAGATAGTTGTTGAGAGGATAAAGTAGCAGGTGTGAAAAGCCACTTTGGGTTCCAATCAGGGAGAAAAGCAGGACTAACAACAACAACAACAACAACAACAACAACAACAACAACAACAACAACAACAACAACAACAACAACAACAACATGATAAATTAGCTGTTGTGGTTGTTGGGTAGGGGTGAAGAGGAGGCAGCAGCAATGTTAAGAGGGAAGCAGGGCTTCCACCTCCTGAAAATGTGTTGCCAGTCACCTCATCTCCCCTCGTTCTACAGCCAGCCTTGACAGGCGGACCAGTGGGCATAACACAGCCACTCTGTAACATTCTACAAATGGAATTGTGCTTGTCTACTTCTTTATTGGAGATCCGACTGTTGGTTTAAGCCTGGATTTTTAGGAAATAAGTCTTTTCTGTCGGAACCTCGCTGCCCGTCTTATGACCGCTTTAAAGAAGGTTGTGCATTTTGTGGAACGTGTGTTCTCCCTGCCCCCCTCCACTTGGGATCTTGGGTTTTAAAAATGTTGCATTATTGCAAGTTTTACTGTGATTTTATTATGTTGAGTGTCGCTTGGGGTGCCACTTGAGTGGGAGAAAGCACAGAATTTGAATTCAGAAATATAAATAAGCAAACAAAGGTAAATCAAGCCCCTTCCCCCGCACTGCTGCAAGATCTTTCTGTTTGGAATTCTCGTCTCAGAGCCACCAAATTCTCAGTTTATGTTCGCTGTGTGTGTGTGTGTGTGTGTGTGTGTGTGTGTGTGTGGTCTTCACCCCCTCCTCTTTCTCAGAACCACCACCCAACCATAGTTTCAGCTGAGTAGCCGTGTTGGTCTGCACTGTAGAAGAGCAAAATTTGCATCCCGTAGCACCTTAAACACCAACAAGATTTTCAGGGTATAAACTGCAAGAGTCACACAGCTCCCTTCGTCGGATAGCACCCAACCATCTCCCTGCAGGAGATCGCTTGAAAGAAGCCGGTGTGCTGTAGGCCTCACCCATTTGGGGTCAGGCCTACTCTGAGGTGCCCCTTGATTGTTCTCTGCTGGCTTGATTCATTTGCATGGCCACGCCTTACATTCTGGGTGCTTGCGAGAGCCGCAAAAGGGATGGGGTAAGCTTGAGAGCAATTATTTTCCGGACCTTTTGCCAACAGAAAAACTTCTTGGGATGAATGGGGAGTTGCAGCCCCAGGTCTCCCAAACTAGAGGGCCTCTCTTCACAGGTGCTACAGTGGATCTTTGTCATTTTTATTGAACTGAGATTTTTTAAAAAGATTGATGTTGTTGCCTTTACCCTTGCAGTTTTAAACAGTTGTACCCCACTCTTTTGACACTGAAATGGACCACCAATGCAGCATGCGAGTAAGTCAATGAGCAAATGTTGCATTGCCTTGGATCGGCTCAACCTGTCCTCCCCTCCTTTCTGTTCTTCCTCCAATGCACAGGGCTCCATCTGCTCCCCCCTCCCCCTTTACCCTGATCATAGAAACAGCTTGGCAATGGAGGCTGACGTATGCCTGAGTAGAGTAATTTATTATTATTTTTTTCTAAAAGAGGCTGGCGTGTAGCCAAGTCATGCTCCGTGTTGTCAAATATTTTGGCAAGCCATGTCTCTAATTCAGTCGAAAACATCTTTACTAGCAAAACAGCATCCGTCAAGCGACGAGCTTGGCTTTGTACAGAGCAGTGGAGAAAGCTCTTAAAGACATCCTGAGAATATTTGCGGGCAGGGGCACTGGAAGAGACCCTGACCGGTCATGCTCCGTAAGCAAGGGGAGAAGCTCACAGCAGGTCTCCAAGGTCACAACTTGGAGAACGGTTCTGCGCTGCCTCCCCTGCCCTTTCCACGCTTCTTCCATTCATTCACCTCCTTTCCTGTGAAGTAATACTGCTAAGTAGGTAAAAGGGAAGCTGGAACTAGAGCAGAAGGAAAGGAACAGGTGGGAAGTGTGGCAGATGCCGTGTTAATTAAATGGTCAGATCTAGTTCTCTGAATTGCAATCTGACTATATTTGTTAATTTTTCATAGTGGAGTTGTTTGGGGTTTGATTCTGGCTCCGTGTAATCCTCGGTCTCTGACATAGAACTTCACTCCCTGAATTTCAAATCTGGGTGGTCTGAGTTGCAATGTGCCAGATGATAAAGACATGGGATTTGTACAGCCACAACTGGGAGTGCAAAGGTAAGTATCCAACATATAGCAGATGCTTACAAAGGGAAGGGTCAATTGCATGGACATCGTTTACATTTCCACTAGGGCTGCCAGGTATCCCAATAGAACTACCGTCACCACGCCACCAGTGAATAATCCCCCCCCCACTGTTCAGCTGACAGGCGGGTGAAAAAAGAGTGGAAAAGGGAGGAACATTGTTGACCTCCTGGCATGCTGACGTCTCTCCTCATGCACTTGGAAGTGACCTTAGTGCGTCACTGGGGGACGCTGAGGATGCTCTGGTGTTTGGGCAAAACTCTATGTGGTGGTGGAGAGTGCTGGGAAGTCATAGCTGGCAGCAGACCTCCTGCTGACAGCCTCATTACAGCAGTGGGAGAATTTTTTTGGGAAAAAAACTCCAGTGGCATTGGCTACATTGCGATGTCACTTCTAGGTAGTTCTGGGTTTTAGCATAGAGTTTCTGATGATTCCTAGAGCTACCCTACTTCACTTACAGGTTTTACCCAGAAGTGATATTGCAACGTAGCCAATATTGCTCACTCCCACTGCCCGTTTTCCTGCCCCCAAACCTCCTGCTGGTTGCCAGGCTTGGCCTGGAAACCCTAATTTCCACCAATCAGGAGTCATTTTACTGAGGGCCTATCAGAATGGTCAATGTTACCACCTTTCCTGGGAATCCTAAACAGACCTCTTAAAGCTTCCCAGTTTGTGTGGTTATGCAATCTTGGCTCAAACGGGAGGTTCTGATGAGTCCTGCCCCACCATAAGTTCTGGTTAATACAAAAATTGTTTTGCCAAGGACCTCTTCTTTTTTAACCTCACAATCCCTGTGGGGCATTCCAGGCTACTAAAGAATGACTGACTTAAGTGACCTCCATAGCAGGGTGGGGTAGGGTTGCCATCTCCAGGTTGGGAAATTCCAGGAGATTTGGGAGGGGTTGGAGCCTGGAGCGGGTGGGGTTGGGTGAGGGGTGGGACCTCGCTGGGTATAATGACCAAGAGTCCAGCCTCCACAATAGCCACTTTGATTCCTGTGGCCTGGAGATCAGTTGTAATTCCAGGAGATCTCCCGTCACCACCTGGAGGTTAGCATCCCTGGCTATGAACTGAGGTCTCCCAAGTCCTGCCCCTAGAGCTCAAGCCACTGCCCTCAATCTGTCCCAGACACTCAATTGAGCATTCTGGAGGCTGATGTAGACTGCTAAGTGAAAAATATGTATTGATGTGCATGGTCGGTTCATGCACATGTGCACATATGTGGGAGCGAAGTTAGAGTTTTGTTGTATTTCACATACAATGTGCAGTGGGTACCTGTGCCCCTTACACAATTACACATCTTCCTCAGATTTAGGAAAATGGAATTTTCCCATAACAGAAGTGTTGTTTTAAGAAAACAAGCAGCCCAAATAATAATTCCCTCTCTCCAGGGTGCCCTGGGAAATGTAGTTCTGTGGTGGGAAACTGGGGGTCTGTCGCAGCATTCCAACTGGCCTCTGATTCCCAGGATTCTTTGGGGGGAAGGTATAAGTTCAAGTTACATAAAACCATTATACATTTCTAGTTTTTATACCTACATTGGAGAGCCCCGTGGCACAGGGTGGTAAGCGGCAGTACTGCAGCCCAAGCTCTGCTCACGACCTGAGTTCGATCCTGGAGGAAGCTGGGTCCAGGTAGCTGGTTCAAGGTTGACTCAGCCTTCCATCCTTCCGAGGTCGGTAAAATGAGTACCCAGCTTCCTGGGGGTAAAGTGTAGATGACTGGGGAAGGCAATGGCAAACCACCCCATAACAAAGTCTGCCAAAAAAAGGCATGATGCGACATCCCCCCATGGGTCAGTAATGACTCGGTGCTTGCGCAGGGGACTGCCTTTACTTTTACCTATTATAATATATGAGAAACAAATACACAGTTTGTTTGGAATGATTTTTGGAAAGGCTTATGAGGACTTCAAAACTGCAAACCAAGCCTATTCATATCAAAGTGAGTGTTCATGTAATAGCAACAGAAACTTAGAAATGCTGGAAGGGAACCCCAAGGGCCATCAAGTCCAACCCCTGTACAATGCAGGAAATTCACAAATATCCCCCCTCTCACTTCCCCCAGTGGCCCTAACTCCATGTCCGAGGAAGGCAAAAAGCCTCCAAGATCCCCAGCCAACCTGGCCTGGAGGAAAATTCCTTCCTGACTCCAAAGTGGTGTTGGGTATTATCCCGGGCGTGTAAGGAAGGGCCAAAAGAGCGTAGGGCCCACTCATCCCTCCATGCCCTCCCTCTCCCATTCTGCATACATTCATATTGAATCATTGAACCGTCACTGCTGCCTGGTGGCCATCTAGCCTCTTTTTAAATACCTTCAAGGAAGGAGAGCCCACCACCTCCCGTGGAAGACTGTTCCACTGAGAGCCAAGCTACAAGTGACGCCTGGCACAGGTTGGACACATGTCAGTTTCCCTGAAGTTTTGATGGGAAATGTAGGCGTCCTGGTCTTGCAGCTTGGCTCTCCATTTAATTGAAGTTTACAGAGCGGCAGTCTATGGGAGGGAGAACATGCGGTCGAGAGGGGAGTCCAGGTGTTGGGCTCTTGCTGGGTGCCTCCCTTCCCCTCCGCTGGGTGTATGTGTGGGGGTTTCTATAAACTTCAATTAAATGGAGAGCCAAGCTGTAAGACCAGGGCGCCTACATTTCCCGTCAAAACTTGAGGGAAGCTGACAAGTGTCCAACCTGTGTCAGGCATCATTTGTAGCTCAGCTCTGAGGGACCGCTCGGACTGTCAGGAAGTTCTTCCTAATGTTTAGCCAAAAGCACTTTTGCTGTCATTTTAACCCTTTGATTCTGATCCAATCCACTGGGGCAACAGAAAACAACCCCACTCCATCCTCTCTGACAGCCTTTCAAATACTTGAAGAGGGCTACCCTATTACCTCTCAGTTGCCTCCTCTCCAGACTAAACATATCCAGCTCTTTCAACCTTTCCTCAGAGGACTTGGTCTGCAGACCCCTCACCACCAGACCCCTCCTTAACATTCACATGGTGTTTTACCAAAATTTGAGTCGAGAAGTGCCTTAGATTAGTAAAATCAAAGCTCACTTTGAGCCAAGCTACAAGTGATGCCTGACACAGGTTGGACACTTGGCAGTTTTCCTCAAGTTTTGATGGGAAATGTAGGTGTCCTGGTCTTGCAGCTTGGCCAGGGCACCTACATTTCCCATCAAAACTTAAGGGAAGCTGACAAGTGTCCAACCTGTGTCAGGCGTCACTTGTAGCTTGGCTCTTTGTCAGATGTAAAGATATGGTGTTTTAGCATGTTCTTCCTCATATATTAGCCAGTTTGATGTAGTAGTTAAGAGCCAGGTTTGATTCCCTACTCCTCCACTTGCAGCCAACCGGGTGACCTTGGGTCAGTCACATCTTCTCAGAGCTCTCTCAACCCCACCCACTTCACAGGGTGATTGTTGTGGGGATAATAATGACATACTTTGTAAACCGCTCTGAGTGGGCGTCAAGTTGTCCTGAAGGGCAGTATATAAATCAAATATTATTATTATCTCAATAATGATTACAACAACCTTGTAAGGTCAGCCTGTATTACTATCCCTATAATGGGGAAGGAATAGCTACAGAAGGGTAAAAACTTATTTAAAGTAACCTTTTAAGTTGAGGCTTAGATGGGCTCCCATCTTTATTCTCTCCTTGGGTTTGTAGCCGTTATACTACAGTATTTTTTTTTCATAAGCCGACAAATAATTCTTCAAGGGGGAAAGTAACATTAGGCTGTGGTATTTTTCCCATACATTTTTGAAAAGCTTTCTTTAATATGCTTCAGCAGCCGGAAACGAGGGCAATAGGCGTTTGAAACCACATTGCTCTGTTGCATGGTGGGAACTGGTAGCCACCGATCCAAGCATCTGCTGTAACAAGACATTAAGTGTCAGCGTATAAATCAAGATCCCAACCAGGAAAACTGAGTCTGAATCTGTCATCTCCTAAGGCAGATATATATCCTTCCCTTTGTAAAAGAATTAAAGGAAACTAATCTGATGAAGTGCTAGGAGAGACTTGCCCAAGGTCGACTGCAACTAGACTGCAGCTAAAGTAGCAACAAAAATCCAAGATTTCCTGGCTTCTCAGTCCTATGCCTTCCCCAGGCATCCATCTCCCCCAACCCTCAGTATCAAGGGGATAGTTGATCGTTCCGCACAGATGTGGGGATACAAGTCTTGAAATGTGGCATATGGGAGCTATTTAACACAGAAGCCTGCAATGGATATTTTGGTTTTTTTTTTTTATTAAAGAAAGCCTTTTCCAGGGACAACATTCCTTACATCGGCAAGAGACTGCTCAGATGCTAGAGGGGGAAAGCAAGGAAGGAAAGGGTGGAAGGAATGTAGAATTAAAGAACAGCTCTGGATTCTTGTCTTTCTTCTGAGCATGTCACACCAGGTGCATAGTGGGACAGAAGAATCTGAAAGGCCATTGCCAGTCATAGCAGACCCTATAGTAAAGAGTCCAGTAGTACCTTTAAGACTAACCAACTTTATTGTAGCATAAGTTTTTGAGAGCCACAGCTCTCTTTGTCAGATCTTTGTGCCTCTACAGACTAACACAGCTAACTCCTTTGGATCTATGACAGTAGACAATGTTAACCTTGCTTTGCCAGTGGTCTGACCCCATAGCCCTGCACAAATGACCTATTCATGCATTGACTGGCTGTGCAGAGAGGGAGAACAGGAAAGAGCACAGGGGCTCCACTCGCCTCCTCATAATTACCCATGATGCATATGAGGGGAAGAAGTGTCCATTTGTATAATCTTTCCCTATGATCAGTGGCGCTGATTTCTCCTGATCACAAGGAGGAGCATACAGATGGACACTTCCTCCGCATGATTCAGCAATCGTATGCAGGGCGGGGGCGGGCCAGAGCACTCAAGCCCATTCTCCTTCTCAGTGCGGTCAGTCAATGCATGGCGAGATAGTCTGTACAGTGCTAGCATAACACAGAGCGGAACTACAAGTGACAAAAGGCACAGATTGGACACTTGTCTGCTTCCCTCAAGTTTTGATGGGAAATGTAGGCATCCTGGTCTCGCAGCTTGGCTCTCTGACTGCTGTCCAATGGACTTTTCAACTGTCACTTGTCCAACATTCCGCCAAGCTGCCTACATTTCCCATCAAAACCCGAGGGAAGCTGACAAGTGTCCAACCTGTGCCTTTTGTCACTTGTAGTTCCGCTCACAGTGTCATGTGTCCATGTGACTAGTCTCTTGGCACTTTACCTGATTCCAAGACGACTTGTGAAGACCAGTGATGTTTGAACACTCCTGGGTTTGGCTCAAGCCCTGTTTGCCAGTCACAAACATAGAGCCAGTTTTTTGATGCACCATAGAACAGTTGAACAGAGTGACCCATTCATGGCTGTTCAGCAAATTACTTCGATGTATCTTGTCTCGACAGAGCAGGACAGTGCAGTCAGCTTTTAGTGTATGTGTGTTCTCACACATTCTGATTCAGTTCTACTTGTTTCTCTCTGAACTTGTCTTAGCTGTGCTAGCACTCCATTCAGCGGGTAATGGTTTAAATAAACACTTAGTCCCAAATCACATAAATCAATCATCAATAAAGGCTTCATCTTAACAAAAATCTTGCCATGCAGTGTTCATCTAAGTAGCCCTTACCTACACTGATCACTGCTGGTCTGTTTGAGTTGGCAGAATGTTCATGTATGCCACTGTGAACAGAAAGTGACAACAAAGGGATCATGGATCATGTCTTTCCTGGAGTGCAATCTCTCTGAAACTTGGGGGTCTTTAGAGGACAGTGAGGACTATGTCCCCTGCAAATTTGGTGGGTATTGGACATTGGGAAGGTCAGTTTGTAACCCCTCAAAGTAGCTTCCACCAGAGAGTCCCGTTTTTGCCACTGAGAAGAGAAAATGACAACAAAGGGAATGACCCATGGATCATGCCTTTCCCAAGATGCAATCTCTCTGAAATGTGGGCCGTCTTCGGTGGACAGTGAGGACTATGTCCCCTGCAAATTTGGTGGGTATTGGACGTTGGGAAGATTAGTTTGTAACCCCTCAAATTAGCTGCCTTCCAACAGGCAGTTCCATTTTTGCCACTGTGAATAGAAAATGACTGCAAAGGAAGGGGGGACATATTGATCATGCCTTTTCCGGGGTGCAATGTCTCTGAAACTTGGGGGGTCTTTGGAGGACAATGAGGACTATGTCCCCTGCAAATTTGGTGGGTATTGGACATTGGGAGGGTCAGTTTGTGGGGTGTTTAAAGGGCCCTGCCCCTTGCACAAGGCAAGAAAGGGCCCTTTAAACCATCAGCTGGCAGGCAGCAGGGGGGAATTCCCCCTGCCACCTGATAGTTTAAAGGGATCTTTAAGGGGCCATGAACAACGAACAACGAACATGTTTGTGAACAGGATCATGTTCGTTACTGTTCATTGTTCATGGATGGCAACGAACAATGAACAGCTTGTTCATCCCCCCCCCCCACATTCGTGTCCATGTCTAGTGCTGATACCAATATCACCTCCCCATGTCTTTACTTCCCCGGCCTTCCACCAGTTGCTAGGCTTGGCCTGGCAACCCTAATTCCAAAACACACATTTAAAACCTCAGTGACAATCTCTGCGGCCTAAGAGCACAGAAACGCCCCTCCTCCCCGCAAGTTCCTGCATCTTTTTTCCTGTGAAGGGACAAGATGAAAAATTGCTTAAAGGGGCTTTTTAAGACAAAAACAACCCATAGAGAAAGGGTTAAGTGACTACGTCCCTCCTTGGAAGTCCTCCACTCAAGATTAAAAAGCAGTTTAAAAAAAAACCCTCAGAGGGGGAAGTTACATCGAACAGCACACAGGGTTGCCAACCACCTGGTCAGCACTGGAGTTCTCCCAGAATTACAACTTACAGAAATCGGTTCCCCTTGAGAGAATGGCAACTTCAGAAGGGGACTTTATGGCATCCCTTCTCTGCTGAGCCCCTCCCCTGCCCAAACTCCACCCTCCTCAGGTTCTGCCTCTAGGGATGTCCCATCTCATATTTGTAACCCTGACTACACATTACGTGCAGTTTGGCCCTCAGTAAATAGAACCATTTTGTGGCCAGAGTGTGGTGCGCCCGAAAATCGTCTGTAGAAGTTTTGTGGCACTGTGAGATACTGCTGGATATACAAACCTCTCCTTAGAATCCATGCAGTTGTTATTAATATGCAATTAATTAATCTGTTATTAATCTGTAATCTTGGGTCAGTCACAGCTCTCTCCAAGATCTCTCAGCCTCACCCACCACACAGGGTGAATGTTGTGAGGATAATAACAGCACATGGTTGTTGTGGATTTTCCGGGCTGTATAGCCATGGTCTTGGCATTGTAGTTCCTGATGTTTCGCCAGCAGCTGTGACTGGCATCTTCAGAGGTGTAGCACCAAAAGACAGAGATCTCTCAGTGTCACAGTGTGGAGAAGATGTTGGCAGGAAGGTGGGTTTGGGCTGAGTCATCCTGTAAGAGTTTCCCAGGGTGTGGAATGCTAATGAAGGGAGGCTTCACTGTATCCTGAGGAGGTTCTTTTGCATATGGATTGGTACTTGATGTGCTAATCTTCTAATCAAGCACCAATCCATATGCAAAAGAACCTCCTCAGGATACAGTGAAGCCTCCCTCCATTAGCATTCCACACCCTGGGAAACTCCTACAGGATGACTCAGCCCAAACCCACCTTCCTAAGTAGATATACATTACCTGCCAACATCTTCTCCACACTGTGACACTGAGAGATCTCTGTCTTTTAGTGCTACACCTCTGAAGATGCCAGTCACAGCTGCTGGAGAAACGTCAGGAACTACAATGCCAAGACCACGGCTATACAGCCCGGAAAATCCACAACAACCATCACTCTCTGGCCGTGAAAGCCTTTGACAAAATAATAACAACACACTTTGTAAACTGCTCTCAGTGGGCATTAAGGTGTCCTGAAGGGCGATATATAAATCAAATGTTATTATTTATTATTTTTATAATATAAGGGAGAGGTGTCGTACCGAGTTCTTTGGGCCTGAAACTCCACTAACTGTTATCTTGTCTCTGCAATGACCCCCCCCCCCACATATAACAGAAGAGTCTAAATATTTCTACATCCCATAGAGGCAATTCTTTCCCTCTCAGGTTTACAGAGGCAAATTCTTGTATAGGAATCAGTCCACTGTCTTATCCTGGGCTAGGGTTGCCAGCCTCCAGGTAGTGGCTGGAGATCTCTTGGAATTACAGCAGATCTCCAGACAACAAAGATCAGTTCCCCTGAAGAAAATGGGTGCTTTGTCAGTTCCCTGGGTCAGGCACAGGGTAGCCATTCCTCTGGTGAGGGTGGGGAACCCCCTCACCCAACCTCCACCCCGCCAGCCATGTGGCTAGGAGTGGGGAAAGGCAACGGAACAGGCCTCCAGACCCTCCACCCCAGGAGCATTCTTCCTCTTTGCATGGAGCTAGTTTGGGTCCCAAATGGGCCAAATCAGGCCTCTTTGGCACCCCGATTGGCCCGGTGCAAAGCATGTGCACGAGGAGAACAAAAAAAGTTGGGTGCGGGGTCCCCTTCCTCTCTTAGGGAGGGCAAGGGGAAGTGGCCACCCTAGACGGCCTCTTGCCTGAGGAGACCACATGGGGAGTGTTTAATCGCTGGAGGTAAATGTTGATTTACTTGTCGGTATGTATTTATCTGACAGATATCCCAGGGCATATTTGGTCCAGTTACCGCTGCACTGATTTCTATTGGATTGTGCCAAGCGTAACGGGTCTCAAGAGTCCCTCAGAAGCCTGAGATTAAAGCGAGAGCCACAGATCTTTGGGCTTATTGCAAACATTTGACAAAAAGGACCGGAGAGAGGGAATAACGTGAGGACTGAAGGGAAGCATTATCATTGACTTAGGTGGAGTGTGCGGGAGCCGGAGTTTGGGGGGGGGGGGGGATATCTGGAATAAGCATTGAGGAGAAGCAAAGCAAGCATTTCTGTGGACATTGGAGAGCTTTGAATCTTCGGTTCATAATTTACACAGTTATTACCGTGTCCGCTTGTCTGTCGAAGGCCCAGAGCGCCTGCAGAGCTATATAAAAGATAAATAATAACAATAAGGGCTTGTGTGGCGAAATAAAATATTATCTGACGGTAATATGTGAGGAGATGGGCTGGGGGCCACGCTGGGGCCACACTATTGTATTTTTGAGAACAAGCAGACCTGAGTTTGGGGCAGTCTGTGAGACGTCAAATCCAGATGGAGAGAGATTTGTGTGTGGAAAACTGAACAAATTGTATAAAGTGTTGGAGCTTAACTGGAGCTTTTCTGGAACTGTGAGAGAGAGGGAAAGGGAGGGGGTGTGGGAAGTGGAGAGGGATTTTGCGGGATGTTTGTGGGACTCTCCTGGCGTTTAGGGCAGGTGCCGAAGCTAGGGTTGCCAATTCTGGGTTGGGAAATTCCTGGAGATTTGAGGGTGGAGTCTAGGGAGGGCAGTTTGGGGAGGCGAGTCAGTAGAGATGTGATGCCATAGAGTCCACCCTCCAAAGAAGCCCCTTTCTCCAGGGGGATTAATCTCTGTAGTGTGGAGACCAATTGTAATTCTGGGAAATCGTCAGCCTTCCTGTGGAGGTTGACCCAGATTTATAACTGGTTTGTCCAGTTTTCTGTAAGGGGATGTGGAAAGAGACAAAGATGTCCAAATAGCACCCAGGATGTTGACTTGGAGATCAGAGATCAGAGATCAATGCTATTTTCAAAAAGCATTGGACGGGACCCTTGGGGACGTACCTGCCAACTAGTAAATTCTAAGATAAGCTTCTACTTTGCTATCAATTGGAAGTATTTAAATAGGCTTGCCATCTCCTCCTGTATGCCCCAGTCCACCACCCCTGAGAAATTGAGGTGTGGCAGAAAATATATCTGGAAAATAGCCTCCATACTGATGCTCTGGGATCTATGGTATTTACTGTAGAGTTTAGGGGAAATTCCACAAGCATCAACTGGAAGTGCCATCATTGCCTTCCCAAACTCCACCTTCCCCAGACACTAGGGCTGCCAGTCATAGAATCATAGGGTTGGAAGAGGCCTGTAAGGTCATCGAGTCCAACCCCCTGTACAATGCAGGAATTTCATAACTACCTCCCCCCACCCCACACTTATGCAATGACCCTTGTACTATGCCCAGAAGATGGCAAAACACCATCAGGATCCCTGGCCAAACTGGCCTGGGAAAAATTACTACCTGACCCCAAGGTGGTGATTGGCATTACCCTGGGTGTGTAAGAAGGGGCCACAAGAACTAAGCATTGATGTAAACCTTCCTGCCCTCCCTCTCAAGATCTACCTCAGTTCACAGCATCAGCATCGCAGTCAGATGGCCATCTAGCCTCTGCTTAAAAATCTCCAAAGAAGGAGAGCCCAACACCTCCTGAGGAAGCCTGTTTCCACTGAGGGACCGCTCAAATTGTCAGGAAGTTCTTCCTAACATTTAGCCAAAAACTCTTTTGATTTAATTTCAACCCGTTGGTTCTACCAGGGCTTTTTTTCTGGGGAAAGAGGTGGGGGAACTCTCACTCGGGGCAACTCCTGGCAGGAAGTGGCACCCCTCTCATGTGTGCATGCTCCTGGGACTGCACGATGACATCACTTCCGGGAAGTGACGTTATTGTGCATAGTGTGCCCCCTACTGAGAAAGAAAGAGAAAGAAAGGGAAAGGCATTAAGTTGCCCTGAAGGGCGGTACATAAATCAAATGTTGTTAATATTATTAGAAAGAAAGAAAGAAAGAAAGAAAGAAAGAAAGAAAGAAAGAAAGAAAGAAAGAAAGAAAGAAAGAAAGAAAGAAAGAAAGAAAGAAAGAAAGAAAGAAAGAAAGAAAGAAAGAAAGAAAAAGAAAGAGGGAGGGAGAGTTCAGCTGGGAGGAGGGAATCCCCCTCCTTTCAGCTGAAGTTTAAAGCCCATTTGGGGCTTCCCCGGCTTCAGCTGACCCACCGGGAAGTCTTGGGCTGCAGGGAGAGGTGCTGGAATCCATTCCACCGTGTTCCAGCTGAAAAAAAGCCCTGGGTCTGACCTTCTGGGGCAGCAGAAAATAACTCTGCACCATCCGCTATATGACAGCCCTTCAAGTACTTGAAGTGCCCAGGTGGGGGTGGAAGAGCCCCTGCTGTCAGCCTCTGCCCCTGCCATCACTTTTGTGGACGGTGGGGGAGAGGGAGAGGCCTGGTGAACTGGACTGGGAGGCAAAAAACCTCCGGGGCCAGCACACAGTAGGCATGCTCCCAGTGGGCATGATGATGTCGCTTCTGGATCAGCACAGGTAAGTGCCAGGTCCCCCTGCCGGGAGAGTAACAAGATCTGGCAACCATAACCAGACACCACCCTCGAAACCTCCCTAGGTTGAATCCTGCCTTGGTTCGGCCAAAAGCACAAGCCTTTTAGTGTGACCTGAAGGGCAAGAGCAAAAGGGCCCTTCGTCCCAGACCCTGAGTGAGCCACGCTGAAGGATCATTGATGAGCCCAGGAGCTGCAGTAATACGGTTGTTGTTGGCTTGCGTGTCTAAATGATACATGTGTGTTCTATGCAGGGCTCATTTTGAGGGGAAATGTGCAGGAACGCAGTTCCGGCAGTTCCCCAAAGAGGTCACATGTCAGGTGGCCCTGCCCACCTGACTCTCAGCCATTTTGGGCCCGTTTCAGCCTGGATTGGGGCCGAAATGGCCCAGATCGGACCTCTGACGGGTGGTGGATCGCTCTCCCACTCAGCAGCAGCCCGATCCTAACCATTTTGGGCCCCTTTTTGGCCATTTTCAGCTCCTTTTTGCCATTTTGGGCCCAATTTCGGCTCTGAATGGCCAGGATTGGGTCAAAAACAGCCAGGGTAGGTGATGTCAGGGGGTGTGGCATATGCTAATGAGGTATGCTAATGAGTTATGCTAATGAGTTCCTCCAGCTCATTTTCTACAAAATAACCCCTGGTTCTATGTAAAGTACTTTGAGGCTGCAGTGCGGGACAGTTGGGAGGGGAGCCTGGTAGAAAACGGGCAGAACACATGTGGGAGTGTCAAACTGGGGTGACTGGTTCCGAACATCCCTCTGCCATGAAACTCAGTGGGTGACCTTTGGGCTCGAGTGGGTTGACTGGCAGATGAAATGTCAGTCCCTGTCAGTTAGGTCTCCAAGTTCTCCACAGTCAACACACAGATGTTCCAGTTGAAGTAACTTTATTAGAGATCCATTCAGTACAAGGTGCTCTGACAGTAGAATTGGCAGAAGTGACATATTTGGGGCTACTAATGTTAGTTACAGGGAATATTCCCACCTTTGGGAAAGAGGACCATTAACAGCAGTGGGGTTGGAGTGAGATATTGATTTAGAGTAGACAGTGAGAAAGATTAACTGTTCTTTGGTTCTCAAGACGGATACATTTTGAGCCGGTTTCAGCTGGTAGTCAAGGACACTAGCTCAGCAGAGCGCGAAAGAGAAAGTAAACATTTGTGAGATAACCTACAGGCATTGCAGCGATAAGGAACTTCCCATACTCTCAGAGACCAGAGAAAGAGCCAATATACATTCATGGTAGATATGCAGGAGGCATATATGACATGAACAGTCCCTCAGAATATCAGCTCCTTGTGCACGACTGGAGAACAGGACATGAGCTGAACCGGCGGGTGTTGGAGCATCTTTACCTGCAGCAGACATAATTCGTTGTCCATTTAATGCCAAACAAAAGCAATACATTGCGTTAGTTACATCCACACATCCCTCGATCTTGCATTATCATGATGTGATAGCGGTCATTTGTCACTGGATTTCCCTGTGTGGACAAGACAACTCAGGGGTGAATTATTACTGTAGTGCTAAGGGACTGCAATATCCACTGAGGGGGTGGTGGAGAGTGCCCTCAAGTCATAGCTGGCTTATGGCGACCCCTGGTGGGGTTTTCTTGGCAAGAGACTTACAGAGGTTGTTTGTCATTGCTGCCTCTGCAACCATAGTCTTCATTGGAGGTCTCCCTTCCAATTACTAACCAAGGCAGACCCTGCTTAGCTTCTGAGATCTGATGATATCAGGCTCACCTGGGCTGTCCAGGTTAGGGCAGCTGCTGAGGTAGTAGCCTGTTAAACTTGGTGGAGGGGATAGCTAATTCTTCCCTTCAGTTGCTTTTCCTTCCCCAATTCTTCAATGTTACAGCCTCCAAGTCCTTGCTTGTGAGGCACCACAAAGCATCGGCTAGCCAGAGGACAATAGTTGGGCAGCATTCTGGAGGCCTGGGTCACCTTGGGGATTTATGAAGCTATGCAAGATGTACAATTTATTTTCAGTTGATGCGTTGATTTAGGTCAGAGTAGTATAAGAGGAGCCCCAGAAGGGATCTTTGCCCAGTGGCTCACGGCACCCCTACTGATTGCTGAAAAAGCCAAGCAACGTACTCTCTCTCCCACCTTGGTCTCCAGCCTCCCCATCTTCTGTGCCTTTGATCCTCAACCAGGCCAAACGCCGTACCGTCTTCTGTCTCAGATCTCAGCTAGCCTGGGCTTCCCAGCCTCTTCTGACATCTTGTAAAAATCCAAAGCCAGCCGTCCCCCATTGGCCTACCGCAGATATCCACCCAACGTCGGCTGTGGAGACAGCCGTGTTGGCTCTGTTACAAATTCCCGTGGCTGACACCACACAGCTCAGGGGCTATTTGCAGCCCTGATACAACATTCCATTGTGAAACCACAATTGGACATGCTGTCATTCCCAATGCGTCTGAGTCAAGGAAACAGGAGCTCCGTGCACTGCTTGGGGTACAATTTGTTATACTCCCCCCACCCCGGGTTTTATGAGTAATGATATGGCCAGCTTTCTTTTATTGCTTGTATGCAAGGCTTATATACATAGGGGATCAGGATATCTGCAGGACTAACATAAGATCATGCTGGTAGGGCTGTGTTGCTCTTATAGGGTTGGGTGGAGACAAGTTCAGGGAACAGTCTCACAGGTACAGCAAGCACAGATAGATCTACAGCGAGGCAAGGAAAGATGGTGGTCCCGGGTGATGAATTTGGGGGTGGCAGCACCAATGCTGCTGCTGCCACTGTCTCACCCCTCCACTGCCAGAGCACTTAACCGTCCTTAATTCCTATACAGGAGCCAGAGCACTTAACTATCCTTCCCTTATTGTTCCCAAGACATCTTTAACCATAGCACAGTGAACAGTGTGTGCTCAGTAGATAGTTTCAAGCAGGGGTCATTTCGTAGAAAAAGAGCTGGAGGAACTCATTAGCATAACTCATGCATAACTTATTAGCATATGCCATGCCTCCTTGCCCTCGCCAGAAGTGTGCCATTAGCATAACTGATTTGCATATGCCACACCCCCTGACATCACCTATCCTGGCTGTTTTGGACCCAATCCTGGTCATTCAGGGCCGAAATTGAGCCCAAAATGGCAAAAAGGGGCTGAAATTGGCCGAAAAGTAGCCCAAAATGGTCAGGATCGGGCCACTGCTGAGCGGGAGAGCGATCCACCACCTGTCAGAGGCCCGATCTGAGCTGTTTTGGCCCCAATCCAGGCTGAAACAGACCCAAAATGGCTGAGAGTCAGGTGGGTGGGGCCACCTGATGTGAACTGCCAGAACTGTGTTCCTGTATGTTCCCCCTCAAAATGAGCCCTGGTTTCAAGTAGGTAGCCGTGCTGTTCTGCAGCTGCTGTGGCAGCTTCAGGCGGCACCTCTGGTTGAGCTACCTCAGCAGGCGAGTTCCCCTTTGACATGATTTGGCATTCGCTCTGTACGGGTGTTCTTGGAAAGCATTCAGAAAAACTCCAATATTGTCTACAATGGAGGAATGGTGGATAAAAGTTTTGGAGTTTGCGTCAATAGCAACATTTACTTCACTGATCAGAGAAAAGACATTATCTACGTGTTTGGCCAAATGGAAAACGTTTTTAGGCTTTTTACATGAAATAGATAACAATAATTTGATGATATCTGGATTTATGGATCATGAATAATAGGGGAAAAGGGGCTTTTATGTCTAACAGAATAAGCGAGACTTTGAAAATATAGAAGTTTGTTGCGGAGAAAATCGAAACTCAACTTGTAGTTTAGTTTTTTTCTGTGTCTTTTCCCTATCCTTCTAAATTGTATTTTCTTTTTATTATTACTAGTTGCTTTTCATGTTTATATGTACTGTTAGTGCAGTTTTTTTAGATTGTTGTGTTTTTTCTTTTATGTTTACTGTTTATTGTTTACATAAAAAATCATTTTCCTGAGAGTTCTTGTAGCATTGGCACATGCCTGCTGACAGCACATTATTAGCATGTGCAATGCACCTTGGGAATTGTTGTTTGATTCGATACAGGGTTGCAAGTGCGGATTCCGCAATGACTTTCTCCTGAAATATTTGGTGATGCGATGAGATAGGGTTTTGGATATCACATGCCCATTTTAAAAGTTCATTTAGGGCCAAACTACATGTGACATTTTCTAATGAGTTGCTGCAAAGTTCTGAGGATAGGTACAGCTCCAAAACAGGTCCATAAACTCCCCCTGGAGCCATTTCATCTCTGGAAAGTGGCTCAAGGGATGGGTGGAAGGCTCTCCTCCTCCTCCCGCACCACAGTCCTCTTGAGCCGAATCCAGCCCTGGAGGATTTTAAAAATGCCATTCCCTGCAGCTGCTGTGAGGCTGTGAGGTAAGTAAGATGGAGCCACGGGGAAAATGTCACGTATAGTTTTGACCTTAGTTTAATCCAGTTTCATTCAGAGTCAGGTAAATGGATATCCAAATGTTTCTTCTCGTGGGGCCATAAACCAGGTGGTTTGGTTGCCTGGTTGTGATTTTTGATTGGGTCTGCACAGAATCCTATTTAACATTCTGAGCTAAACTTAAGGGAGGTGGGGAAAGGGGAATGCGGCTGAGCAGTATGTGCTTCACAAATCTGTTTGCTGAATAAAGACATTATGAATTTCGTTGTCGCTACTAGCGGTCCCCATATGGACCTGCTACTATTTTTTCTTCATAGTTATGCCAAGAGGATGTCTGTGAGGTCCCACCCTACCCTCTTTATCAGAGTTGAACAGTTTCCAAAGGGTGCTCTAAGGACCATCATGCCAGGTCTCTAGTAGGGTTGACCTCAAGTTTTAGACCTTCATTTTTTTTTTTTTAAATGAAAGCATTAAATATCCTGCAGAAGCCATTGTCCATAGAAGTCATCACAGCTGTTAGATTAAGTGGCTTTTAAAGAGAAGTTAAATAAATATAAGGAGGTTGTCAGGGATTATTATTATTAAAGCTGATTAGAAATAGAGCGCTGGATCCTGTCTAAATTCCATGCAAGGAAGGGGGAAGTTGAAGGGCTTACACAGGCGAGAGAAGTTGCCTTCCTTTGTATATACAGATCTTTTCAACGGGATCCGTCAAAGAACCTCGTTTTTCAGGAGCAGTGTACCTTGGACTACCAGGCAACGGGAACGAATGTTGAGGTTTTTGCCCTGCTCGTGAGGTTCTCAAGAACATTTGGCTTGACCACAGTTGGAGGCAGTGTACAGTGCTAGGTGGCCCTTTGATCTAACCCAACATGTCAGTGATCCTGATGCTCCTTCTTATTCTGCTTAGGAATGAGACCACATTTCACAATCATGTTGCTTTGAGTTTCATACCCCCCGCCCTTTCAGTAGCGCTTATGGAAAACACTCCTGTACGTCTTTAGTTTTTGCATCACTTCCTGTTTCCTTGTATCAACATGCCCCCCAGGAAAATGTAGACATTTTCAGTATTTTTTGTGCATCAGTTGAATCCTCAATGATAGCAATGAAAATGTGACAGACCAAGCAAAAGTCAGTAACAATGAAAATGGTCATATCGGCTCAACTCATTGTGGTTTTAAGGTAGGCGTGGAAGATACTTTCCTGCCGTATTACACCACCTCTGCCCCAGCAACCCCCCCCCCCCCATTTATTTTCTTGTATGCTCCAGGGGTAAATGTTATCCAGGCAGAGGCTTGGGTCCAGCAATGCACAGGGAAAGACAAATATATTTAGCGCTGTTTTGCTTATGCAAAATCTTCTGCAACACCTGCTGCTCTCCTCCCTGTGTATTACAGGGCCCACAAATACGTTGCACAAGATGTTTCATAAGCAAACACGCAAGTGGGGATACAGTAAGTTTGACTTAGGGCAAACGGGTACCATAGTATTTTTCTTGCACTTTCTCTTGTGCAAGAGCTCTAGCACAAGTAGAAATTTTGTGTTGCATCCAACCCAGACTGTATAACCATAATTCCCATATGAAATCCTGTATTTGGTGCATAATTCAACTTCCTAAGGACCTTTTAAAAAGGGGGGAGGGCGGTGTTCTAGCCCTGATGATTGTGAAGTTATACTTGAAAGCATGCAAGAGCTGAAAGCTGAGAAGACAGAGAAATTACTGAATAAAATGTCCTGTGGTTAGAAGATTGGTCTTCCACGATCAGTTTATTTGTCCGCCCATCTCTGTGATTAAATAAATTACGTGAAATACCTTGGAGAGGCTTTTATCGTCGTTGCGAGCTACACAGAGTCCTGCATATAATATTTCAAGTCTGCTTTACAGTGCAGCCAACACAACATCTCTGTGGCAAGCTGGTGTCCTCAGAGAGAATACAAAGCCAGGCTGCTCAGTGGCAAAGCAGGGCCTCCTCTTTACCGCCCGTGACTCTCCTGTCCTCATTTCTTGTTGCAAGTCAAATCATTCTAGTTGAGTCTGGCTGTCTCTGGTAGCGGCTCTGTTTTCTCAGGTTTTTTGCCCCCTTTCCTTTTTACGGTAGAGCTGCGAAGGAGATCCCGGCTGCTCTTGCCACTCTTGCATAAGATTCCTGTGTGTTTCGGAGACCAAGACAGACTGGAATGGTCTGCGTGGGTTTTGAAAGTCACGGTGTTCCCTTTTCATTCTCCTGCTGTGCCTCGGCCACCCAAGTAGCGGCTCTCTCAAATAAAATCTGTGGAAAAGACTTGGAGTTGTCACAGACATACAGAACTGGTGTTACTGCAATAGCAAGCAAAGGAGTGTGTACGTGGGACAGTATTTCGTTGAAGGGCAGCGTCCGACAATGGTGGAGCATATGTTTGCCTGCAGAGCCAGTTGGGTGTAGTGGTTAAGAGCGCGGGACTCTAATCTGGAGAGCTGAGTTTGATTCCCTGCTTCTCCTCTTGTAGCCAGCTGGGTGACCTTGGGCTAGTCACAGCTCTCTCAGAGCTCTCTCAGCCCCACCCACCTCACAGGGTGTTTTGTTGTGGGGATAATAACAACATACTTTGTATACCGCTCTGAGTGGGCATTAAGTTGTCCTGAAGGCGGTATATATAAATCTAATGTTAATATTATTATTCGAATTATCCGAAACACAATCAACAATAAGCAGAGGTCACATGTTATCATTGATTGGCCTTGCTAAGCTGATACAAGTTTCCACCGGAGACCTAAGTATCAACCAGATATCGGCGTAATATGTACGCTGTTCCAAGTAGCACTGTCTTTTGCAGTTCTGTAGGTTGTTGTTGTTTGTTTTTGTTTTTGTTGTTATTGTTGTCATTGTCTTCGTCGTCGTCGTCGTCGACGTCGTTGTCATCATCATCATCATCATCATTATAAGGCTCCAGGTTCCATCTTTGGCATCTCCTGTTGAAGGCCCTCAACAAACCTCGCCCTCACCAGGCTGCAGCCCAAAGTCTTGAGGTATTTCCAAACCCAGAGCTGGAAACCTTAATGGAAAAGGTTCCCCCCTCTTAATACCCCAGTCCCAATTGCCTCCCACTGCTCCCGTGGCTGCTTTTCAGCATACATGCCGGGCAGATCTGTAATGTGTCATTTAACCCTGAATATATGAACCGACTCCACTGAACGTCAGCTCCCCTGTCAGAGCCGTAATGTCTCATCCACACAGGCAAGTCATCATGGGATGATGCAGTGTTTGGTTACTGACACGTGCCAATCCCATCATAATTAACTGCCATCAAGTCACAGCTGATTTTCGACAACCTAGTTAAGGGGTTTTCAAGGCAGGACATGAGCAGAGGGGTTTTGTTGGTATATCTGTGTTTTTCCAGTATCTGGCATATACTATTCTTGCTGCTGTTATTATATGGATTATCAGATATCTATAGGCTGCCATGTATCAATCTAGAGAACCAGAACATACCAGAAAGTTGGCTGAAGGAATGTTTGTGTTCTGGACAGGGCCAGATCTAGGGTTGCCGGTGCCCAGGGCAACCCTAGTCTGACCCCTTGTGCACACGCAGAGCACGCACGCGCTCCCGACGCTGCGTGATGACATCACTTCAGTGATGTCATCACGCAGGGCGGAGCGTGCCGCCCACACGGTGCACAGGCGGAGGCAGCATGCAGGGCTGGGAAGCCGCTCATGCCATTTGCCTCCCCGCAGGACAGGGGGCAGCCCTGGCAAGAGGTACACAATAGATAATGTTCTAGGTCTGTTACTAGGTGTTGTACACAAGTAATACAATTACAGACCCTCTGCTGCTTCTACTCTAAGCTTTTATTATTTATAATTATTTAGCATTCTTAATATCCACTCAATCAACAGGAAATCATACCATCCATTAGAATCATAGAGTTGGAAGGTACCTCCAGGGTCATCTAGTCCAACCCCCTGCACAACGCAGGAAATTCACAACTCACTTCCCGCACACACCCAGTGACCCCTGCTCCATGCCCAGAAGATGAAAAGGCTCCGCCAGGATCCCTAGCCAAACTGGCCTGGGGAAAATCGCTTCCTGACCCCAAAGTGGTGATCGGCATTACCCTGGGCATGTAAGAAGGGGCCTTGAGAACTAAGCACTGACGTAACGCTTCTGCCCTCTCTCTCATGATCTGCATTGCTGTGAACATTGAATCAGCACTGCTGTCAGGTGGCCATCTAGCCTCTGCTTAAAAACCTCGAAAGAAGGAGAGCCCAGCACCTCCCGAGGAAGCCTGTTCCACTGCAGGACTGCTTGAACTGTCAGGAAGCTCTTCCTAATGTTTAACTAAAAACTTCTTTGATTTAATTTCAGCCTAGTGGTTCTGGTTTGACCTTCTGGTAACTACTTAGATCGTTTAGAGAGAGCAATTACACGAGTCCAAAAAAGTATCTTACCCAAGGATATGGCGGTCACAGGCAAGGAGCCCCCCTTCCAAGAGGAAGCTCCCGATCAATTCAGCTTGTCATATTTATAGGGATTCAAAACAATCTCCTTACAATAGCTGTCCATCCCTCTTCAAAGGCTCACATTCTTGACTATCTTACTATCTTACAACTTCAAACACGAGGCAAGTTTATCCATATTTGAAACATCTTCTTAAAATATATAAAATATTTAGTTCGTTCTTGTTCCCTCTTAACCAAGGATATGTGAAATGAGTGATTACAAGTTTCTCATACAGATGAATATCTTTTGGCCTTCAACTACCCTTGGATTCTTTTTCTAACTTCTGTGAAGGTAGACATTTCTGCCATTCTCAGACAACCTCTGCACCCGGGCCTTAGTACATTATATATTGATATGAGTTAGATGGCTCTCCTAATCTATGTCTGGCCACACAACTGTGTGACTTCATCGTTTCATGCCCCTCCACAAGGTTGTTCTATTCTAGCCCCCTAGACTCCCTTTGTGGTCTTAGTTACAGGACGGAGCTAGCCCTGTTTTTGTGTGCGAAGGCACCTTGAATGGCTTTCTTGGTCACATCCAGCAATTGTTCCTCTATGGTCCTAGCTATATGCATGGCACTTAGCAACAGTATTTTGGAAGTTTCCAGAATCAGTGAAATGGCTGTTCTGCAGTGCTGGACACTCCCCTGCCTCTCAGCTATGGCATCATCAGGAACCGGACAGTAGTAAATAAGACCAGGGTCACGGTTATAACTCTAAATTCTAAGCAGGGGTCATTTTGTAGAAAAAAAGCTGGAGGAACTCATTAGCATAGCTTATTAGCATAACTCATTAGCATATGTCACTGGAAATGTGTCATTAGCGTAACTGATTTGCATATGCCACACCCCCTGACATCACCTATCCTGGCTGTTTTGGATCCAATCCTGGCCATTCAGGACCGAAATTGGGCCCAAAATGGTCAGGATCAGGCCACTGCTGAACAGGAGAGTGATCCACCACCCATCAGAGGTCCAATCCAGGTCAAAACGGGGCCAAAATGGCCAAGAGTCAGGTGGGCAGGGCCCCTGACATGTGACCTCTTCGGGGAACTGCCGGAACTGCGTTCCTGCGCGTTCCCCCTCGAAATGAGCCCTGATTCTTCGTATACCATACTGCTAGAAATGGCCAATAGAAAGTACCACCCTCTGCCGTTTGAAGTCATTTGCAGACATTTGACTTAAAACTACTGTACAGACATGAACACATGAAGCTGCCTTATACTGAATCAGACCTTCAGTCGATCAAGGTCAGCATTGTCTTCTCAGACTGGCAGCAGCTCTGCTGGGTCTCAGGATCGCATCACCTACTATCTCCTTTTAACTGGAGATGCTGGGGATCAAACCGGGTACCTTCTGCATGCCAAGCATATATTCTACCATGGAGCCCTGGCCCCTCATCATGCCACGCCCCCTCCCTAGTAGTCCAGTTGGGTTTGTAATGCAAATGTGAAAAACAAAAGTGCCCAGAATGTTCATTTGCATGACAAATGCCTTCCCACAGTATACCATCTTCCACCTGTACAATCATCAGTGGCCTGTCAGCCTAGAGAATGAAAGTTCGTTTATGCCCTCTGGTCATTAGGACCGCTCTGCTTCTTTCTGGATTGAGTAGCCTGCTCCCTTGTGGCCATAACGTGTAACAAATTAAAATGCAAGAAGTATGCAGGGTGAGCCGCTTGGTCTCTGAAAGTGTCTATACATGAGACAGCTGACATGGGGATGCTCTACTGTAGGAAGAGCTGCTGTAGCACAGTGGTCAAGTGGTTCAGCTGCAAATCAGCATTCTACTGGTTCGAATCCCACTACTGCCATGAGTTCAGAAGGTGGCCTTGGGTAAGCCACTCCTCTCAGCCCCAGATCCACAGCTGCATTGCGGGGGTAACATTAACTTGTTCAGCACTCTTGATGGGGCACTAATCTGTCTAGAAGAGTGGTATTTAAGCACAGTTGTTGTTATTTTAAAAAGAGCTGAAGGCTCTATCAATTTCACCTCCCCTTCAGGGAGGCAAATATTAAATTAACTAACCCTCTGAGGAGCAATCTCCACTGGCCACATCTTTTAAAACTACCCTCAGGTAGAGAGGTAAAATGGACAGAGCTCTGTCTTTTGAACCAATGCTTCCCAGCTAACATTGTGTCTCCCTACCAGGGCTTTTTTTCTGGGAAAAGAGGTGGTGGAACTCAGTGGGTTGCCCTTGGAGAAAATGGTCACATGGCTGGTGGCCCCACCCCCTGATCTCCAGACAGAGGGGAGTTTAGATTGCCCTCCGCGCCAAGTGGCGCGGAGGGCAATCTAAACTCCCCTCTGTCTGGAGATCAGGGGGTGGGACCACCAGTCACGTGACCATTTTCCAGAGGTGCCGGAACTCCATTCCACCGCCTTCCAGCTGAAAAAAAAAGCCCTGCTCCCTACACTTGAGCATCCCCGTGTAAGATGTCTCATGTAGAAGAGACCCTGACAGAGATGGCACAGAAGATGAACTCTTCACCTGTTTCATGAGTATTTCTGCTCTTATAATGTTGATTCCTTGCAGCTGAGCATGTTGTTTGTACAAGGTATGCAGCTGATTCTTGAATAGTTTGACAATGTACCTCTTGGGCTGATTAAATGCCAGCTTTCTTGCTTTGGTGCAAGGCCTAACCACTTAGCAAGCTGGTGCTTAACAGTTGTAAAGCTCTGAAGTGCTTAAAATTATAGTGTTTAGGTGGTAGATTTCTGTGAGATGTTATTTTTTAAAAAAATCACCTTTCTGTACATACAGATTTGTAACATCAAAGTAGACAGATATATGTTTGCTATATGGTCAGGAAACACACATATAGTTTGAAGAAAAGGTTCCCACAACTATGGCATGTCCATTGAAGGCCACACAACCACTGCAGTAATTATCAAGTAAAGATTTGTCTGCCGGGCTTTTTTTCTGGGAAAAGAGGTGGTGGAACTCAGTCAGTTCCAGCACAGGGGGCAACTCTTGGCAGGAGGTGGTACCCCTGGTACCACATGTGTACGCGCAAAGTGCATGCATGCTCCCAGGGCCAATGACGTCACTTTGGGTCAGCTGGAACAAGGGGGGAGTTTTTAAAAGTTTAAATCGCCCTTGGCAAAAATGGTCACATGGCTGGTGGCCCCGCCCCCTGATCTCCAGACAGAGGGGAGTTTAGATTGCCCTAAACTCCCCTCTGTCTGGAGATCAGGGGGCGGGGACACCAGCCATGTGACCATTTTCAAGAGGTGCCGTAACTCCGTTCCCCCGCGTTCCAGCTGAAAAAAAGCCCTGTTTGTCTGTCTATTCCTTTATATTCGGCCTGTACTAAAGGGACAGGGCATCTTTTTGAAGCCAGTTGGCAATCCTGGAACCAGATGTATGCATTTCAGGTGGCTTCATCCATTGATTTAACATGATTGTATACCGCTTTTCCATATAACCAAAAGTGGATTGAATGCTCGTAGTCTGGATTGGCTGGCCCATGTGTCTTTGTCGCCAATGAAAGAAGGATTTAAGACAGCCAATCACAGGTTGTAAAGAACAGGAAGGATTTCAAAGGAAGCTTCAATGAATGATCCAAGCCTTACTTTGATGGGCAAAAAATGATTGCCTATTCACACCTAGGGCTGGATGCTAGCTGGAAAGGAAGTTCCTTTTAACAAACTATAGGACACGGGTCCCAAGCCCAAAATGCCTGTGGACCCTTTTGGATTTTCAGAACATGTAGCGAACGTGCCTGTGGACCTTTTTGGATTTTCAGAACACGTAATGGTGGCCAGGGGAGCCCAGGCCAGGCACAAAATGTCCAAGATTCCAAGCCAGGTATCCTCCAATTATGCAGGCGACTGCTTCCAAAGTGGTACTCGCTACAAACACATAGGTAATGCCTCTTGGGCTCTTCTGAAGCATCTCCCGCTCTAGTGAAGTGGAAGAAAGCCTGGATGAATTCTTTGCTTTGGAAAAGAAGCAAGTGAGCACCAGGACACAAGCTGGTGCTGCCCTGGAGACCACTCCCTTAGCACATAGACAATGTGTCTTGTTGATTGAACTGAGAAGTAGGTTGGGACATTCCTGGAGATTTGAGGGTGGGGCCTGGAGAGGGAGGGGATTGGGGAGGGGAGGGACCTCGGTGGGGTATAATGCCATAGAGTTCACCCTCCAAAGCAGCCCTATTAAAGGTATTTTACTCCTGCTGTCAACTGTAGCTAGCTAGATGCTCCTTACAGGTGAGACCAGAAGGCAGCAGCCTCTTTTAGTATCCAGTTTCCAGAGGTCAGGAGACATCTTATTGAGCCAGTCTGGTGTAGTGGTTATAGGCTTGCCAGGTCAAAGTTAGGAAATTCCTGGAGATTTGGGGGATGGAGCCTGGAGGGGGCAGGGTTTGGGGAGAGGAGGGGCCTCAGTGGGGTATGATGCCATAGAATTCACCCTCCAAAGCAGCCATTTCCTCCAGGGAAGTGATTTCTGTAGTCTGGAGATCAGTTGTAATTCTGAGAGATCTCCAGGCTCCACCTGGAGGTTGGCGGCCTGACGAAGAAGGAATCCCCTCTTATCACTGAGGTTCTGAAGCACAGGAGAAGTCTCAGATTTCACATGTCAATAAACAAGTTTTATGATTTTTTAAAACAGGTTTATAGGCCTTCTGGGGACATCTGGTTCCATGACTGTGTAAAACAGGATGCCGAATTAATAGCAGAAGTACCCTTTCCATGATGCAAAGAGGGATGGATGAAGCCTGGTACAATGTGGGGGTTTGGCTTCTGGGCTGCCAGTCGGATTGCTGGTCCTCTTTTGGGGGCAGGGGATCCCTTGCTCCCAGACGCCGTCCCCCCCACCTCTCCTGGCCGGTGGGGAGAAAAGGCACCCAGACAAGCCTCCCAGGGTGCACTCCCGGTGTGGCATGATGACATCATTCTCAGGAGGGACATCATCACACCGGCTCCAGCAGTACTCATGGGCTTCACACTGGGCTGATTCTTAAATAATTGGCCTGTTTAGAGCCCAAATCAGCCCGCGCAAAGCCCGGGAGGACTCCCAGGCCTGCACAGTGATGTCACTCCCGGAAGTAGGGCTGCCATTCCTCCTCCTTGGGCGGGGGATCCCCTGCTCCCACCTTTCCCTCCCCCATGCCCATTTACTTGGCCGGCAGGAGGTGCAATCCCCAGGGTGCCCCCAGCAGCACGGCATGTCCCTGGGAGGTGCAGCACACTCCTGCGGCCCCAGCAGCCCGAATCATGCCCCCAGCGCCCCACAACAGGCCTGTTTCGGCCCGAATTGTGCTGCTTGGAGAGAACGGGGGACCGCCCTTTGCCCCATGCAGCCACCTTTGACCCGTGCAATGACATCACTTCCGTGAAGTGACATCATCATGCAAGCTGGGAGGGTGCGCATGAAGAAAAAGACCCAGGATAAGGCAGGGTACGTGCGAGGCTCCCAATTTCCCGCCGGGGGAGTCAAGGGACCTGGCAACCTTACCCAGAAGTGATGTCATTATCCTGCACCAGGAACGTGTGCATGTTTTGCTTGCACACAAAGACATCGTAGATGTAAGTGCCGGGTCCCCCCTCCCATTGGGCGGGTAAGGAGACCTGGTAACCCTAGCCGCCAGTTAAGTATTCTGTCTTTGGACAGTACTGTCTCTTCTGTACTTCCTTGCAAGCTCTCAGAACTTAAGAAGAGCCCTGCTTGATCAGACCAGTGGTTCACCTAGTCCAGAATATTGTTTTACACAGTGGACAACCCATTGACTTTGAGGGCCAACAAACAGGGCAGAGAGGCTAGGGTTGCCAGCCCAGTTCCATATGGTGTCAAGAGCATTGGATGGGGGTGAAGACTGGCTAATGGCATCGTGTGATGTGGCAACTGTGTTGCATGCTTAGCTTTCCTTCAGTCTCTATGGTAAAACCCACAGAGAGCAGGGTTATGTCCTAGAGCATCATGCAACTTGGTGACATCACTTCCAGGTTCAAGCTGGAAGTGATGTTGTGGTGCTGCACAACACTGTTCCCCCATTTTTGTTTCCACCACTGTATGGAGCAGTATCAGGGCCCAGAGCTGTCAGCTGGAATGTTGCCCACCATGGTGCCCACCATGATGGGCAATACGGCATCTCTAAGGGAGGCCAAGGCCTTCCCCTGATCCTGCCTTCTAGCACTGGTATTCCGAGGTTTGCTGTCTCTGTGGATGGAAAATCTAACTCACTGTGGCTAGGAGCCATTGATAAATCCCCTGGCAAAGAATTCTCAATTACTCATTCAGTAAAGAAATATTTCCCTTTTCTCTCTCCTGAATGAAATGAAAAATATCTTCTTGATTACTTCTTCAGGTAGCAAAAGGGAACACAGGCAAGTTTAGGCAAGGATTTCTCCTGACTTGCCTAGAGATGTAACCAAAGAAGTCCAAATCTGGACCTCTTTTGGCAGCCAGGTAAGAACCTGAGATCATTTGGGTCTGGCTTTTGACAACTAGGATTAAGCTAAGGGTGGAAAATATCTTTTTGGATAAAGATTGTCTGACTTCCCCAGGCTCTGCATTCCCTTGCTGACTGGTTCTTGTAACGGGGATGTTTTATTGTCTTTAACTTCAAGAGCACTTTTTACATGTGAAAGAACCTTTTTTTAAACTACATATTGTTTTAAACTACATATTGTGACATCGTGTGACGTCGTGCAAATCTCACGCGAGAAAACGCAATCTTCCGCGTTTTTTTCGTGATATTCCGGGTTGTTACAAGCAGCGGGGAGCCGTGTGGAAACGGCCCTTGTTAATGTGTGACAGAGTCATTTATGTGTCACTGTTAACATAGGTTTCACATGCCCTTTTAGAGTAGACCTAATGGAAATCTGATATTGGAGAGTGCCGTCAAGTCGTAGCACTTACGGTGATCCCTGAGTGGATATCTAGGCAAGAGACTAACAGAGGTGGTTTGCCATTGTCTGCCTCTGCAACTGTGGCCTTGGTTGGAGGTCTCCCATCCAATTACTAACCAAGGTCGACCCTGCTTAGCTTCCAAGATCTGACAAGAACGAGCTTGCCTGGGCTATCCAGGTCAGGACAATAGAAATCTAATGACATTTTATTTATGGGTTGAAACATATCTGTAGAGATATATGGATTCAATTTATAATCTAGCCTACTCTCTAATTATGGGCTTTCAAAAAAAAAAAGCCCCAAATGAATGACAGAGTGACTGTATTTAAGAAGAATCTTTACAAGTAGCGGTGACAAGTAAGTGGGTTATAGATCAAATATAAGCCTGAATCCTCCCTAAAATGACAAAATTAAGGTTATCATACTTTGGTCACATTATGAGAAGACAAGACTCTCTGGAAAAGTCAACAATGCTAGGAAAAGTGGAAGGCAGTAGGAAAAGAGGAAGACCTAAAATGAAATGGCTTGACTCAATAAAAGAAGCCACGTCCTCCAGTTTGCAGGATCTGAGCAAGTCTGTTAATGATAGGACGTTTTGGAGTTCTTTCCTTCATAGGGTCGCCATAGGTTGGAGGTGACTTGACAGCACATAACATACATACATAGCATACAAAGAAGTTATTAGAACGCTTTCAATTAAGGGGAAAAACGGGTTTTGAACAGGCAATTGTACAGTATCAGGGCCGTTTTCACACTACTAACCTGCTTCCGTAACGTTACGAAACATCGGGCAAAAACCATGGAAGATAGCATCTTCTCACGAGAGTTTGGTGCGACATTGCGAGAGTTTTGCACGACATCGCACAAAACTCTCGCGAAAAGGCGCTATCTTCCGCGTTTTTTGCGAGATGTTTCACAACATTACGGAAGCATGTTAGTAGTGTGAACATGGCCCAGAAAAGAACATTTTGTGTCAAGAATGTATCAGACATTTCTAGAATACCATTGTGAAAAGGAACAATTAAAAAATAGAGAGAATAGGCTTGGAATCCGGGAAATAAGATCTAGCATTCTGACTGTGCAATTCTATGCAGAGTTACTCTGGTCTACGCTTGTTGATTTCATGGGAATGGAGTTAACTCTGCATAGGATTGCACGGTATTGCCGTGAGAACTCGGAGGGAAAGATAAGGAAGCACAGTAGCAACTTTCCACGGTGATTTAATTTAAACCATTTCAAGATTCACAAGTGGCTGACGGCATTCAAGCAATTAATATTTAAACAAAACAAATAAACCCTTGAAGGAGGAGATGTTAGAAATCAACATCTAGAAGAAGCATTACTGTTTCTCTCTCTGGATAGTTAGGTGGTTAGCCATATCGGTCTGCAGTAGAATTTTAAGACGAGTAGCATCTTGGTCTCGAAGGTGCCATTGGACTAAAATCCTGGTATTATTCTCTCTGTCTTGCCAGCCGCCAGGTAGTGGCTGGAGATCTCCCAGAATTACAACTGGTCTCCAGGCCACAGAGATCAGTTCACCTGGAGAAAATGGCTACTTTGGGGGGTGGACTCTATGGAATTACGCCATGCCAATGTCCTTTCCGTCCCCAAAACCCACTTTCTCCAGGTTTCTCCAGGTTTCACCTCCCAGATCTCCAAGAATTTCCCAACTTGGAGTTGGCAACCCTATCTCTATCACATTTGTATCCTGCCATTCTTCAAAGAAAGACCGTTTCCACACGTCCTTATAGGGACAGCCCAGTCACAGTACGCTGGTGGCTTTCGCCCACGATTCCAGACATCTCCATTTGCAAAACGGTTGCCGGCTGCTTGGTTTCCATTTTTTTGGTGCCTTTTCTGGGACTGCACTTTCCCTGGTCTTTTCTTTTGCTGCGGGCTGATGGAGCACTTCTTCCTACATTCTAGAGCATCTGAATGGTTAAAGCGCTTTGAGGAATAGTCCGATCACAGTCCAGCTCCTCCTCCGAAGCAGGCAATTGCACATGTGCAGAGCAAAAAAAAATTGAAATGGAGCTGTGACTCGGCAAAACACACAGACAAAGTGGGCAAAGGGCGGGAACGACCGGCTGTGTGGAAACGGCCAAACTCAGGGAAGGGTACAGCATCCTCCCCTGCTCCATTTTGCCCTCACAACAATCCTCTGAAATAGGCCACGTTGAGGGAGAGTGACCGGCCAAAATTCATCCCGTGAGCATCACGGCAGGGTAAGGATTTGGAATCATGGCTTAGTCCAACACTCTGAACATAAGCATAAGAACATAAGCAAAGCCATGTTGGATCAGGCCAGTGGCCCATCCAGTCCAACATTCTGTCACACACAGTGGCTAGAAATCCAGTGCCATCTAAAGGACTGTCAGTGAGGCCAGGACACCAGAAGCCCTCCCACTGCCTTCCTTCCAGCACCAAGACAACAGAGCACCACCTCCCCACAAAGAGAATACCATCTATCTCCTGTGGCTAATAGCCACTGATGGACCTCTGCTCCATATATTTGTCCAGTCCCCTCTTGAAGCTGGCAATGCTTGTAGCTGCCACCACCTCCTGTGGCAACGAATTCCATGTGTTTATCACCCTTTGTGTAAAGTAGTATTTTCTTCTATCTGTTCTAACCCGACTGCTCAATAATTTCATAGAGTGCCCACGAGTTCTTGTATTGTGAGAAAGGGAGAAAAACACATCTTTCTCTACCTTCTCTAACCCGTGCATTATCTTGTAAACCTCTATCATGTCTCCCCTCAGTCGTCTTTTCTCCAGGCTAAAGAGCCCCAAGCGCCTCAATCTTTCCTCATAGGGAAAGTGTTCCAACCCTTTAATCATTTTAGTTGCCCTTCTCTGTACTTTTTCCAGTGCTATGATATCTTTTTTAAGGTGTGGCGACCAGAACAGCAGATTGACCACTCTGTCAATCTGCTGCTCACTGCTGTTGTGACTGCAGGGCTCATTTTGAGGGGAAATGCACAGGAACACAGTTCCGGTAGTTCCCCAAAGAGGTCACATGTCAGGTGGCCCCGCCCATCCAACTCTTGGCCATTTGGGGCCCGTTTTGGCCTGGATTGAGGCCGAAACGGCCCGTGGATCACTCTCCCGCTCCGCAGCAGCCCAATCCTGACCATTTTGAGCCCCTTTTTGGCCATTTTCAGCCCCTTTTTGCCATTTTGGGCCCTATTTCGGCCCTGAATGGCCAGGATTGGGTCCAAAACAGCCAGGATAGGTGATGTCAGAGGGTGTGGCATATGCAAATCAGTTAAGCTAATGACATATTTCCAGTGATGTCAAGGGGCGTGGCATGTGCTAGTGAGTTATGCTAATGAGTTCCTCCAGCTCTTTTTCTACGAAATGACCCTTGTGTGACTGTATGATTTGTTCTGTCGTTTCAGTATACTTTTGGGCTCTGCATAGAAATACACAACAATGGCTGCCGTTCTAACTTCAAGGCTGTTCAGAGCCTCTGTTCAACATTGTTTTCTCTGTAGCCAGATGTGTGTGTCTCTCTCCTGCCCCTCCATAGAGCTAAACCTGTTAGCCTTTAAGTTGCCAAACCCCCTTTTTCCATTTTTCACTGCAACAGACTGACGTGGCTACTCCTCCGGGATTTCTCCCAAACTGCATAGAATAACAGGTCCCTGTCGTGAAACAATAGAACCACCTTTAACCATCTAGGAGGGACTGATGCTAAAGCGCAGTTTACGGAAGAAGGCTGCTCGGGATGCCTCTATAAATGAGGAAGCACGAGGCAGGTTTTTTAGGGGTGGGGGTCAGCAGCCTCCTCATCTCAGGTTGCCAGACTCTGAGGGGCGAGCGGAGTTTTCCTGCCATCAGGAATTATCTCCAGGCTACAGAGAGTTCCCCTGGAAAAAAATGGCTGCCTAGGAGAGGGAATTCTATAGCATTATAGCCTGCTGAGGTCCCTCCCCTTCCCAACCCCACCCTCCCCGGGCTCCACCTCCAAAATGTCAGGAATTTCCCAACCTGGAGTTGGCAACCCTAACCAAATGGCCCATTTCAGGTAACTTGATGCAAGGTGCTTTGTTCCCTAGAAAGAACTAAGAGGCGATAGCAGCAAGGAAAAGCCAGTGGTAGAGTTCCCAGGTCCCTCGGTCGGGGTGGGGGATCCTCCGCTCCCAGCCTCCACCCCCTACCGGCTCTTACCTGGCCTGCAGGGGGGGGGGAAGTGCATGGAACGGGAACAAGATCTCAGGAGCTTCCCAGCATGACAATGAAGGGAAGGCTCCTGCTGGGGAGCCAATTTCGGAGACCTTCCCTTCCTTTTCACACCGGGAATGACATCATTCCCAGCACATCAATGAAGGCTCCAGAGTTTCCTCTCTGCCCCCCTCCCCCACAACCCCTTCCATCTCCTGGTTTGGGCTCCAGGGGACTTGGCAACCCTAGCCAGTGGCTGTGGCATATATATATATCAGCTCTGGATTAGTTGATGTACTGCCACTAAACCTCAAGGCACAGTAAAACATTCAAGCACCTTAACTGCCTTACATAGCGCCAGACCAGAGGTCCATCTAGCTTGAGTCAGGACCAGTCCAGGTTCACATCAACTACTGACTTGCCCTTTCAAAAGGAGATGCTGGAGATTGAATCTGGGACCTTCTGCATGCCAAGCAGATGTTCTACCACGGAGCCCTGGCCACTCATCATGCTATGGCCCCTCCCCAGTAGTCCAGTTGGGTTTGTAATGCGAATGTGAAAACCAAAAGTGCCCAGAATGTTCATTTGCATGACAAATGCCTTCCCACAGCTTGATACTTTTTAAAGCTGGATATGGATGAGAATGAACCCGGGACCTTCTACTCGCAAAACATATGCTCCACTACTGAGCCACTGCCCCTCACACTACCTCTTTGGAATGCAGTTTAATGGGGGGGGGATGAAGCTTTGAACCTTTCTGTGTATTTATATGAGAAAGATAAACCATAGGCAGCAGTAACAATTAACCCACGTGGTAAGAACTGCGAGGATCATATTTGCGCATTATTGGAGATGAAGGAAAATATCGACAACAGAAGAAGAATAGGAAAATTAAAATGCATGAATGCCCCATAATAGCTAAATTAACTTCTTATGTTGGAACAAAAGAAAGAAGACAAAGATGTAACAGATTTACTGAAAGCCAGCAATCTTTTACTGTTTCAATAAAGCACATGAATCTGCAACTGTTAATCATGTATTTATCTACGATGAATTAATTACTGTGTATGCACTGAGATTTCAAAAAAAACCTTCAAATATTCTTTGTTGTACTATAATAAACCCTAAAATACGTACGTCAACCACAGGCCTGCAGGACTTGTGAATTGCCAAGCTGAATGTAGCCACAGATGGTGGTAACCCACCACAGGTGCCCCCAAGTATTCAAGATGGATAGCTGTGTTAGTCTGTAGCAGCTGAAAAGAGCAAGAGTCCAGCTCACTTCTGGCTCAGGCCCTCATGGTATCTGAAGAAGTGAGTTGTGACTCATGAAAGCTCATACTCTACCACGAATTTTGTTAGTCTTATAGGTGCTACTGGACTCTTACTCTTTTCTGCTCCCAAATATTCAAGTTTTGCTGTTCGCCTGCAACTGTAGGAGATCTCAAGTGCCTGCACAGTCATGCTAATGAGATGTCAGTGTAAGTCTATTTCAGACATGGTATATGGAATTGAATTAAGGCTTTCATGTGAACTTGCTCTCTGTCCGCTTTTCTGTAGTTTCAGGTGGGTAGCTGTGTTGATCTGTAGAAGAAGAGCAAGATTTGGGTCCAGTTACAAGTTAAAGACCGACAAGATTTCCAGGGTATGAGTCTCAAAAGCTCATACCCTAGAAATCTCGTTGGTCTTTAAGGTGTGACTGGGCCTAAATCTTGCTTTCCTATAAAGACATATCCAGCCTAACATCAAATAAGCACAGAAAGCTATCTTATATTAAATTAAGCCATTGATCCAACTAGGTCAGGACGATGGCGATTATCATTGGATGGTCATCTACAAGTAGGCGACCCCAAGTTTCAGAATATCTTCCCCATCTGAAATGGCTCCAAGATGCTGCTGTTTGCCGCAGTGAGGAAACATGCAGGTAAATGCTGCAAACGGCAGCTTGCCGAGGCCATTTCAAATTGAGGAAGTGGGAGAGGAGGGGGGGGGCTTAACCCCCTCTTCCATCATGTAATGTTCCCTGTTTGGATGAGGCCCTCACGCACCTAATTTTTAGAGGGAAAAATGTTAACAACGTCATTCAAGGTAGGGTTGCCAGCCCCACACTCTGGGCAGGGGACCTCTGCCTCCACTTGCCACCCCTTTGCTCACCTAGCCAGTGTGGGGGAAAGTTGTCTAGAATCTGGAACCCCTAGAACACATAAAAATGGCACAGACATGCTCTAGAGGACTCCACTGACATCACTTCCTGTTTAAAACAGAAGTGATGGCCGCTCAGTGGGGCCAAATTGGCCCAAAAACATAGCAGAAAGAAAGAAGTTATTCCACCAGCCAGCCAACTCCCCTACCCCTCTTTCAAGGTAAGGGCATGACAACCCTAGAGGACTTCCAGTAGCATGTGTGTTTAAGCCACAAGTCTCTCCTGTTCACTGGAAACTTGTGTGCATAATAGGATTGCCATCCCCCCGCCTGGGGCGGGGGATCCCTCGATATCCCCTCCCCCCATGCCCACTTACCTGGCCAGTGGGGGGGCGCGCTTCCTGGGGCGCCCCCTCCCTGGGTGGCGCGCCACGCCCCTGGGTGTGGGGCATGCTCCTGTGCCATGAGAGTGGGTGGCAGCAGCAGCAAAGAGAGAGCAGGAAGCGGTGGCAAGAGCAGGCCGCTCTCACTGCCGCTGCTGCGGCCACTGCAGCCCACTCTCTCGCTGCACCCACCACTGCCCCGTGCAGCCAGCGCCAGCAGCGACAAGGGGCACAGCGGTGGCGGTGGTGGCAGCAAGAGAGCAGGCCGTGGCTACTGCAGCTCACTCTCTCGCCCCTGCTGCAGCCGCCCCTGTGCAGCCCGCGCTGGCAGGGACAAGGGGCATGGTGGCAGTGATAGCGAGAGAGAGAGAGAGAGAGAGAGAGAGAGAGAGCTGCCCGCTCTCTCTGCCCCTCCCTGGCACGTGTGACATCATCATGTGGGTGCCCTTCGAGCCTGTGTGATGATGTCACTTCTGGAAGTGATGTCATCACACACGTCAGGGCCGTGCGCGCACTTTGCGCGCACGCTGCCCCAACTTCCAAGAGTGGCTACGCAATAGGAGCCAGCATCCCAGTCTCCCGCTGGGAGACTTGAGGGACCCGGCAACCCCTAGTGCATAAGCATGTATGCACACCCATGAATTTCCTGGTATTGCAGTTCTTCTAGGTTTTGGTTTCATTGTTTTTTGTATTACTGCTGCTTTTTGCACTATCAAATAAGGGTTTTTTAATTTTATTATCTTAATATGTTTTAATGTTCTGTAAGCCACTTGGACTGCCCCCTTTGTGGCAGAAAGGCACAAAATATTTTAAACACATAAATGTTATCTGCTATAATTGGTGGTGGCTATCCAGTAGCTCAGAAATAGGTCTTTCCTGAAAGACTTTTAACTGGAATTGTTGCAGACTCTGCAAAGCCCAAATCTTGCCACTGAACGATGTCTTTCCCTCTCAAAAATATCAGGTCATGCTTAATCGTTCATGCTTGTTACACTTTGTATCCAAGAGTTCCTTCAAGAGAGGAATAGGTGATGTCCCGAGAGATCTCTTGTTTAGGAATTGGCCCCAATCAAACCCTCTTATCTTCAGAGATGGAGGTATATCACATCGTTCTCTGGAGGCCTATTGCAGAATAATCTCCATCGCAATAGGTCCTGACTAGCTTTTCGATCACTTTGTGGAAGGTGGCTGTCCTGTCGCCTTGACCCCATAATGAGAAAACTGTAATTCTCTCTTTTGCTTCACAAAACTTGGAAGCTGGTGAAATCTGGAAGCAATTTAGCTCTGTGGATGAGGCTATTAATTTAAATCGATTACAGAAATCTGAACTAAGATGCGTATAAATCTTCTGACCATCTCTTTAGGTTTCACTCTCTGGTGTTTACACTTCCCTTTCTTTGCTTTTCTTCTTCTTTATTTTTTTAAAAGGACATTTTATTAGTTCCTGAAGGTGGGGGGATGTTATGAGCTGAGACACTGCTCTTCCTTATGTAGTACCGATGGTTGATGCTTCTACTGTTCCACGAGTATCACCTTTCAGAGCTACCGAGAGTGAGAGACAGATGATGTGAGGTTTCAGGTACAGCCATCAAAGGTTGGCGGTTCAATCGAGTTTGACATCATCTTCCACCGAAATCAACCTGAAGGCAAATGGTTTGGTTTTGATTATCAGCCCTGGGGGCTACACCTAACCCATATCAGAGCTGCTGTTGCTACTACTTTACCTGAATTGCAGAAACCACAGATGGTAATTATAACGATAAGTGCTTACAGATTTCCTAACAACAAAGATAATTTGTTTTCTCCATGCCTTGTTAGAAGGGGAATTCTGTTCTGGTAACTGGGTGGCTTGCGAATCAGGCGGTGGCCTTTCACCTCTCGTGTCCCCAACTTGACTGCAGCCCCCGCAAATGCGGTGATTAGACACCGATCTGACAAGAAGGGGTCTTGTGAAGGCTTTGAGGTAGGGGGCTGTTTTTGTTCTCCGTTCCCACTTTTCCAATTTTGTGGGCAAAACAGACGTGTAACCAAAGACTTTTGTTGGAAATGCCTGAGGAGCCAGGGCCCTCTTGGCAGAGATGGGACTTCACTTGAAAGAAAAATGCCTGCCGTCCCACTCAATTGAAGACGACAACTAAGTAAAAACAAAAACGCTGAGGCAAAAGTGCTCTTGTAGCTCTGGTTCTGTGGACATCCTGAAATACAGACGATTAAATAAAGGTTAAAGCAAGAGGTGGTAAGGTACGTTCTTCAGACCATGTCCGGACAATTGTGTCTGCCTGCCTGACTAACCAAGGGTTGCCACTGACCCAGTCTGAGAGAGCATTCTCTTGCTTCTGCTGTGGCTCTCTCATTGCTTTTTTGTAAGAAGTGGGAAAAAAACAGGGTTGTGTGCATCATGACATCACTTCCTGTGAAAACCCCAAAGTGACATTACAGCCACCCCATGATGGTGGAGGCATGCCCTAAATCTCTATGGTCTTTACCAGACAGGCCAGACTGCTGTGATGGCCAGACAAAAAGGCAGGTAGGATGCGGCCCTCTAATTAAAGGTTGGCCCTTTTAGCTTAAAAGAACAGGCGGAAGCATTCCTACATGGGGACCTGTGATGTAGTTTCCTAAGTCCTGTGCTTTGCTTTTTCTTATAAGGGCGAATGAAGGAAGGGACGTAGAATGTGAGAGGTTAAGAGGAGATGGAAGTCAGTTGGTGGCAGAGTAGAGAGAGGAACAGCTGACATAGGGGCTACATAATAGACTTACCAACTCCAGGTTATGAAATTCTTGGAGATTTGCGGGTAGAGGGTGGGGTTTGGAAGGGGAAGGAACGTCATGGGGTATAATGCCATAAAGTTCAGCCTCCAAAGCAGCCATTTTCTCTATCAAAACTGATCTCTATAATCTGGAGACCAGTTGTAATTCTGGGAGATCACCGGGCCCCACCTGGAGGTTGGCAACCCTACTACATAGCCAGCAGTTCCTCGTTACTGAATTCCTTCGTTTGCTTTCTTCCCTGCTTATAGTTATTGTTTAGTTGTTCCATGTTTATTGTGTTAATTCATGTCATAAAGAAATATTTATAGCATCTCTGTTTCTGGAGGTTTTCACGCAGAGCCATCTGTCGAGAATGCTCATAGGTTGGATCCAGCGAAATTTTCCACTAACAGGAGGAAGAGCGGCAACATTTGCCAATTTTTTCCTCCTGTAGTGGTTCCATATCTCCCCCACATGCTGGTTCTCAATGTTCGCTGCTAGACGTTACAGCGTGCACAACTCTGACCCATGAACGCCATTGCCC
The DNA here is from genome assembly GCF_028583425.1 of Eublepharis macularius. Taxonomy (NCBI): domain Eukaryota; kingdom Metazoa; phylum Chordata; class Lepidosauria; order Squamata; family Eublepharidae; genus Eublepharis; species Eublepharis macularius. The sequence goes on along the minus strand of NC_072795.1, from coordinate 13,296,979 downwards.
TTTTCCAGCTGAACCACGGCCGTTTTAAAATGGCTTTTTCAACACCCAAAAAGGCACAAGAGATGGGGAAAGATGAGTTCCTGGTTACACTATGCTGTGAACCCGGTCAGAATCAAGCCCTCACAGCTTCTTATTTGAAATAAATAAAACACATTTTTTAAAAAAAGAATCAAGGCCTCATGTCATTTTTAAATGGCCTCAGTTCAGCTGTAAAATGGCAGCGGAGTCCACCGGTCTGACCTGTGAACATCATAACATTTAGTTGTGCCCTGAGATACACTGCCTTGGGACATGGAGGTGCCCTTTAACTATCATGGCTGAAAGACACGGATAGACCTATCCCTTATGAATAATCTTTTTTTTTTTAAAAAAAAACCAGCTAAGTCATGACTGCATCTTGTGGCAGTGAATTCCATGAATTAATTATGCATGTGACCTGGATAGCCTAGGTGAGCCTGATCTCATCAGATCTCAGAAGCTAAGCAGAGTCGGCCTTGGTCAGTAATTGGATGGGAGAACTCCAAATAAAACCAGGGTTGCCATGCAAAGGCAGGCAATGGCAAACCACCTCTGTTCATGTCTTGCCTTGAAAATCTTAGCAGGGGTCACCATAAGTGAGCTATGACTTGATGGCACGTTCCTCCACCACGTTCCAGGTTGGCAGCCACCCCCGCACCCTGTAGCAGTGAGTTTCACAATTTAGCTATGAGCTGTGTGAAGTAGTATGTCCTTTTGTCTGTTCTGACCCCCCCCCTCAACTTCAGTGAATGACCCCAGATCCTAGCGATTGCACTGTAGATTATTTGACATGGAAAAAAATTAAATAGGAGTAGGTTGCTTATCTTGGCAAGAACATCCCTCCCACGGCAACTACAAACATGTCAGTAGGGAATTCCTCTGGTTATACATTTATAGAATCATCATAGGGCTCTTTAACCCACGTCACCATCACCTGCTTTGCATGTGTGAATGTGTTGGTCCCAGGTCATAATCACTTCACCTCACATAGAGAATTCAAAGTGCTTCTCATACATTACCTCTGAATATCTTGAGCCAGAGTAATTATCCTCATATTGCTGACCAGCAGCTGAAACCGAGAATTAGTGGTTTGCCAAAGTCATACACTTCCATAACAGATGCAAGATGTAAGATTTGAACCCAGCACTTCCTGAGTCATAGTTCAATGTTTAAGCTGCTATACTACAGAATATTTTAGGGGCACGTTAGACAGGCACCCTGACTTGAGTAGTCCATGTAAACACAATGTTGTCAGATTTCAGAAGCTAAGCGGGGTCAGCCTTGGTTAGTAACTGGATGGGAGACCTCCAGAGAAGACCAGGGTCTCTATGCAGAGGAAGGCAATAGCAAACCACTTCTGTTGGTCTCTTGTCTTGAAAACCCCACCAGGGGTCGCCATAAGCCAACTATGACTTGACAGCACTCTCCACCACCACCAAATGGGGACTAGACATATTTATAGATTTTAGCAATGGTTATTAGCTATGACAGCTATATGGTACCCCCACATCCAGAGATAGTACACCTCTGAATCACAGTTGCTGGGGGGAACCTGAGGGTCGCTATAAGAATGAAAATGCTGCCCTAAATAAACCTTTTTTTGATTTCACAGCATTCTTCTCATGCTCTTAATGTTTCCACTTCCAGCACCCAGTGACTCTTCCTCAGGCCCTTTCACTATCAGTTGTGCTTATTTTCTGTCACAGACCCAGTTCGTGGGTGATGAGGAGATGGAAAAACTTATACACGGGATGGAGAGCTTGTGAGCAAGAATTGGTGGAAAGGGAAGGGTTAAGCCTCCTTCCCAGGAAAAAACCCTCCCCTCATTAGTATTAAATACAAAGGTTGGGGAGCAAGAGGGGTTGCCTAGCAACACATAGTTGGGCCTAGGACAAGAGAGGAACTTCTTTTGATTAAGGCTGCCAACTCTGCATTGGGAAATTCCTAGATATCTGGTGGCTGAGAGCAGAACCACAAGTGACAAAAGGCACAGATTGGACACTTGTCATCTTCCCTCAAGTTTTGATGGGAAATGTAGGCAGCTTGGCGGAATGTTGGACAAGTGACAGTTGAAAAGTCCATTGGACAGCAGTCGGAGAGCCAAGCTGCAAGACCAGGACGCCTACATTTCCCATCAAAACTTGAGGGAAGCTGGCAAGTGTCCAATCTGTGCCTTTTGTCACTTGTGGTTCTGCACTGATCCTGCTGCATGGCCCAGGCTAGCCCAATCTTGTCAGCTCTCAGAAACTAAGCAGGGTCAGCCCTGGTTAGTACTTGAATGGGAGACCATCAAAGAAGACCAGAGTTGCTATGCAAGGGCAGGCCATGCCAAATCACCTCTGTTCGCCTCTTGCCTTGAAAAGCCCAGCAGGGGATACCATAAACCAGTTATGAGTTGAGGGCACTCTCCATCACCAGTGACTACTTTGACTCAGAGCAGAACCACAAGTGACAAAAGGCACAGATTGGACACTTGTCTGCTTCCCTCAAGTTTTGATGGGAGATGTAGGCAGCTTGGCGGAATGTTGGACAAGTGACAGTTGAAAAGTCCATTGGACAGCAGTCAGAGAGCGAAGCTGCGAGACCAGGATGCCTACATTTCCCATCAAAACTTGAGGGAAGCTGACAAGTGTCCAATCTGTGCCTTTTGTCACTTGTGGTTCTGCTCTGAGCTATCCATTTAGTGGACTCATGGCTGCTGATCCACTGGAAGCGGCCCATCTCCTCTGAAGTTATTGCCCCAAATCTAGCCATGTTTCCCTTGCATTTTACAGCCTACTAGCTGTATCAAGAACCTCTGGCTTTTGGCTCAAGGGCCAAAAGTAACTCCAACAATGCTATCTGGTCTTTTGCCGCACCAGCACTTCCTTCATATCACATGAGGTTTGCTTGTGCGCCTGCGGGGACCGTTCATGCTTAAATAAGCCTCTATTTGGACTTGAGGCTTAAAAAGCCATTGTCTGAAGTGCTGCGTTTTGCCCCGATTAAGAGAGGAAAGCAAGCGGAATGAAACAGAACAGAACACCAGTGGGTTGATCTCTTTGCTACGGCCGCTTTTGAAATGTTTGCACTGTTGGTCAGTTGCTTTCTACGTCAGCTTTGATTCTAGCTTCTCATCCTTATAATTAAGGCTCCGGGTTGCGGGAGTCATCCAGAGGCATCTATGCATGCTCTGGAGCTATTTTGAGGCTCGTGTCAGACAGTCGATTTTAATGCCGTGGTTAAGAGGCATCGTTGCCCTTGGTGTAGAGATTTCTTTTCTCCCGACATCTCTGCTCAAACCAGCTTTTGTATCCCTTTAATAACCTGCAAAACCTGTTTAGCAGAAGTGAAAGTGGGGTGTGTGTACACACTAGGAGCAACAATGCCTCTTTGATGCTCCCTTCAGCTCTGAAAAATTACTGCTGGCATCTTGTGCGACTGCCTTCTAAGCACAGCCTTTCCACTGTACTCCTTAGATTTGCTTATAAAACCCTCTGAATTTCAAAGGCTGGGTAGAGGGCCAAATGCTGTTGAAAAGTATTGTGGGGGAAAAAAATAATGCGCAGACTGGAGGCTATTTCTTTTCCATCAGTTCTTACACACCCCATTTCCCACATTTGTGCAAGTTTCGATAGTAAGGAAGGAGGTGGTAGGGGGTGTTCTTGTTAGGAAATGCAGTCTTGTGTCGTTTGGATCTTTTTGTCACTCAAGTTGCTGCAATCTTGCAACTTTTTATTTTTTTACACTAATCTATCACCACATGTGTGGCCCTACACTTGCCTTTTCTCAAACACGGGCTGTTCTACATGTCCTTATAGGGATGGCCTTCTCATGGAATGCTGGCAGATTTCCCCCATGATTCCAGATGTCTCATTTGCAAAACACTTGCAAGCTGCTTGGTTTCTGTTATTTAGGTGCCTTTCCTGGGACTGCACTTTCCCTGGTCTTTTCTTTTGCTGCGGACTGACAGAGTGATTCTTCTGTTTTCTTGGGCATGTGAATGGTTAAAACGCTCTGAGGAATCATCTGATCACAGCCCATCTCCTCCCCCGAAGCTCTCAGCAATCGCACATGTTCAGAGCAAATAATAATAATAATAATAATGAAAGGGAGACGGGAAACGATGTCGAAAGTGCCCGACCTCCCCTCCCAAACTGCAAGGTAAGTGGTTTTGGGGAATGTGTGTGGAGGCTGAGTTTTTGGAGCAAAACACACACAAAAAGCGGGAAAACGGTGGGAATGACTGGCTGTGTGGAAATGGCCATACACACTCTAGCAGTAAAAAAGCATCTGGAATCCTTGTTGCTGAGTATCATACCATAACACAACTGTATATCTGAGATACCATGCCTGTGTCTGCGTTAGGTTCCCAGGATGCAGCCAGCAACCCCTGGGAGCATACCAGAACACTGTCAGCCCAGAACACTGACATCACTTCTGGTAAAATCCAAAGGCAGTATCGTTAGATACTCTGGGATTTACAAGAACTCGATGGTAAAACCATAGAGTTTTTGTAAATTCTAGGCTGGACATGACATCAGTTTTTACTGGACGTTATAGCCCTTGCTCCATCTCCCCCTTCCTCCTGCTGGTGCTTCCTGCTGGGCAGGCAAAGAAACAGGGAGACCTGGAATCCCTAACACAAATAGCCGCACCATGGAGAGCTGAATGATGATAACAACAACAATAATAACATTCGATTTATATACCGCCCTTCAGGACAACTTAACACCCAGTCAGTGCAGTTTACAAAGTGTGTTATTATCCTCCTCCTGACAATCACCCTGCGAGGTGGGTGGGGCTGAGAGAGCTCCAAAGAACTGTGACTAGCCCAAGGTCACCCAGCTGGCTTCAAGTGGAGGAGTGGGGAATCAAACCCAATTCTCTGGATTACAGTCCTGCTGCTCTTAACCACTATGCCAAACTGGCTCCCTGATGATCCATATGTAGGCTTGTCATTTGTCTGCCCACACCAGATAAACCCATGCTATCTGCCCCAATCCCCTGCCCTTGGGAAACTGAGACGTGACGTGATGGTTCCACGATGTCGCTCCTGGGTTTTTCGTGAATGAACGCATTACAGGTAAGCCGCGGGTCCCTGAGGAAGTCCTGATGAAAGCTGCTATTTAGCTGGCTGCAGTTAGGACTGGCAGTGGCTCCTCGTTATTGGAGATGGGGGTCCAATTGGAAATGTGTTGAGACACCTGTAAGGAAACGAAGGAAAGTTTTTGGTTTTGTGGACCTCTCCTCCCAACCTATGGGGTACATACCTTGATTTAAAGCGACAGCATTGAAGAAGCAACCAGAAGTGGGTCCTGGTTACCCCTCCTCTTTTCTGTGGAATTAAAAAAGACGTTGCCTTGATGAATGGACAAGTTGGATAAAAATCCGAAATAACATATCCTTTGTCTACTTGCATGAGGTTATAATTTAGGAATATCCTCTTAAACAAGATTTTTTAGCCTATTCTATACATTTGTAATGATTGATATGAAATAACTGGTAACTGTAATTTTGGAATACACTTCGTTATAAATTTCTTACATGTATTCTTGGTGAATCATTGTTAGATATCCGGATGTATGTTTGCATTGTTACTTTCTGCTTGGGAAACTGAGGAGCAGGAGAAAAAAATGACAGCAAAATGGCCTCCATGGTAACATTCTAGGAACTTCCCCATGTCTTTATGATCTCTATCATAGAGATTAGTGGAAATTCCTAGAGAATCACTGGACAGTGATGTCACATCCCCCCAGACTCTTCCCTCCCCAGGCACCGCCCTTAGAATCTCCTGGCATTTGATCCTCAGTTTCCAAGCACACGGTGCTTATTCAGACTGTAATATATGTAGGAAAAGGGCCTCAGCCTGACCCAAAGAGTCCTGTGTGCACGTGTGTGTGTGTGTCTGTGGGGTGGGGTGGGGGTTTCTACTTGGTCTATTGGGGAAACCTACATGTATAAATGCGGGGTTTCCCAATAGGCCAAACAGTGCACTTCTAGGATTGTTGTGTGTAAAGAAAATGGCCCAGGTTGGGGCTGGACTGAAGACCTTCTCTAGGTATACCATAGTTGTGATCCAAAACAGGCCCTGTGTGCATGAGACCTGAGACAAACTCACAAGTTACATTTCACTATTACCCAGGACACATGGTGGGGATGCCGTGCTCAAGTTGTGTTCTCTGTAGTATGTGAACCGGCAGCTTACAATCCATAATAAAAAATGTTACACTACTAAGAGGTCAAGGGGAAGAGGAGGAGGAGGAGGCATGGACCGGGCAAAGAAAGGGTTATTTTTCCAACTCAAGTTCTTGTTGATGCTTTTATTTTCAGTCCCCCAGAGCTCTGGTAAACAAGCCAGCAAGATTGTTTGCTAAGTGGCTATTGCCCTAAAGTCTCTTTGCTCAGGTCTGGCTTGTTGGAAAGGGAGCTTTCTTTCTGACTGAAGGTGACCCTGCGTTCAGGTTGTTAGCGGAAGGAAGAAAAGGCTTGTCAGCTATTGATCTCAGACAATTGGAGACATTCCCTGTCAGCTGCAGACCCCTGTGTATGTTAAGACAAAGGGGCTTACCCCTAGATCTGAACAGCTGGTTTCAGTTGAAGTGTCCTTCTGGGGCGGCTTTCAGAAGAAAGCCCGCCGTTCCCATTTGATTCAGGATAGGAATGAATGTCAGGCATGCCCACATTTCCTCATCCAAAGAAACCATACATGAGTCTTCATTGTCAGTGAGTTTTTTCTCCTCCAATAGAATATCTGATGCTTCATTTACCATGAAGCTGCAAACAAGGAAGCTATCCATACGACGAAGCTGTAGGTGAGAAACAAACCCCGATTCAGACTGTCGTGGCAAACCGCAGTCCGATTGAAGACCGTCTAAACCAGGAAGTCTTCCATCTTGGCTCTGTGCTCGGAGGGAAGAGGGAGAGGCCAAGCAGCCCTGAAAACAAACCACACTTCTTCTCAGTAAGATGGAACTCCAGTTTGTTTGGCACATCTGAAGACAGTGCTGGGCCGTTTCCAGACAGCTTACCTGCAGCCGCTCCATGCTGCAACATCGCGGATCGTGCCGGGGAAAACGCGAAATATCGCGTTTTCTCGCGCGAGTTTTGCGCGACGTCGGTGACATGTGGAAGAAGGCAGCCTATAGTTTTCAGAACAGTAAAGAGTCCAGTAACCAACTTTACTGTAGCATAAGCTTTTGAGAATCACAGCTCTCTTCATCAGATGCAGATGCAGAGAGACTAACCAACCAATAAAGTCTTAAAGGTGCTACTGGACTCTTTATTATTTTGCAACTACAGACTAACATGGCCGAGTCCTCTGGATCTATAGTTTTCAGAGAGCTGAAAGTGGTTTGAGAGATATTTCCCTTCCTATGTTAGATGCACAGGCTTCTTTGCTCTCATTCTCGTCTCTGGTCAAACTAGTGGGCAGCTTTTGGAAGCACAAGCAGTTTAGTGGAGGCCAAAATGGGTCAGGGGCCCTTGGCCGATTCCGCACGGCTGACCTAAAGCCGGGACATTGATAAGGTTGATCTGCCTGACTTACCCACCGCGTAGACTTCCGGGCCCCCTATCCACTTATCTGCATCCTGGATCCAGCTCTGCTGTATCTGAACTTTGCAGCTTAGACCTGCCAGGTGATTGACTCGGTCCTCACAACTGATCCTCTTGTGGACCCAATCCATTGGGTGATAATGAACTTTATCAGGACGTTGTGATGGCTAACGGCTTAAATGGCTCAAAAAGGGGATTCAAGATATTCATGGTCTGGGAAAAGCCATGATAGCTAAGCGAAACCTCCGGACAGAAGTTGTGAGCATGTTTATTTGTTTATTTATTTATTTATTTATTTATTTGTGTCATTTATAGTCTGCCTTTCTCACTAAGACTCAAGGCGGATTACACAGTGTGAGATTAGCACAGTCGATATCAAGGACATTTCCATAAACGATGCCATAGGATACAAAAATGCAAGTTTACAAAGACATAGCATTAGCAAGAAGCCAATACAGAGTTGAAGAAATTCTGAAACGGAGCATAAGCAATTCTAGGACTGACATTAAACAACACAGGACTACCCAGTAGGATCATACTTGAAGCACAGGTAGAACATAGGAGCGCATACTTAAAGTGGACAGATAGGATGAAAGGGAACATAGCGGTGAAGTCTACGGTCCCTAACTCATTAGCAAAGCACCTGAGACCCCCCTCCCTACAATACAGCCCTCCTATCTGCCTTTTTGACTAATTCGGTTTTCATTGTTTGCAGAAAGTCAGGAGGGTGGGGGCTCTCCTGACCTCCTCAGGCAGGCCGTTCTACAGGGTAGGGGCTACAACAGATGGACAGCAACAAGGGAAACATTTGTCCTCCATTCTCTACTTGTGTTCCTTCTAGAGCATTTGATTGGCCACTGTGGGAAGAGGATGCAGGACTAGAAGGATCTTTGGTTTGATTCAAGAGGACATTCACATTTGTCTTGCACCATTCACCTCCATCCCCACCCCCAAGCCAGCCTTCTCCTTGTGTGCCCAGCTGCTGCCACTATCCCCTTCACGGACACTGTTTACCCCTTTTCCATCCTTTTTTGCCACGCCATCCGAAGCTGCACGAAACCATCTCCCTCTTTCCGCCTCCTCTCCAGCAAAGACTAATTCAGGAGAGAGTTGATGCAGGTGGACAAACAAGATTAACGTGAAAGAGCAGCTCCCCCTGCACCGGCTGCCCTCTGCACAACTCCCAGGAATTGGTCTGATGTGATTTGTTCTTTGCATGTCCACAGAATCAGGCATATCGATTGTGATATTCAGAACGGATAAAGCAAGGCTGGTGAGAAGAGGGTCTAATCCAATTGCTTACTGTGCCGGCTAACGGAAATAGGTGAATCTCCACCCATCAGCACAGCATGAAAGCCCTGTCACTGCGCAAAATCATGTAAGTTTCGTTCCAACCATCAGGTCCTCTTATTTTCTCATTATTTCCAATGTGGAGCCACCCTCCAAGGATAAGCATTCAGTGTGTCTCTGACTGGTATCTTTAGGTAAAGAGGAAGCTGAATTTTGGCATGTAACAGGTCCAAAAACTCTCAGGGGAAAGTGCTGGGAAGAGCCACCCTTTTCCCTCCCACTCAAAATCCCTGTAATACCAGTGCTGCTTATTAACTGATGCTTTATAGCATTGGATGTTCTGGATTGAAGGATACAATGCTGAACTGATTGACTGTTGTGCATGGCTCAATCAATGATCTCATGCTAGTAAACTCTCTGATTCCTTCATGCCCTGGAAGTACGGTTACCAGCCCCTCACTGGGGGGGGGGAGGATGCCCTGGATGCAGACTGTCCCCCCCTCTGCCACTCAACTGGCTGGTGGAGGGAACAAATGCAGGGACTTACCAGTTGCGGCCAGTCCTTCCAAGTGATGTCATGATATCTCCGGTAACACAATGATGTCACTTCCTATACACCTGGAAGTGATGTCATCACATTGCTGGGTAAAGTCCTGATGTTTGGGCAAAAAGCACAGACTTTTTGCACAAATACCAAAGCAGTTCTGGTATGGCGGTGATATGATGACGTCACTACCACAAGCGAGAGCATCACATCACCGGTGAGTGCATGTTAAGTCTCCTCTGTCATCCACCATCTCCCCCTGTCCCCCCCGTGGCTGCCAGAGGCAACCTGGCAACCCAGCCTGGAAGTCTTTGGGAGAGCTGCTGCTCAGGGATCAAACAGAGGAGACAAATGCAAACTTCAAGCTTGTGCAGCCTCGGATTGCCTTGGGGTCATTCAAGGAAGGAAGTGGGAGTTAACCCTTCAGTCTCTACTTAGTTTTGCTATTTGAATCCAGCTCCCCTCTGCTCTTCTATTAGTATTTTAGAGGAGAAAATACATGTTTCTTCAGGTCACATCTCTTTTTTTTTAATGAAAATGCTAATGACAGTGGTGGGGGGAGTGTTTTGAAAAGCTGAACTGTGTGGAGGATGAAGGGTTAAACCGTTTCTTTTCCTTAACAGCCCCGGGGCAAATTGAGGTCGCATGAGCCTACACTTAATGTTTTAGGGATGGAATGGTATGAGACCTCACCCTGGAGAGCTCACCCTTTTTTGCACAGGGGTCCTAGACTGAACTCCTGGTATCTATAGTGAAAAACATCTCTGGTAAGTAACACAGCTTGGAGAGATCCTTGCTCGGGAGTTTTTTCGCCAGTTAGAACTGACAGTATATTGGGCAAGATGGACCCATGTATTGATGGCTCAGTGTAGGAGTCCTCTGTCCTTTAATAATTAAAGTTTGGCACATGTGCAAAGAGAGCTGGCTCTAAAACGCACACATTCGTTCATTCTCGGGCATGCTGTTGCCGAGAAAGCTGCCAGACAGCATGCGCTCCAGTCTGTCCTCCTTGGAATAGCTGTGTGCGTGCAAAGCACCATCCCTTCGAGCGCTATCTTTCGTTTTAAAAAACAGACATCCTAATCAAAATGTATTTGTGCATTTTGGTCAAACCTTAACAAAGCACCAGTCTTCCGACAGCGGCGTTTGCAAATTATTCTGCGTCGGGGCGTGGGAAAGGAGGATACAAGAAAACAGCATGTTTTCAATGATTCCAAAATTCCGATTCCATGGAATTAGCGAGAATGGTGCTCTCAATCACATTCAGGCCCAGCCGTAGCATAGAAAGTGTCAGCACAAACAGAAAACATTTTGAAATGTTGTGACGGGATAAAGAACCGGCTCTTGTCATCTTAATTATAGCTTTTATTATTTACAAACAGAATCGGGCCTTGGGCACGAGAAGGAGAAGGAGGTGGGGGTCTGGAGGCGAGTGTCGCTGGCAGGCAGTTGCTAACAGGCAACGGCAAGCGGTTAGGGAGTTCATTAAAAGAAAATGCTGGCTGCTTTGCAGATCGGTAGGAAACAAGCTCAGATCCAACGTTTTCATCTCCTTTCATTGGCATTAGGAAAGAAAACAATGGAGCTGAAAAACAATGAGATGAAATTCACAAGAGCAAATGCTGAGCATTATCCCACAGCCAGAAAAAGCATATGCCGAATTTGGTTCCTAACACTTTATTCTCCAAGATGCCTTTTTGGGGTTTCTTTTCCCTTTGTAATGGAAAGCTCCGAATAGCATTTGCAGGGTCAGTTGACTTTGGAGGGGAGAATATTGGAGGCTAGGGCTGCCGTTGTCCTTCTGTGAGAAGGGAATTCCATGCCCCCAGCTCTCATTTCCTGCTGTGGTTCGGAGCAGCAGAAGAAAAATAAAAAAAAAAATGCTGTCAGGCTGACGGTGTAACATCATTTCTGGGGGAAACCCAGAACATAAGAACATAAGAGAAGCCATGTTGGATCAGGCCCATCCAGTCCAACACTCTTGTGTCACACAGTGGCCAAAAAACCAGGTTTCCTCAGGAGGTCTGCCAGTGGGGAAGCGACACTAGAAGCCTTCCCACTGATTGCCCCCCCCAAACACCAAGAATACAGAGCATCACTGCCCTAGACAGAGAGTTCCATCTATACCTTGTGGCTAATAGCCACTGATGGACCTCTGCTGCATATGTTTATCCAATCCCTTCTTGAATCTGTCTATGCTTGAAGCTGCCACCACTTCCTGAGGCAGTGAATTCCATGTGTTAATCACTCTTTGGGTGAAGAAGTACTTCCTTTTATTATTTATTTATTTATTTATTTATTTATTTATTTATTTATTTATTTATTTATTTATTCAATTTATATACCGCCCATCCCCAGGGGCTCTGGGCGGTGAACAGTTAAAATTGATAAAAACAAAAACTAAAATCAATATACAAATAATAAAACAAATTAACAAGGTGCAGTGGTGGGGAGAACCTTCCCCACCCCAAAGGTGGGAGGCCGACATGGCACCACCCCCTTCAATCACCAAACGCCTGGTGGAACAGCTCTGTCTTACAGGCCCGGCGGAACGATAATATGTCCCGCTGGGCCCGGGTTTCCATTGACAGAGCGTTCCACCAGGCTGGGGCCAGGACTGAAAAGGCCCTGGCCCTGGTTGAAGCGAGGCGGGCTTCCTTAGGGCCGGGGACCACAAGTAAATATTTATTCGCTGATCGGAGCGATCTCCGGGGAACGTACAGGGAGAGGCGGTCCCGAAGATATGCCGGTCCCAACCCACTCAGGGCTTTAAAGGTAAGAACCAACACTTTGAACCTGATTCGGAATTCAACTGGAAGCCAGTGCAGCTGGCGCAGGACAGGTGTGATGTGTGACTGGTAAGGTATACCAGTCAGGACCCGTGCCGCCGCATTCTGGACCAGTTGTAGTTTCCGGATCAGGCCCAGGGGTAGCCCAGCGTAGAGTGAGTTACAGTAATCTAGCCTGGAGGTGACCGTTGCATGGATCACTGTAGCCAGGTCCAGAGGCGTCAGGTAGGGGGCAAGTTGCCTGATCTGACGAAGATGGAAAAATGCAGACTTGGCAACCGCCGTGACCTGGGCCTCCATTGATAGGGAGGCATCCAGGAACACACCCAGACTCTTTACCACTGGCAAAGTTGCCAGTGGTGTCCCATCCAGGGCAGGGAGCTGGATCCCAACATCTGGCAGCCCCCGTCCCAGCTGCAGGACCTCCGTCTTCACTGGGTTCAATTTCAGCCTGCTCTGTTTCAACCATGCCGTCACAGCCTCCAAAGCTCTGGCCAGATTGTCTGGGGCCGTGTCTGGCTGGCCGTCCATCAACAGAAAAAGTTGGGTGTCATCCGCGTATTGATGACAACCCAGCCCAAACCTCCGCACCAACTGGGCGAGGGGGCGCATATAGATGTTAAATAACATCGGGGAGAGTATCGCCCCTTGGGGAACCCCACACACCAAAGGGTGACGGGGCGATAGATCTCCCCCGAGCGCCACCCTCTGTCCCCGACCCTGGCGAAAGGAGACCAGCCACTGTAAGACTGTAAGGTTATCCATTCTAACCTGACTGCTCAGCAATTTCATTGAGTGCCCACGAGTTCTTGTATTGTGAGAAAGGGAGAAAAATACTTCATTCTCTACCTTCTCTATCCCATGCCTAATCTTGTGAACCTCTATCATGTCACCCCTCAGTCATCGTTTCTCCAAGCTAAAAACCCACAACTACCACATCTACCAAGCTAAAGAGCCATAACTACCAGTACCAAGAAGTGACATCATGACTGTCTAGGAATTGAAAGAAACTCTCTGGTTAACCATAGAGCTTTCATCAATTCCTAGAGAGGCATGACATTACTTCTCCCCACTACCCAGACTCTATCTGACCCTCTGATCGCCAGGCTGAACCTGGCAACCCTACTGGATTCCCATGAATTGTTTTAAATTAAGGCATGTATGTATTGATCATAACTGATACCAGCAGTGTTAATTAGAAAGGAGCACCTGTCCTATCCTCAGGATACACATTTGTTCTCTGTCCAAACATTGCTGCTATTCACCTTTCCTTGTACATTCTCTCTGCATTTTCAGTCTTCTGAGTTCGGAGATGAGTGTTTCTCAAAGAGATACATTCTAATGCAGCTTTAAGTCAAATTGCAGTTTAAATGTTTGTTAGTAGCCAGTTCCTTCCATTGACAGCCAAGCAACATCAAACTCGGGCATAGAACTTCTTTGTGTACGTGAATCACACGGCTCAGAGCATCACGTATCTCTTTACCACCTGCAATCAAATTCTTGGGGAGAAGCATCAGGCAACATGCAGTAGAAAGTGTTACTCCCAGATCAACCCAGCCCCCAAATGAAAGAAGCTTGAAGCAGAGGAGGCCTATTCCCCTATCCCCCACTTCACCAACAATCCAAGCTGCAACTTGACTACCAGAAAAATGCTGAGCACTCCGTGTATTTGGTCTCTCAAGTGGGTTTCGATGCTCTCCTCTGGTCAGTGAACAGCCAGATAATGACCTTGGACTGAATCTACCTTTGCTCCTCTCCAGGGGAATGCAGTCATGGTGTGGCAGCAACGCTGTAGAAAAAGATAAGAGAATTTCCCTAAAAAGATATACAAACTGGTGACTAAACAGCTGGCCATATTCTCCACTTACCTACTCACAATTCATGATGATCCAGCTGCCTTAGAGTTGTCAGGACCCATTACCCTTCTGGCGGGAGGGCAGGTACCCAGTACTTACCTTCTCTGTGTCCCTGTGTCTGCGTGATGAAGTCACTTCCGGTGATGTCACTTCTGGGTGATGTCATAGTGCAGGCATGGGAGCGCATGTGCACTTTGCAGAGAGCTGATTTGGGCCTCAAATGTTTGGGGCCTCAAATGTTTGGGGCCCAAATCGGCCAGCTGTGAAGTGCGGGAGTGCTCTTGGGGCAGTGTGTGGACGTCTGTTTCCATGCCTTTTCCTCTCCACTAGCCAGATGAGTGGTGGCAGAAGGTGGGAGTGGGGGATCCTCTGCTCCCACCAGGGAACTGGTATCCCTAAGAGGCCCAATAACAACAACTACTTCACTTAGGCATATGAAGGGTTACCACTCTGAATGTGGAACTTCCTGGAGATTTTATGACAGCTCCTAGGTAGGGCAGAGTTTGTGGATGGGGATGTAATGCCGTAGAGTTTGTACTCTAAAGTTTCCATTTCCTTCAGGTGAACTCATCACTGTAGCCTGGAGATCAGTTGTAATTCTGGGAGAACTTCCGTGCCCGCCTGGATGTTTGCAACCCTCCGGGTGTTTCTTTCCACTCCAGTTGAGCTCAGGGTTTTCAAAATGGACTCAGCAACAACCTGGAGACGAGAATGTGAGTCCTGAGCATAGCAAACAGACAATGCTAGGAGGTAGCACCAGAGGAGGTAGCTTCTGTGGCCAGTTGGTTGACCCTCTAGGTCAACTGGTTGGCCACTGTAGGAAACAGGAAGCAGGACTAGATGGAATCCTGGCCTGATTTGGTAGCCCTCTTCTTATGTTCTTATGTCAGCAACCTTCTTGAAGTCCCTGTGGCCAAGAGGGCCATATGCCGGAGATTTGTTTGCTATAATTGGTCCCCCTTCAGTCCCCTGGAATCTGACAGTTTACAACTAACTGGCAAATTGCCCCTGCATTATTAATGCTGCTTTAGTACTGACTGCTTATTTCTCTGTTCCACAAAAGAAAACTTCACCACACTTACATTCTGTGCTGGGAAAAGGAATTGTGCATCAAAGAACTGGGAGCAGAAGAGTTAGGTTTTGCTTCCTGAATGGTGAAGCCTTTCGCAGAGTTTGATAGCAATGCAAACAACGTTTACAAATCATCCAAGAAAAATTGAGTCTTAAGAAACTGGGTCTTGGCCTTGTCAGAATCAAGGCCGGCACCAGGGTTTCTGGTGCCTGAGGCCGGGGGCAGCTTCAGATCTGCTCCTGCCCCCTTGCGCACACTCACAGAGTGTACACGTGCACCCTGACTGTGGGGCAGTGGGTAGCTGGGTGGGAGGCTGCCCATTCAGACTGCCCCATGCTGCTGCCTCTGGCAGCAGGCATGGCGGGTGGCTGGGGAGGCATGCATGTGTCCTCCCAACCCTCCTGCTCTGTTGCTCTGTGCGCTGCCCCTGCCGCCTACCACGCCTGGCCCGTGGCTGCTAATCCTGGCCGGGGTGCATGTTGGTGGTGGCAGCAGTACGGGAGGGCTGGGAGGCTGCAGTAGCTGCAGACCAGACATGGCAGATGGCTGGGGCGGCACAGCGGCTTCCCATCCCTCCCGCTCAGCCGCCCGTGCGCTGCTCCCGCCAGCTCTGCGGCGCGTGCCCCAGCCCCCAGCGCCCTCTCTGGTGCTTCAGCGCTAGAGGCAGCTGCCAGCCCTGCCTCAATGGAGGCGCCGGCCCTGGTCAGAATCATATGTTTCAGTGGGAGATCCTTTTTGCCCTTTTGGCTTCAGATCTGTGGAGCCAGGCTTCTGCGGCTGAGGTAATGGAAGCAATTCCATGCCTTGTTGTTATTTATTATTATTTCCTACCCTTCCTCCAAAAAGCTCAGGCCGCTGTACGGAGCTCTCTCCTCCTCGAGTTTATTTCATGATGACCCTGTGAAGTAGACAGGATGACTGTCCCAAGATATAAATTTTGTGATAAGTGAGATTTTAAGATGAGTCTCTGCAGTCCACATTCACCGCTCTAATACTTGAAGCTGAATTAGTCTAAGTTAGACTGCTCATCTATCAAAGTCAATACTGTCTACTGTAACTGGCAGTGGTTCTCCAGGTGTATGTGTGTGTTTGTGTGTGTTGTACACATCACCTTAGGGTTGCCAGCCTCCAAGTGGGACATTGAGAACTCCCCGTCTTACGGGTGATTTCCAGGCGACAGAGATGAGTTCCCCTGGAGAAAATGGTTGCTTTGGAAGGTGGGCAGTACGGCATTATACCCCACTAAGCTCCATTAGTTCAGTAGTGCCGTCTGTCTTAAGCATGAAAAGCCTTTAGGCTGAAGCCTGGCTGTTGGATTATTATGGAACCGGGGAGTTGATGTACTTCTATCCTCATTAGGAAACACGCTCCTGATGAAGTGGGCACGAAATCTGACGTTTGTAGCCGGCCCCAGATTGAGCGTGAGGAAGGGCTTGTTCCTTACCTGCACATCTAATTTCATCTGAAGGAAGAGGATGATACACTGAAGATTTGCTATCTGAGGAATTGGAGTTACATACCTTTAAGAGATTGGAGAAATATATTCAAAAGAACTGTTGCGTCTTCATGTTTTTCGGTTGTACCTGACACAATTTGTTGTTGTAGTACCTATCGTGATTGTAGAGTTTAATGCATTGCATTGTATATTAAGTGGTGGTTTATAGTTGGATGAGAATGAACTGTAAAGTATTTATTGAATGGTTATAGTAGCACTTGCACTTGCACTTTAAAGATTTTTTCACTTGACTTAATAATTGGCGTGAATCGTAAGTTTTGTTAGTTACCCATGGGGTTTTCCCTTCCAGCGCTTTTTGTATAGTTATTACGGGTACAGCCATTATTGCTAGTATCCGTAACCTCCATGTGTTGGCTGGAGATCTCTTAGAATTACAACTGCGCTCCTGTCTACAGAGATCAGTTCCCCCGGAGAAAATGACTGCTTTGGAGGATAGACTCTATGGCATTATACCCTGTTGAAGCCCCTCCCCAAACCACACTCTCCCCAGGCTCCACCCCGAAATCTCCAGGAAATTCCCAACCTGGAGTTGGCAACCCTACTTCCTAACTGCTTTTTTTTAACAAAAAAACTAGAGCAATGCTGGGGATTGAAATGGGGTCCTTGGCATGCAAAGAGATGCTCTGCCACTAAACCACTGTCCTCTTACACTGAACCACACCACAACGACTCTCTCTCATTTATAGGGTGTGAACGTTTTCAGTGCATGTCCACTTTATCCCTCGTTGCACTGCCTTATGGGCTTGTAGCTTAAAGACTACATATATAGCAGTTCCTGAATATTTTGCGCTGAAGCTCGAAGTCTTAAGGCAGCAGGATATTGGAGGGAATTTACCTAATGGGAATGTAATTCATAAAAACAACGCTGATTTCAGAACACATCCGGGCAATTTGTTACACATTTCAGTCTCAATTCTGTCGGGAAGGAAATTGATGGGGGACTCATAATACTGTTCTCTATTGTGCTCCAAATATATGTATGGAGCTCTGTGTGTGTGGATGCCCAATTATCTCCAAGCTTAGAAAAAGCTGGGCTTGAATATTTATGTTATATGTGGGGAATATTCTGGGACATTTAAGAGAAAGGGACAGCTCCGGTTGATATGCAAGGCTGTGTGAATGTCAGAATATCCACATATGCTCTGGAATCATGGGATCAAAAAACAACAACATGATCTTCATGGTGACATATTTTGGTGCAATCAGGTGCAACATAAATATCATTTTTTTAAAATGAAAGTAAATATTTCTCCCTGTTCAGTGCCAGATTCTTTGCAAAGACCTATGTACAGTGACTTGTAGAAGATTAGCAGAAGAAAAGAGCAAGAGACCAGTAGCACCTATAAGACTTTGTCAAGCAAGGACCAAACAGTCTACAGAAACCTGATAGATAATAACAATAATGCAATTTTAATGAAAGTGCTAATGCAATGAATGCAAAAAGTGCAAGGTAAGTATTCCAATAAATATACTCCAAAAATACTAGGGACTATCCATCTGCACACATGCAGCCCCAATGCATGGAATACAGTCCGTACAACACATGCATAATAACATGCATATAAATACAAAGATTGTCTTTCAAAATGTACAGTTCCAATGGGTTGTTTCTTCTTTCTTGCAGGCAAACCTGCCAATGAAGGGCGAAGAGGGTCCGACGAGAGCCAGAAGGTCGATAGGGAAGCTCCCGGGCTGTTGGCAACGGGTGCGCTAGCAATTTAGACAGCCCGTTTCACAGCGTATTGCTTTGTCAAGCCATTCCTCTATTGCATCATCTTCTCCAAACAGCATTTTAACCAGCATTGGTAAGTTTCTTCCTGTCCCTACTTGTTTGTGGCACCTACAAGACTAACAAAATTCGTGGCAGGGGATGGGCTTTTGTGACATGAGTCACCAGACTCACGGAAGCTCCTACCCCGCCACAAATGTTGTTAGTCTTGTAGGAGCTACTGGTCTCCTGCTCTTTTCTACTGCTACAGACAGACTAACAGGGCTGCCCATCTTGATCTATCTCCACAGAAGACCAGCAGTTCTCAGGTTCCATGGAAAATATTGAGGGATCTTGAGACATCTTCCTGCCCTTGAAATCCAACGGCATGAATTCTACGCTGGGGGAAGCTTTCAAGGCAGACAACCAAAGGGTGTGATGTGAACTTTCATATACAAGCGGTCGAGATACCTGGATGACTAGGAGAGTTTCTGCTCCTGATTAGTTTTGCCAAAGCCAGCCCTGGAGTTTGTTTTCTTAGGCAGGATAAAGCGTGTTCTTTTTTTAAAAAAATCTTTGATTGTAAATTCATTATTTCTCTTCTTCAGATGGCCTTTCTCCGTCAAGGAGACGTTCTTAATGGTTGCAAACCTGGGAGACACAGACCAGCTGGGCCCGCCTTCAATGGCGTGTCTCTTCTTTCATTCTTCCCCCCTCCAGAAAAACAGTCCACAGTTATGAATTGTAATGCAATAAGCTCAAACATGGCCCTCATGGGAAAACGCGGAGGTCGAAAATAGCTGCCCTACAGAGAGGTCAGTTTAAACAATACAGATTGGGAAATAATGACATCGGATTACCTGTAGGGCAGTAATAGGATGGATTAATTATTGAATAGAGAGCTGATTGCAATAGGAGTTGAGTTCCTATGGAGAAACCTGCGCACTGTGAAAAGTTCTCTCCATTCAGTTTAATTTTGGAAATAAAAAAGAGAAGGGGGGGATGGACTTTTCTTAATTGAAAGCTAGAAACGGAATAAGTATTTTTATATTTTTCTTAACCAGTAGCAGAAAAGACAGATGTGCGTTTATGAATTATGAATTTATGAATTAATGTCTCAAATAGATCAACAGGTTTGTGAACAATTAAGAGACCTGCAAAGAGAGTGAGACAGACAGACCCAGGGATTTTCTGCATGGGTTTTTTCTGTTGGTTCTGGCCCCATACTGCTTCGATTTATCCCCTGAATTCTGCACACACTTCTTTTTTTTGCTTTTCGTTTTCAGGGTTTTTTTTTTTTAATTTCCCCCCCATTTTGGGGGGTGGGGTTCTTTTGAGACCACTTTTACTCCAGTCTTTTCCTAGAAGCTGATTTTGAATCGATCCCCCCCCCATGTGAAATGTTGCTTTTGATTGTATTTGTCCCACCCACCACCAACCCACTTTTCAATGATTGGACATTCATCACCTCCATTCTTTCCCCCCACCTCCCCCCCCCCACCTTTTGCCGGTTTTGTTTCCTATCATTTTTAACGTGACATTTTCATAGCATTATATTGACCTACCATTGTAACAATACATGTAGCAGATTCTCTGAATTCCCTGCTTCCATTTTTTATAAAAAAAAAAGGTCTCTAGGCTATTCTGTTGCGGAGATATGAATTTTTTCCCTTATATCTCTGCAAGTGAAGGGGTTAGAGACTTATTATGTTTTAATGAAAGATGGGAAATCAGAGAGTCTGCTGCATGTATTGTTACAATGTCAGGTCAATATAACGCTTCAAAAATGACCTTTTAAAAAAATGTAAAAGCTCTGGGGGCCCAGGGAAGAGGGGGGGTAAGAGGGGGGGTGGCCCTTTCTGGCCAGAAAAAGCAGAGCGCTTTGGAAAGCACAGCTTCGCGGATGTTCCTTACTCCATCCCAACAGAGGTCAGTTTAACCTGCCGGTGCTAGCCTCTGCCACCTAGTTCTGCACCAGCCCAGGTGGGACTCTTCGGTTTGGACTGTGGGTTGGGGGAACGGATGGACTGAGGTATGGGTGATAGAGCTGCTCTCCTTTTAGGCTTCCCCGTGTGAAGACTTTCCCATGTGTTGATTTTTGATTTTCTTTTTTTTAAAAAAAACAGCCTTTATATCCTATATTATTATAAGCATGCACATTTTTTTTTAAAGGTTGCATGTCTGTGCTGTGACATCACAGATAATAGATCCAGAGGAGTTAGTCGTGTTAGTCTGTAGCAGCAAAATAGAAAAGAGTCCAGTAGCACCTTTAAGACTAACCAACTTTACTGTAGCATAAGCTTTCGAGAACCACAGCTGTCTTTGTCAGATGCTTTGTCTCATCTGACTAAGAGATCTGTGGTTCTCAAAAGCTTATGCTACAGTAAAGTTGGTTAGTCTTAGAAGTGCTACTGGACTCTTTACTATCACAGATAATGCCACTGATGATGTCAGCTCAGCACCCCCACCTGAAAATCCTGATTATTTAAGCCATGTGCAGAACAGAATAAACTGACTCCACAACTATAAAAATGCAAAGGGAGAGCAGACATGCAGAAGAGCTGTACCCAAATCGATTCCAATGCTTGGGGATCTGCTGCTAAGAAAATCAGGAATAAATTGAGCGCGTGGAAAAGCCCGGGCAGAGGGATGCTGGGGATTTATTGCTCAGGACATTGAAGTGGGTCCTGTCCCTAACTTCCAACTCAACTGAGCAAAGTTTGAAGTCTTCCAAGCAGGCATATATTTGTGGCATTACTAGTTATAATGCACTCAGGTAGACCAAAGCAAGGCCAGACAGAGTGAAAAACAAAGTATCCATCTAATGATAATGGAAATAGGATGTGGAGAGTGGCATTCAGTTTAACTGGTGCCTAGTCAAATGCCCCACACTGACTTATAGGCCAGTCAGGTCAGAGAGGAGCAATGTACTGCCTGGAGGAAGATTCCCCATTGTCTGGGATGATGGCAGCTTCTGCTCCTGTCTCCATCTGTTTGCCTTTTCCTGATGTTCTCAGAGCCAAGCTACAAGTGACGCCTGACACAGGTTGGACACTTGTCAGCTTCCCTCAAGTGTTGATGGGAAACGTAGGCATCCTGGTCTTGCAGCTGTAATGGAGAGCCAAGCTGTAAAACCAGGACGCCTACATTTCCCATCAAAACTTGAGGTAAGATGACAAGTGCCCAACCTGTGTAAGGCATCACTTGTAGCTTGGCTCTCAGTGAGGCGAATGAACATGTCACTAAGTAGAGGGAAGCCCTGATCTGGGTAGCCCAGGAGAGCCTGATCTCGTCAGATCTCAGAAGCTAAGCGGGGTCAGCCTTGGTTAGTAAATTGGATGGGAGACCTCCAAGGAAGACCAGGGTTGCAGGGAGAGGCAATGGCAAACCATCTCTGTTAGTCTCTTGCCATGGAAACCCTGTCAGGGGTCACTGTAAGCCTGCTGTGACCTGAGGGCATTCTCCACCACTGTCAAGAAGAGGGAAAGAAACAGGATTGCTGTGGCCAAGTCTGTCCTCAACATATGTGAGTTCATAGGAATATACAAATAGATTCATACTTCAATGATTTACTTCATTTATACCCCACCTTTTTCCCAACGGGGACCCAAAGCAGTTTGCACCATTCTCCTCCATTTTATCTTCACAACAGCCCTGTGAGGTAGGTTAGATAGAGAGGAAGTGACTGCCCCAAGGTCACTCAGCAAGCTTCCATGGCAGAGTGGGGATTTGAACCTGGACCTCCCAGATCCCAGACCGCCACTCTAACCAGTATACCATGCTGGCTCTCTGTGGGTTATACACAATTCCAGTGAAACATATATTAGCTTGGATGAGGGGCTTGCAGCCTTGATTCCACCACCCTCCAGATCTACTGTCCCCTGTTAGAACATGTGGATAGGGCTTTTGTCTTTCTCCTTTCAAGGTCCCAATGAAAAGGGCAGCCTTGGACAAATGCTGGGAAGGGGGGAACTAGGGAAGAGAGCTGAATACATTTCCCTTGCCTCAGGGGTGCTTGGTTTAGCCCCCCCCCCCTATATAATGTTCCTGCATACACAACATACATATCATTGAACAGAACGGAGGGATTGTGTTGGGTTGTATTGGAACCTAGCAATACGTATTAACAGACTGAATTTATTTTGCTTATCTTTCTCACTTCAATAATAACAGTATAATACATGCCACAAACAAAGCCATAAAACTGTATTACAAAATTAAAGGACACACTAAAAAAAACAGAATAATACATCCAACAGACAATAGAATGGAACAAAATTGCAAAATTAGAGAACAGCCCATGATAAACAATAATCCACAGAACACACAGTGCAATAAAGCAGAAGTACAATGTTGGAGAGCAGCATAGTAAAAACAGTATAATCCATTCAGTAAACTATGGAATAATGCTGTGTTACCAAATTAGAATACAATGCAATAAAAGCAATGCAGTGAAAACTTCCCTCAAAATCAGATATTTATTCCCTTTACCATGATTCTTAACCCCTAAGCCAGCCCTTTGCCTGCCTTCTTGGTTGCAAGTGACCGGGCGTCTGGGGAGTCATATGTGCCCTCCTTGTAGGAAACCCTAGCCCTCCTTTTCTATCTGCTGGTAGTCTATGCCGAATGATCGTCTTACTTATGAGCTGAGCTAGGAGCTGATAGCTAATGGGTTTAATAGAAAATGGTGATGGAAAATAAAGTCAAAACGCAAATTCTGCTGTATTTTTAAAGAGACGTGCATTGTGAAAATTGGGTGCTTTATTCTTTATCCATGTGGATTGGGCAGAAATAAAAGGGCTATGGAGCCTCCCCCCACCCAAATTTTCTGAGGACCCCTAGCTTGGTAAGAACTAGACATGGGCATGAACAGAAAAAAACACACGAACATGGTGTTCATTGTTCGTTGCCATCCACGAACAATGAAGTTTGATGAATATGACCTGTTCACGAACATGTTCGTTGTTCGTGGGGGTCAGCAGGCTCTCCTCCAGCCATCAAGATCCCTACCACACCACTCCCAGAAACCCTACCTGAGCAGGCAGCAGGAAATGTACCAATAATAAATAATAGCTTGACCCCAGAGCCTAGCAGCAGCCCTGGAACCTGAAGGGGTAGATCCCTATCGCACCACTCCCAGAAACCTTACCTGAGCAGGCAGCAGGAAAGGTACCAGTAATAAATAATAGCTTGGCCCAGAGCCTGGCAGCAGCCCTGGAACTTGAAGAGGTAGAGCCCTATCCCACCACACACAAAGAAAATTCAAGCTCCAATGCACTCTCCCTGTCTCTCTCTCAAAACGCCAACACAACTGTCTCTCCCTCTCCACTGTCTGAAAAACCAGAGCCGGGAGCCCCCTCCCCCCTACTCTTTGCTTCTTTGTAACAAATTTGGAGCTCCACACTTGAAAGGAAGACCTGCCTATCAAGCTAAATTGTGCTTAGATTGGGGTTTCCAGGACAACAGCAAGAGTTCAGACAGAATTCAGGCAGTCCCTGCCTCTGGTTGCCAAGGGAATTGATTGCAGGTGCCAGACTGTCTGGCTTGACTAACAGCAACGAACGTGGCTTGCAACGACCACCTGTTCGTTTAGAATGGGGCCTCACGAACAGCTTGTTCGTGAACAGCTGATTGGGCTGTTCGTGGCTTTTTAAAGTTTGTATTGCTGTTCGTGCCCATCTCTAGTAAGAATACCCTTGTAACTGCCAACAGTCTGGTTTCTTTGAGTCCCCTTTTGTCCATCCACTGGTATGAGTAACTTAAACTGGAGGTTGTGTGTGGAGTAGCTCTTATTCCTTCTCCCAGCCCTAGTTCAGTCAAATATTTGCTATCTCTGTAAGAGCAAGGAGGCTCTTACATAAGCAAGACTTTGATGAGTGGTCTCAGTTCTTTAAAAAGAAAATACCTTTATTAAATAGCACACATCTTACACACATGGAAAGTGAGTGGAAGAAATTAGAACACACTATTGATGCTGCAGGAAAACAAAATACAAAATAGAATACTGGCTAAGTTACACTAATAGATATAAGGACAGACGGACTCACATTCTAGCTGCATCAGCAGAAGTGAGCGGTGACTCATGAAAGTGCCTACCCCACCCCAAATTTTGTTCATCTTCGAGGTGCTACTGGACTCTTGCTCTTTTCAACTGCTACAGACAGACTAACACGGCTACCCATCTTGATGAAGATTTTATAGCAAGGATCACAGGTGAATGTGTTTTCTTACTTCCTTCTCTCACAACAACTCCATGAGGTAGGTTGGGCTGAGAATGTGTGACTGGCTCAAAGTTCCAGTGAGATTCTATGGCAGAGTGGGGATTCAAACCTGGGGATCCCAGATCCTAATCTAAAACTGTCTCCGCTACATAACACTATATTTTTTAAAAGATTTCAGGATCTGTTTGTTTGCTTGTTTTGCAAACCTGGGGCTTTTTTCTAATCGGTCTAATCTGTCCATGGCCCCAGTCTCTGGATTTAGGTGTCCACAGAGGACCCAGTTGAGAATTAGCTATATTAATATGTATATTTACATATTGCATATATTTTATTTATTTACTCACACATCTTCATCCCACTTCTTCCATAAGTTCCAGGAACTTACATACAAAATAAAGAGATGTATAGTTAAAGTGTGAGGCATCACTGTGAAAACCAGTTATCCTTTTACCTTTTTATGGTTGAAAATTTGGAAGGCCTGAAAGGGCCAGGGAAAATAGCTTCTGGGGCTAATTCCAGCCAGCAAGATTCCTGCTAGCCACCCTGGGCTCAGAACATAATTGCTTGGCTCAGGGGCTAGGCTGAGGGTGAAGAGCCCAGTAGGAATACGTTTTTGCAAACGGGAGGTGATTATCAGACTCTGGATGACAGAATACAGCAGACAGATCCCTGGTTCATTATAGCAAGACCCAGGTTCTTGGTTAAATGACTTTTATTCAGAAATCAGATCTTTTCCATACTCAGGTCCAAAGGTCTACTTAGGAGTAAGGTAAGCAACTAAGTAGTTCTAGTAGAAGTTTGACAAGAATGGCAACATGGGAAACATACATCCCTTTTCTACCCAACTTTCCTTCCCCCTCCCAATGCCCAAACAATTCATTGTTGTTCTTTTCTGTGTGAGAACATTTTGCATATTTGTGCTATCATGCCACGAAGAGGGAAGGCATATCATAGTCCAGAGGAAAAGTTCAAAGCTGTAAACAGACAGCCACCTGTGAACATTTGAGAATCCACTATAATATTAGCAATAAGGAATTGAGTTACACCAGGCTTATGATTACAATAACTGGCAGTAGAACCTAATTGAGTTACAACTGGCATTAACTGGCACCCAAGCATATAAGCATCAGAATCAATATTGGCAGGGATGAATGGGTACAGTCAAACATGACAGTGATCTGTACACCCCATCTTGGTTTCTTGGCCAGACAATGTACAAGTTTGTATCCAAAGTAGCTTCCCCAAAGCTATCAGAATGGAGGATCATGGGTAAAGAGACCCCCCCCCCCACACACACACACATCAAAGTAGCCTTTGCTACAGTGCAGCTTGTGAATGCACACCATAACACAAAGCATAAGGTGCTCGGGGAGGGAAACAGATGTGCGAGTGCTGTAATCCAGAGCCGTTTGCACTACGACATGAAAAGCTTGGGTGTGCCAACACTTTGTGCAGACATCCCCTCCAATGAATTAACAGAAGGAAGTCCAAAGCCCTCTTCCCAGTCCTTGGCTTGCAGCTTTGTGGAGCATTAAGAAGGGAAGTGAGTCTTTATTAAGCCCGCAGTTAACGCTTTCTGTTGTCTGCTGCAGGCTGCCAAAGCACGGCCTGTCACTTTTGGACTGTCACTTGCTGCTTAAACATTCTTATCAAGTGTTCTTTCTTCTTTTATCAAAGAGCTTTTTTCTTTTCTTTTCTTCCCCTTCATTGTGCCGTGAAGATTTGTCTTTTCTCCATTCCTAGTTTATCTATAATTCAGAACATTTTTACACTTTGGTTATAATTGACTTTCCCATGCCACGGCGACTCAAACAATAACTATTAATATTCAGCAGTCTATAGAGATAAAGATTTTCATTTGCTCTTAAATTTTAAAAACATTTTTTTGCATGTGGCTGTATAGATATACGACACGTTATCTTGTACAGTTAATGTTAAATTTATTCATATTTATTCTCTGTTTTTCCATACCATCTTCTTTAAAAAATACACGCTTTTTTCCTCCTTGCATTGACATCTGATTCTAGCGATTATTCATACAGTGAAATCCTAAACAGAGTTACTCCAGTCTAAGCCCAATGGACTTAGATTGGAGTAACTCTGTTTAGGATTTCAGTATTAGTGATGCAATTACCCAAGTACACAAATCAGTTGCATTTTCTGGGGTGATTCTGAGAAAGACAGGGGCTGTTTCTACCCTACTTACTTTCATCCGGAACGCTGCGGAATATCGCAAAAAAAAAAACACAGAAGATGGCATCTTCTCACGCGGGTTTTGCATGATGTTGTGCAAAACTTGTGCGATGTCGTGCAAAACTAGCGCAAGAAGACACTATCTTCTGCGGTTTTTCCGCGACATTCCGCGGCGTTCCAGATGAAGGTAAGTATTGTGGAAACAGCCAGAGACTTCTGCAGCTTGAAAGATTCTCAAGCCTCTATGAGGTTTCAAACTGCTGTCTTGTTGGTTGGCCGTGTGACCTGTTTAATTTTCATGAAGCCTTTGCAGGTTCTTTGGTTTTTCTAAGTACAGTACAAACTCATTTGTCTAAATACTCCAGGGAAGCCTCCCTCACCCTTCCGTGATCCAAGATCAATTACCAGCGCCCTGCTTTCAATTCCTGACGTAACAGAGGTAAGAAAAGATAGGGTTTTCTCACTGGTAGTCCCCAGAATGTAAATTCACTGCCTCAGAAAGTCCCTCAAGTCCTTTTGACTTTCTGGGAATTTGTCAGTTTATTCTCGAGGGCATTCAGTGTTTTTAACCAAGGAAGCATTTCCATTCCATTGAGTTTATAGCTGACTGCTCATTTTTGGATGGACTGCTTGTGATTCACAGGCCTCTGAATGGAGCCTTTCTAGGATTCCCAGGCTGAGCCTGACAGCTGGTAGGAGGATTTGAGGTGGGGGACATGGTAGGGGGGCGATGTCATGAATGTGACAATGTCATTTCTTGGAAAAATCTGGATGTGATGGTGGGCAGCTCTAGGAATTGCCAAAAGCTCTTTGGTAAAACCATAGAGTTTCTGGTGTTTCCTAGAGCTACCTGCTGTCACTTCTGGGTTTTCCTTGGAACTCATTGGCACTCTCACAATGTCACCATTTAACCCCTTGCTTGGTACAGCAGCTCTTGGCCTTTCCCCCTCACAAATTATTAAAGAATGTTAGCACAGCATAGGTAATTAAAATTAGAGTGGTCAATTATATATACTGAAGGTTTTGTACCGCACTGAGGTAAATTGTACATCAAGAGAGAACACCTTCTGTCTCCTGAGGTAAATTTTTCTTCCTTTCCCCTGGTGATTGAAGCATGCTCATTTTACAAAACATCAACACAATTTATCGTCACTTCAGAAGTAGGGTAAAAGCTTATTTTGGTTGTCAGGTATTACAACTCAAATGTGTCTCCAATATTAACAGCTTAAGCTGAATGGCAGTTTCCTTTAGAGTGTTCTTGTGTCCCAATATGCCCTCCCACACAAATAGGCTCCCAAATGACAGGCTATTTTGCCCTGGTGAGAGAGGAGTTTGCTCTCAAGACTCCATTAAGATCTCTTCCTTTGACTGCTGCTTCTATCTTAAGCAGAATGCCAGAAATATGGGCTTTTGCTGTTCAGTTAAGGGTTGCCAATCTCCAGGTGGGGCCTGGCTATCTCATGGATTTAAAACTGATTTCTAGGATACAATTCCCCTAGAGAAAACAGCTGCTTTGGAGGGTGGAGTCTATGGCATTATACCTCACTGAGATCCCTCCCCCTCTCAAACCCTACCAACTCCAAGCTTCTCCTCCAAATCCCCAGAAATTTACCAACCCAGAGCTGGCAACCCTATTCCACAGCCTGGCAGTGGTTGATGTTGTTGGGAATTCGCATACTTGTATAGACAGGGATTTACTTTGATGCACAGAAGTTGGAACTAAAGGCTCTTTTTAAATCTCCTTGAAAACAATCTTTTAATGGTTTATTTATTTGCTATGTTTAGGATTGCTTCCAGTCTAAAGCTGGCCTCTGGTTTCGATCTTTTAGATTTTTTTTTTTTTAAATCTCAAATTTCCAGAGCAGAATGGGAATTCAAACCTGGGTCACCTGGTTCTTAGTTCATTACTCAAACCAACACACCACACTGGGGCCCTTTTCACACTGCTTACCTTCACTCACAACGACCCAGAGCATCGCACAAAAAACGTGGAAGATCGCATTTTCTCATGCAAGATTTGCGCGACGTCGTGCAAATCTCGCACGAGAAAACACGATCTTCTGCGTCATTGTGAGTGAAGGTAAGCAGTGTGAGAAGGGCCTGGGTCTCTTTTAGAATTTGATATTAAGACTCATACCTTGAGTGCTACATATGGCAGAAAGTAAAAACTACAAAGCACCTAAATAAATCAATAAATACAATAACACAAGGATTAGGGAAAGTGCAAAACTTGAATTGTACAGGTGAGGGTTATTTAAATATTTTTTAAAACTTTGCCCTGCCTTCCTACCACCCCCCTGAAAGGGGACTCAAGGTATCTTAGAGTTAGCAGCATGTATTGTATCATCCCTAGTATGTTTACTCAGTAGCCAGTGCTAGGAATGTGTACCCCTCCAAAAAACACCTGAGTGATCTTGGTCCGTGTTTCAGGGATTAAAAAAAAATCCAAGATCCCTGAAATCTGGCTCAGATTCTCTTGTATGGTTAGAGAGTCCCAGATTTAACCTGCCATTATTCCCTACAGGCAAAAATATCTGGGGGGTTGGAGGGCATTTTAAGCAACCTCCAACCAGTTTGCAGGGAAACTACTTCTGACTGTCCACTAAAGAATCCCCAAATTTCAGGAGGATTAGACCCCGGAGTCCGGTTCTCCGAGTCCCTGAACTAGCGGCCTTCAGCCACTTTCCATTGTTTCCTTCCTTGCTTGGGATTCTCTGGTTCGACATTGAAACTCTCCTGTATGCTTTTTGTCAAATCAGAGAATCCCAGTGTCAAACCAGATAATCCCATGGAGAATCTCTTTAGTGAAGCAAGGGGGTGGGGGAAGCTTGTCAAACTGCAGCGATGGCTTGAAGGGAGCTTGGGCAGGAGATAGGGGCAGAATAGGATGGGAATGCACTCTGCCTGCTGCCTCCTAACCCACCCTGGCAGCCTCGTGCCACTCTCCTGCAGCAGCACAGAGCTTGGATCCATTCATGTCACTGCCCTCTCACCGCCATTGCCCTCTAGCTCATGCTGCTACTCCACCTCTGCTGCTGCTATCTGTGGTGGCTTCCTACAGCTGGATAATTTAGCCCAGCAAGTCCAAGTGCCCTGATCCGATCTGGGGATCAGAAATATGATCCAGTTTTAATGGGATTAAGACAGATTGTCATAAATCCAGTTTTTAAGCCTGCTGCTGAACCCAGATCATTCACCCTTGGTGAGTACTATTAACCCTGACATGAATAGCCCAGCAGAACCTGATCTCACCAGACCTCAGAAGCTAAGGAGGTTAGTAATTGGATGGGGGAGATGTCCAACGAAGACCAGGGTTGCACAGGCAGGCACTGCCAGACCACCTTTGTTAGTCTCTTGCCATGAAAACCCCACCAGGGGTCGCCATATGTCAACTATGACTTGAGGGCAGGATTTCGTTTTTTCAGCAAGGGCTATTAAGTGCTGTTTTGCTTCTTCCCTAGAAACTATGCTGGAGATGGAAACCTAAAAAAGATTCTAGCCAAGAACACTAAGCTTGAAAGGAGGATTTAGGGGAAGGCTGGAACAAGGCCTCAAGATGGACAAGACTCATTTCACACAGAGAAGTAAAAAGCAAGGGAGAAAATGACTCATGTTCTTGGAAGAGCCTGTAAAGCAGGAACGTGCACTTCTCTCTTTTGGAAAGATGCAGGAGTTCCGCCTCTGAGTTCCTTCGAAATGAAGAAAGGCAGCAGGTTTGCATTCCCGCTCTGGGTCTTCTGCCGCAAGAAGATGATCGGTAAGGCTGTGATATTTTCTGCTGGTCTTATCAGAACTATTCATCTTCTTTCAAAGGCTGCCTCAAACTTGGCATCCGATGAAACCTGGCAGTGACTCAAAAAATGCACGAACATCCTCCCTCCCCGAGGAATTTCCCTGTTCTTATCTGACTGGATCTGTTTTAGGTTGCCTCAACATTCCTCAGATGCTCTGAGGAATCTCCCGAGTTTCTTTTAAATTCACATTTTGTTCATAAGCAAGGGACTTGGGAAGGGCTTACAGCTAATTTCCCAATGGAGAGCAGAGCTTCTACAGAGCAGGAACGGAGGCTTCTTTTAGACAAGAGGAGTGGCTCACCCTTGTGATTTCTGGTGCAGCAAAACCCAGTGGAATCTGGTTGATTCTTGACCTTAGGAGGTGGTTGGCCAGGGATTCTCCTGACCCAACCGGTCGCTTGCAAGATTATTCAGGGTTTGGACTGGGAAGGAACCTTTGGGTGAACATGGTTATGCCTCCTGGGGTGAGCCACTGAAGGTTTGTGATGAAAGGTTTCTGATGAAATCTTTGATCTCCAGCATTACTCTACAGTAGACAGTCTATTAGTTCTCCTTGCCCAGGCCTAGCTGTCAGCGCTTTTTGGTTTAGCCGGGGGCTTTTCATTAGCCACAGTCTAGTTTAGGACTTGCCTTTCTCACAATCTTTCTGTTGGAAATAGCAATGTTTGGTGTACAAGAACCAAACAAAGGGGAGGAACCTCCAATGAAAAGCAAGGAAAAAAGGCAGAATAACTGCAAATGGAGGGGAAAGATACGAAGTCAAACCTGTAATAAAGCTCAATAAATCCTTGTGGACTTGTTCTTGTGGAGACCAGTTATTGGATGGACTTCACCGGTTGGACTAATATTGTGTACCTTGGAGCGGCGTGCCTGTTTCTTGATACCTCTTTATTTGCTATGATGATGACTGTGGATTTAATGTTATGTTATGATACACGTGTTTGATGGTTTTGTAGACTTGCTTGTATGTATTTATTGAGCTTTATTACAGGTTTGACTTGGTATCTTTCCCCTCCATTTGCAGTTATTCTGCCTTTTTTCCTTGGTGTACAAGAAGGAAGAAGAGAAGAAGACCCTTCCATACAGGTGGCAGCAAGCATTAGTTAGATAGGATGGTGAGGGCAGCAGCTCCCTTGTCTCCTAAAGGTCATTTCCTTGTCTTGTCTCCTGTTGGGCTGAACAGGGCAATATCCTCCTCCTTCTCTTTCCTCCACCTGCCACCCTGTCTCTACTATGTAGTTAGATAGACAGCGGCCCTTTTCACACTGGTTACCTGCTGCCGCAACGACGCGAAATATCGCACAAAAATTGCAGAACATCGTGTTTTCTCGCACGAGATTTACACGACATCACACAAATCTCGCACGAGAAAACACAAAGTTCCACATTTTTTGTGCAATATTTCGTGTCGTTGCGGCAGCAGGTAAGCAGTGTGAAAAGGGCCAGCATCTATCTCTGTCTCTCGGCAGTACTGCAGCCCAAGCTCTGCTCACAACCTGAGTTCAATCCCGGCAGAAGCCAGGTTCAGGTAGCCAGCTCAAGGTTACTCAGCCTTCCATCCTTCCAAGGTCAGTAAAATGAGTACCCAGTTTCCTGGGGGTAAAGTGTAGATGACTGGGGAAGGCAATGGCAAACCACCCCGTAAAAAGTCTGCCAAGAAAATGTCGTGGTGCGACATCCCCCACATGGGTCAGGAATGATTCGGTGCTTGCGCAGGGCCTTTACCTTTACCTAATGTTTAATCAGTACTGCGTAACTACTGCTGTGTTATTTGCAACTCTGCCAACACTTTCTGCATGCACTTACAGCCTATCTTCTTGCTCCTCTTTCTCTGCTGCATCTAGGGTCACTAGGTCCCTTTACCCCCCTGGTGGGAGGGGAACCCCCACTACTTACTGGGAGGCTTGTCTTCTCGTGCATGTGAAATGTATGTGCGTCTCTGGTGCTGACCAGATGATACCACTTCTGGAAGTGGTGCCATCGCGCTGGCGGTGGTTGCGCTCCTGCATTTTGCGTGGGGCCAATTCATCCTCCTGGGGGCCAAAACTGGCTTCTGTGAAGCGCAGGAGCATGCCTGCCATTGGCACAATGATGTCACTTGAGGAAGTGATGTTGTCGCGCCCCACTGGGAACTCACCAATTGCACATTGGCCTGGAGGTTTCTTGCCTCCCTGCTGGCCAGATGAGAGGGGGAGGGGCAGAGGCTGGGAGACGAAGCTTGACAACTCACCGGCAGGCTGGGTTGGCACCGGGTGCAGGATGCAGTGGAGGCGTGGCCAGCCTAGCAGAGAAGGAGCATCCATCCTCCTCCGCGCCAGCCACGTGGTCCTATTGGCTTCCTATTGGCTTCCTATCGGAGCATCGGCAGGAGCAGCAAGTTCCCCTCCCACCCTCTGCTGTTTATGGACTGATGAGGATACTGTCACAATGTTATGGGTCTGGCGGTTTTGAGGCATTGGGCCAGATCCCAACAGGGTGAGTGGGCCTTCGGGACTGCTCACCATGACAGATCTGGAAGCAAGGGTCGCCTGGCAGGGAAGGCGATGGAACAACATGTGCCAAGGTGTGCTAGCGAGAGGTGGCTGGAGATGCGTCGGTTGGCAGCCTGGCCCTCCAATGCCAACGAGATTCCGTGCCCAGATGCTGGGCCAATGCTCCATCCAGCTGTAGTCAATAAAGTTGTGGCCGTTTCTAACCCAAAAAGGTGTCTGGTGTGAATCATTTAGCTGGAACGCAGTCGGAGATAGCACATAGGTGACAATGGGAAATCTCCCACTCCCCCAGTGGAATGGTATCCCTAGTTGCTCCCCCCTTCCCTGTCAGAGAGATCTCAGCTTCAGCTGAATGGGATTGCCATCTCTGCATGGTATCTTAAGCCGACAGGTTTTCTTCCTCACTGGAAACTTCTAAATGCTGTCATCATGGCTAGCCAGGTCTTGGAGAGGTGGTGCGGTATACTGGTTAGAGTTGTATTAGGCTCTGGGAGACCCAGTTTTGAATCTTTGCTCTGCCTTAGAAGCCTCCTCGGTGACCTTGGGCCACTCATTCTCTCTAAGCTTAACCAACCTCACAGGGTTTGTTGTGTGGATAAAAGGGAGGCGAGAAGGAGGAATTAAGCCGCTTTTCATTCCCGTTGGGGTATAAAGGAAGCAAATAAGTTAATAAATGTAGACAGACAAGATCCAGAGGAGTTAGCCGTGTTAGTCTGTAGCAGCAAAACAGAAAAGAGTCCAGTAGCACCTTTAATACTAACCAACTTTACCATAGCATAAGCTTTAGAGAATCACAGCTCTCTTCGTCAGATGCATCTGATGAAGAGAACTTTGATTCTTGAAAGCTTATGCTACAGTAAAGTTGGTCAGTCTTAAAGGTGCTACTGGACTCTTTTCTATTTTGTAGACGGATGGACGGACAGACGGACAGACGGATGGGCGGACAGAGAGACAGAGAGACACAGAGAGAGAGATGTTGTGGATACTGGTGAAACTTGATTAAAAAGGAGAATATTCACATGTCCTCCTATTTACACGTCGGTTGTTGTTGGGCCTTTGTCAGATACGCCTCCAGCATATCTGTCATGTGTTATGGATTCCTTGCTGCAGTGTGTAGTGTACGTCTGAGAATGTGCAGAGGGAATCTGTTTTGCTGACTGGTTGCTAGCTGCCTATCTTGCAGGAGTCTTGGTTACAATTTCCTGGCAGGCCTGAGAACGTGGCCTTGAAGTTCCAGCAGAGACTGCACCAACCTCCTAAGAGACTGAGCAGAGCTCATCCTTTCTCTCCTCCCCTCTTCCCTGGCTCCCTGGCTCAGAATGACAAAATCCTAACAGACTTTCTATCCCACTGGGCGTGGACTTTGTCCTATAATTAACCTTGCTTTGCTACTTTGAGTCACTTCGGCCAATAATCCTGTCTGACCAGGGGCGGTGCAAGGGTTTACCACGCTCGCGGCCGGCCAGCCGGGCGCCCCCACGTGCACGAGCGTGCGCGCGTGCACCGGCCTGCATGATGACGTCACGCGTAACGTCATCACGGGAGCGCACGTGCCGCTGCCGGCCCGATTGCTGCGGCGGGCAGCCTCCGAGCTCTCCCACTCGGTTGCCTGCGCCGCCGCAGATGCCTGCCCGCGGTGGCTGCACCTGGCCGGGGGCTTGTGCTGGTGGTGGCAGTGGCGCGGGGTGGGAAGGATAGGAGGTTGGTGCTTTGTGGTGCGCGCTCCCGCCCGCCGCGCCTCCTCCGGCGCTCCCTCCGGCACCCCGCGCCTGCGGCCACCACCTACCTGGCCTCAGTAGGCCTGCCGGCCCTGTGTCTGACCATCTTGATGCTGGTATTCTTCTTTAATAAAGTAACTTTAACTCATACACCTGAGTGATGCAGTGAAGTGCTTGAGGAAATTACCTGGCAAGACCTGACAACCTTTCTCCTCCTCATACTGCAAAACATATAACTGAGTACTGTTATGTTGCTAATGTCCTGAAGTTTTCTACAGTTCTGGTTATGTC
The DNA here is from genome assembly GCF_028583425.1 of Eublepharis macularius. Taxonomy (NCBI): domain Eukaryota; kingdom Metazoa; phylum Chordata; class Lepidosauria; order Squamata; family Eublepharidae; genus Eublepharis; species Eublepharis macularius. Next base: position 13,261,941 of record NC_072795.1, on the reverse strand, counting down.
CTAAGTCAGTCATATTGTCTAACACTAGGGTTGCCAACCCCAAGGTGGGGCCTGGAGCCCCCCGTGATGTACGGATGTTACTTCTGGTTATGCAGCTGGAAGTAATGTTGCAGCACAGACAGACACCAATCAGTACGGTTGCCAACCAAGAGGTGGGAAATTCCTGGAGATTTGGAGGTGGAGCCTAAGGAAGGCAGGATAAGGGGAAGGGAGGGACTTTAGTGGGGTATAATGCCATCCTACAAAGCTGACATTTTCTCCAGGGGAACTGACCTCTGTATCTGGAGATAAGTTGTAATTCCACGAGATCTCCAGTCCCCACATGGAGGATGGCAACCCTACCATTCAGGTAAGTCCCACACCCTCCAGTTGCACTGTCCTAATCAGACTGCAGGGACTCTATAACTTCTGTTCCTCATTCTTGACACTAAATAAATGCTATGTAGATGACACATAATTTGACACACAGATTTTTTAAAATGTAATCTCCTTGAAGGAGATATTATATTATTAAGGAATCTAAAAAACAATAGCAAAAAGGAAAGAGGTGGTGAAATTGCTCTTCCCGAGAAGGGAATCCAGGGCCTGGATGGATTCCACCCTCTTCCTCTAGGAAAGTCTGGAAGCCGACATGCTGACTGCGGTTACGTAGGTTGCAATGAGTCGGAACGGTGAGTGGGGAACTTCTGGCTGTGGGGCTCTCAAGGCGTCTTGGAAAAGGCAGTTCTATATATCAGTTTGCAGGAGCACAAAGGAAACAGTAGATGACATGAGGCTGGGACAGTCGCTGGAAGTCTATCTGAAGCTGAGGCTAATGTGCTCCCATTCATCTCCTTAACAGACAGGCCGGCAGCCTGTGCCACGAAGGCAGGCGCCTGCCTGGGTATTAATTGTGACTTGCGACCACCGAACCCTTGCCTATAATTATGAAAAATGCCCTCGGCACGAGGGAAGCAGCAGGTTAGTTAGCTGCTCTCCACTGGTTCAGAAACAATGACTTTCCCAGGCAGGGCTTTCTCAAGATCCAAGAACGTGATGGGAGAGCGGGGAAGCCAGACGGATTTCACAGCCAGCCACCCACAAAGCCTGGTTGTTCCCGGCGGGTGCCTTTGCCTCCGCTTCACGGCTAGTTAAGGGCTAGCTGGGTTAAACGAGCTACCCATTAATCTTGGCCTTGCTGAGGCCGGAGCTGGGACACACACACGCACACATGCACACACGCACACGTGGCAGATGATTTATCGCAGCCCTGGGTTTGTGCCCCTTCCTCATCTTCATTTGCATTACAGCTGCCAAAGCTTACCTGGGTTCAGTGACCCACTTTGTGAACTCAGGATGGACGCTTGAGTGACGATGAGAATCTGTTTCATGGGCAGGATGCATTCCAGTAGTTCCCCGCACCGGTTTCCTACTTGATGCTATTTGACTTGGGCCTAGGACTATCCTGCTGTTTTAGGAAGTGCAAGATGGACCTAGAAGGCAGTCCCAAAACATCTAGGTGATGCCTCTTTGACCTCCTGTTGAAAATGTCCGAGACACGACAGAGTTTTCATAGATTTTTGTTTCTCTTCTAGGAGCCACTCCAACATAAGATGGGTCACCTGACTGATAAAAATATATCTGGTAAAACTATATGTTAAAGATTTGCTTGTTTGTTCTTGTGGGCTATCTGGTCTGATATTCTTACTGGGGTGAAAAAGAAAACAATAAAGATGCTCTTTCGAACAAATGCATATTTAATTGTTTTGGCTTACTATATGGTAAATCATCTCACACTTTCGGTATCTCAAATGGGCACTGAATTTATTTAGATTTAATTCCTTAACTGCACAGACCAATGTGTACAATTCTGTGTAAATCCTTATACATGTTTACCAGGAAACAAATCCGTCTCTTTTCAGTGGGACTTACTTCCTGTTAAGTACGCAAAGGATCACAGCCATAACAGGTTAAACAAATAAATGTTAGTTTACTAGGGCTGCCAGTTTTTCCAAAATGGCTCTGGCTTTCCCCCTCTCCCTTCATGTTCCTGGCTCTTGAGAAAGACCTGTTTGGGAAAGTCATTTTTTTCTGAACCAATGGTTTTACCATAGAGTTTCTGGCAATTCCTAGTGCTACCCTATGTCACTTCTGGATTTCCCCCAGAAGTGACGTAGCAATGTCAGTGATGTCACTGGCATCACATGCCCCATGGCTCCGCCCCCAGCCCTCCCACCAGTTGTCAGGGTAGTCTGGCAACCCTAATCAATGAAAAAATTCTCGAAGCAGGTAACAGCTCCATGTAGCTGCAAAGAATTGTGGTGGTGGTTACAGTTAAGGACAAGTAGGAAATTACTCCCCCCAAGGAAGGACGGTCTTAGGGCCGTTTTGCAGATTGCACAACAACAGAACCAGATCTACACGGCAACATCTAATCGCACATTCACTGAAGTGCTGCAGAGTCCTGAACTGCTGGAGCCACACACCTACAATGCAGAGGGCCAAGGGCATGCTTAGGGCTGCCAACTCTGGGTTGGGAAATTCCTGGAGATTTAGAAGTGATGCCTGGAAAGGGTGGGGTTTGCGGAGGGAGCAGGGTATAATACCATAGAGCCCACCCTCCAACACAGTCATTTTCTCCATGGGGAATAGTTCTCTGCAGTCTGGAGATCGACTGTAATCCCGGGAAGTCTCCAGGCCCCACCTGGAGGTTGGCAGCTCTAGCATTGCTCCATCTTTCCCTGTCTCAAGGGAGAGCCTGAGCAAATCTTGACATGAGGAACAGGTCATGAAAACAGATGATCTTTCCCCAACTTTTCAGTGGCAGTTAACAAGAGGAGATGCAAAGGAACTGGCAGATAACACAACGACGGTGTTTGGTTTGCACGATTATCAATTATTTGCATAATATGCATATCAGGCCAAGCAGAATTGGGGGCCTTTGGATATGGTTTATGATGCAGGAAGGATTTGGCTGGGTAGAGTAACCGTTTTGCAACAGCTGCAGGATCATTCCTTATCAGCCACAGGAACTCGGTGTGAGGCCGCCGGTTAAAGCGTTACAATATATTCCCCTCCTCTTAATGCTCTTCTTGGCCCCTGATCAGAAGTACATGGGATTGGCCTTTTATTAGCCAGTCTGGTGCAACTTGCTCCCTGGAGCAATTGGGAAGCGAACGAGTAAACACAGTGGAACTGAGCGGGGTTTGTTTGGAAATGAGACCTAAACGATCCTTTCTCCGCCCTGCAAAATTGTACTTGTTACTCAGTGCATGGAAGGTAATTAGGGAGGAATGGAGTTGGCAGGATGGGACGGGAGGGGAGATGCTCAAGGAGTCATCGCGATGGAACCGTAATAACAATTTAGATTCCATTTAGATACAGGCGGGTACGAGTCATGTTTCAATATTGAATCAATTGACACAGACAAATGATTTAATATGGGAAGTATTTGTGGGAAACAGGGGCCCTGGACGTGACTGCCAGAGAGAGAGAGAGAGAGAGAGAGAGAGAGAGAGAGAGAGAGAGAGAGAGAGAGAGAGCATCAAGTTCAATGGGGATAACGGAAGAGAATTCAGCAGGCGTTCAGAATGTATGTCCAGTTGTAGCTCATTCGGGAAAGGGCAAACGGTTTGTGCATTGCATTCTGGGATAGCTCTGATTTGCTATTGATTGGGAGGGCGAACAGTGCCAGAAAATAGCCAAAGAGACAGATCTGTCTTGTGAATGCTAGTCTGCAAAATGCAACCGTAGAAGTTTTTGGTTTACCTGTAAGTGGGAGGAAAGTCTCACAAAACTGAACTTCAGAAAGATGGTGGGCATCAGCGGGTACTTTGGTTTATGTCGAGTCCTGGCAGCCAGGTCGAAGGCAAGGAAACATAGAGGTACATATCCGTTCTCTCAATGGAGACCTTTGGGCAATGGCGTCTCTAAGGAAAGACTCGCTACAACTACAGAAGAACTGTACACATGGAGCTGCCTTTTACTGAGTCCAGCCATTGTCCCATGAAGGAGAGTGGCGGGTCTCCAGGGATCTTGGGTGAGGGTCTTTCACATCACCTGCTATTTGATCTTTTTAACTGGGAATATTGGGACCTTCTGACTGTTGATCCTGTACCGCTGAGGTAAGGCCCCACTCTCCTATAATACAAGCATGTGCTGGAATTCTTGGCTCCAGGATTGGTATCGGACACTTGGATGCTGGAGCTACCAACTCTGGAGTAACCACGGCAAGAGATTTTTCACCAGTGCGTTGCAGACACCTTTGCCTTGACCTCTTGGGATAGCCGTGAGTTTTATGTGATTTGTGGGGGGCAGACAGTAGGAGTGGCAAAGGTATGATTGGTGGGGTTTCCTGTGGCTGCCACCTGCAAAAGAAATGACAATGTTAACTATGGGCAGAAGCCACGTTGGATTTTCACTCCTACTTCCAGCAGGATGCGTTTGATTTTTGGACTTTCCTGAGGTTGCTATCTGTAAGAAAGAAGGGATAATATTAATTATTGGCAGGAGCAACATTGAAATTGCATACTTACCTTGGTTCGGGGACGTCCATTGGGGATTCTTGAGTAGGAATAGCATTTGGAGAACGTTTGGCACCACTATGTATTACCATGTATTCTGAGCCCATCTTGTATTGTGTTGGACGTCGCATTTGCAACTATTTATAATTTATTCCTAGTTTATGACTTTGGCACATTGCACTTTAAATATTCACCTTATATATTTTGTAGAAACAGCTTTACTGACTCTATTGATCGTTATTCATGGGAAGGGACTCCTCCCTCCTTCTTTGAGCATTCACATCACATGACTGCCTTTCTTGTTTCATTGCTAGGAGGACCACTGCTTGGGAGGGGCTGTGACTTGGTGGCAGGGCATCTGTTTGTTATACAGAAAGTCCCAGGTTCAATTCCCACCATCTCCAGTTAAAAGGACCAGGCAGCAGGTGAAGTGAAAGACCTCTGCTAATGTCCCTGGACAGCTGCTTCCAGAGAAGACAGTACTGACCAAGGTTCCGATTCAGCATAAGGCAGCTTCATGCTTACTCCTTTCACCTTCTCATCCCTCATTTTAAAAGCCCTTTCTGTAGCCCATCTGTGCCATGCAGGAAAGCGAAGGCTGTCGGAGCAGCATCCATGAAGCAGTTCGTTGGCAGCTTTAAGAATATCTGCACCAAGACAAACAGCATAATTTATGCAGATCAACCTCATTTGCACAATTCCTTTTCTTTTTGCATCCATTTATTCTGCACTGCCGACTATCCGGCAGGATTTGTTCTGCATTCGCTATTCAGGACATAAGAGTGCGGAGCTATGCAGCGACGAGGCCCAGCCCCCTCTGTTTAGGCATTACACCAAGCATGACCGGTACCCTTGATGTTGGCTGGAACGGCTTGCTTGTTTATATTTATATCCTGCTATTTTCAGCCCCAAAGGCTCAGAAGGTGGCTTCCCATTAGACGTAAAATCAAGCTAAAACAGAATTTTAACAATCATCAAAAGACCATCAGGGATGCTCAACAGGGGTGGGCTGGGAGGAAAAAAGGTCCAGGAGAAAGGCCTGGACCCCCCATGCTTGCCCTGGCCTTGATCCTAACCCCACTCACCCAAAGGAGGGGGGAAGAGAGAAAGAGCCAGCCTCGGGCCGTGTGTGGCTTGGCTGGGCATCTCCAATGCTGCGCGGGGCTCAGTGGATCTGTACGCCTTCTTCCCCAGAGCTTGGAGGGGCCAGGCACCTTCTTCCCTTCCCAGCACATGGACTGCCCTTCGCTTGGGGCTGTGATGGTCCTGTTGGGGACCACCCAAAACTTTCTCCAATGTCTTAATGGTCGGTCTGTTCTCATGTTTGGTCATCTGTCAGTTCAGCTTAGCATCTGTTTACCAGTTGTGATCGGCATGGATGCCTTTTCCTCGTTTATGAAGAGTGCGCGCATCTTTGATTGTGCAAAAAAAAAAAAGACTGTACCTATAAAAGTAGAAGAGTGCAAGAGTCCAGTAGCACCTATAAGACTAACAAAATGCATTGTAGGGTATGAGTTTTTGTGAGTCACAGCTCACTTCTTCAGATACAGCTAGAATGTGAGTCCATCTGTCCTTATATCTAGGAGAGTGGAGTGATTTCAGATGCTGAATGACAATAGCTGGTGAATGACAATGGCAGGTATGATTGGATAGGATAGGGTATGTAGAAGGATAGTGGGTGTAGAAAACCCAGCATTAGTAATGAGACAGGAAGTCTAGGTCTCAATTCAATCCAGGTGGATGCATCGTCTTGAGCTTCATTATCAAGCTGCATCTGAAGAAATGAGCTGAAGAAGTGAGCTTCATTTCTTGCTGTATCTGAAGAAGTGAGCTGTGACTCAGAAAAGCTCATACCCTACAGCTAATTTTGTTAGTCTTATAGGTGCTACTGGACTCTTGCTTTTTTCTACTGCTACTAATACAGCTACCCATCTTGATCTGTACCTATACAAGCACTCTGACCTGGACAGCTTAGGTGATCCATCAGCTCTTGGAATTTAAGAAGGGTTGATCTTGGTTGGGATGGGAGACCTCCAACCAGCGCCGGATCTAGGATTGCCTGCGCCCGGGACAACCCTAGGCTGGCGACCTCGTGCGCGCGCACAGTGCACGCGCACTCCCCGCGCTGCGTGATGACGTCACTCAGGTGACGTCATCACGCAGCGCGTAACAGAGGCAGCTGCTTTCACCTGCTCCGCAGGACAGGGGGTGGCCGGTTTGCCGCGCACCCCTTTCCCTGCAGGGCAGGCAAAAGCAGCGCGGGGGGCTGCGAGGCTGCCCGCGCCATTTGCCTGCCCCACGGGACAGGGGGTGGCCAGCTTGCCGCGCACCCCGTTCCCTGCAGGGCAGGCAAAAGGCAGCGCGGCGCAGGCAGCCCTGCAGCCCCCACGCTGCCTTTTGCCTGCTCTGCAGGACAGGGGGTGCGCGGCAAGCCGGCCGCCCCCTGTCCTGCGGGGCAGGTGAAAGGCAGCGTGGGGGGGCTGCGAGGCTACCTGCGCCCTTTGGTAGCTGGCAGCTGCTCCTGGCGTCCCCTCCCTGGGGGCGCCGGGGACAGACTACCCCCCCGCCCCCCTCAATCCGGCCCTGCCTCCAACGAAGACTAGGGTTGCAGTGGCATGCAATGGCAAACCACCTCTGTTAGTCTCTTGCCATGAAAACCCTGCCAGGTGTCGCCATAAGTCAGTTATGACTTGACGGCAGTGTCCACCACCACACCTATGCAAGCATCTGTTGCTGCTTCCATAAGGCAAAGGTTCAGAGAGAAGGACTACTCTAGAAGATCTTAATTGGTGGGACTGCCACTGAAATTGGCATCCCCGTGTTGAGTTCTCCCCCTCTCCCTTTTCACATCTAGAAACACTCACCTCATAGTGTGATCTCATCATGCTCTGAGATTCCTCAGCCTCACGCTGTATCATTGGCTGCTTCCTGCGTATTAAAGGAGAGGTAAGGACAACTGTACACCGGGCCCTTGTTTATCCCAACAGCATCACAACATACGTCTAGTTTCCACCTTTCGAACACATCTTTATAAACTCTTTTTTGAAAAAGAAAAAAAAAGCTAGGATCTTTCTTTACCGTGTAAAGAGCAATGCGCATTGATGGTATAATAGTAGTAAGAAAAATTATATTAATGATTATGGTGGCCGTTTTCACATGCACCTTGGGAGATCGTGCAAACTCAGAGTGGAACTACAAGTGACAAAAGGCACAGGTTGGACACTTGTCAGCTTCACTCAAGTTTTGATGGGAAATGTAGGCATCCCAGTCTTGCAGCTTGGCTCTCCGACTGCTGTCCAATGGACTTTTCAACTGTCACTTGTCCAACATTCTGCCAAGCTGCCTACATTTCCCATCAAAACTTGAGGGAAGCTGACAAGTGTCCAACCTGTGCCTTTCGTCACTTGTAGTTCCACTCTCACAGCATGAAACGTCTTCCTAGCACGATCTCCCAGCACAATCCCCTTTAATGGCCCGATGATGTCAGAAAAAGGGCCATTAAAGGGGATCGTGCCAGGAAATCGTGATAGGAAGACACTTTGATGCTGTGAGTTTAGCACGATCTTCTGGGTGCTTGGCCATGTGTAAACGGCCGGTGATAACAACAGTAACAATAGTAACAACAATAACAGTAACAACATGATGTTTCCACCAAGGCATGCCTTTTGAGTATGGTTCAATGTTCTGAGTTGGATTCTAACTACCACCAAAAGAAGAAACCATGTTCTTTGCTGTGTCCCGTTCTGCTCCTGGAAAGTAGATTCCTGAGGGGTAGCAGGACCCTAGTGAAGACTTGGAACAACTACTGATGAAGGTTAAAAGAGAAAGTATCAAAGCAGGATTACATCTGAACATCAAGAAGGCAAAAGTAATGACTACTGAGGAGTTACACAATTTTAAAGCTGACAATGAGGAAATTGAAATTGTCCAAAAATTTTTATTCCTTAGCTCAATCATCAAGCAAAAGGGAGACTGCAATGAAGAAGTCAGAAGAAGACTGAGACTTGGAAGAGCAGCAGTGAGGGAGCTAGATAAGATCCTTAAAGATAAAGATATCTCTCTGGGGACCAAAATCAAGATAATCGAAACTATGGTATTCCACATTGCCATGTATGGATGTGAAAGTTGGACAGTGAAGAAAGCTGACAGAAAGAAAATTGTTTATTTTGAAATGTGGTGCTTGAGGAGAGTTTTGTGGATACCATGGGCAGCCAAAAAGACAAATAAATGGATACTAGATCAAATCAAGCCTGAATTCTCCCTAGAAGCTAAGAAGCTAAGACTAAGGTTGTTGTACTTTGGTCACATCATGAGAAGACTCTAGAAAAATCAACAATGTTATGAAAAGTGGAAGGCAGTAGGAAAAGAGGAAGACCTCAAACAAGCTAGCTTGACTCTCTAAAAGAAGTGACGGCCTCCACTTTGCAAGATCTGAGCAAGTCTGTTAACGATAGGACCTTTTGGAGGTCTTTCATTCATACAGTCGACATAGGTCAGAGGCGACTTGATGGCACATAATACACACAACAGGACCCATGAAGATTAATAGCCGCTTGCGTCCCAGCCCAGATAGGAGACTGCAGTGGAGAGCAGGAACATGGATAATTTGCCCTTCCTTCCAATTAGGCTTGTCAACCTCCAGGTAGTGGCTGGAGATCTCCCAGAATTACAAATGATTTACAGGTGACAGAGATCGGTTCCTCTGGAGAAAATGGCTGTTTCAAACAGTGGACTCTGTGGGGTTATAACCTACTGAGCTCCAGCCCCTCCTCAAACTCTACCCTCTCCAAGCTCCACCCCTAATATCTTTCCCTCCCTGAAGCTGGCAATGCTACTTCCTATAATGGAGCTGCACTGAAAGAGTAGGGGGCTGTCATGATCTAGCTGTGCCAGGAAGGCCTAGCAAGGCCTCAGAAGCCTGTTAGCAGTGAGAATAGGCCTGCCTACAATTCCCAGGAGCCCCTGAGCTGTTTTGGCGCCCTTTTTGGCCAATCAGAATACAGGGGGCTAGTGCTATATAAGTCTGGGACAGAAAAAGCCTGCGTTTTCTCCCAGGGAGCAGGCCAGAGGAGGTTTCTGCTAGGGAGAGAGGCCCTCATCCAGGTAGGGTGAGAAGGCAGGCCTGGCAGACACAGGGAGTTCAGTCGCGCTAGGGCCTTTTTATTTTACTTTCACCCATCTATTCTCGCTAAGGCACCTTGTCTGCTTGTTGTTTGATTAACTGACCTCCTTGTAAATAAACCCTTTTGTTTGTTCTTACTCTCCTGGGTCCTCACGCCAAGCTACAGAGGTCAGAAGGGTTTGGAGGGTTCTCTGGGCCTTTCCAAGGGACCCTAAATCCCAGAGTGGTGGCAGCATAAGGTGGCTCACCCCACCTGAGGCATAACAGGGGCGGAAGTTGATTTCAGCCCTTCATCCACCCCATTGTAGCCCCTGATCTGCATGGCTATTAATCCATACAGGTCCCGGAATCAGAAAGGATTGCAGGGGGATGCACTGCAAAGCTCCATGCTTCCACGGGCAGTCATTAGGAACCAACTCCCCTTCTCCCCTTGCTTGCACAGAATTGTGGACCGTAGGATCAGTTCACACAGTGGCACTGCACTTTACAGCTCTTGCTTTATGCAAGTTTTCTAAGAAGTAAGTCCTGCTGTGTTGAATGAAGCTTATTTCTGAGTATAGTCCAGTAGGGCCCCATCGGTAGAGAGTGATCCTAAATATGTAGGATTAGGGTATTAGTCCTTTCGGTTTCTGTTCACGGCTTTTTGTTACAGAATATAGGCAAGTCGCGAGGGTGTGGGGGTGTATGTATGAGCGAGTCTGTGTGTGAGTGAGAGATCTCATCTGAGATAAAGCAGCAAGTAGCTTGGTTTCAGCTCCACATCTTGTGCAGCTGTATAAATACAAGTCACCCCCTATCACCTCACCACTCTCAAGGCAAGTGGGATCGGTGACACCACAGAATACTTTGCTGTCATTAGTTAATTGAGCCGCCGATGTTAAGAAAAGGTTATGTCTTTTCCCCCCATAGTTTGCCTTGTTAAAGCTCTGACACGGGTTTGTTACCATAAGGGTAATAAAGTCCTGGCGAGGGAATTTAGGCAAATCTTCCCCAGGGTATATTTTCATTCTCTCCCTCCTGGTCCCCCGTTCTTTCTTGCAAACTGCTTTGGTGCAGCCCCCATTTTGAACCCAGCCATTCTGAAATTGATATCTTCTTCCCCCGTTGCCCTGTGTAGGACCTGATCTCCGTGTCTGAGAGTGCAATGGGACCACCAGCAATGCAAGGCCCAAAGCGGCCTCTCAGCACTCCAATAAAAATAACAAAAGGCAACAGTGGGGCAATGCTGGTGCTTTAAGGAGGAGACCCGAAGGCACCACTGTCTACATTCTGTGCTGAAAAGGTGTGTGTGTCGGGTGGGGAGGGGGAGTGGAATCCTACAGGGGTCCAAGCATTACACTAAAAGGTTCATTTTCTGCTCCGAATACGTTATACGAACAAGCACTTCACTTGTTATTTGAGAGTTTGTTGCAATTGGAATGTTAGGCAGAAAGCAGACACACATTCAGATATTAATGAATCAAATGATGGACATGAATCTTACTCAACTCTCAGTAGGCTGGATCCTACCAATTTTTCTTCTCTACTTTTCCCAATTGCCCGCCATGCTGCAGCCCTCCTCTCACGTGACTTTTGACCTCATGACTCCCACAGCCTCTTATGTAGCTTTTTGGGGGATACCTCTTCCCTTATTTGTAAGAGGAAAAGCCAGTAGGATCAAACCCAGGATTCTTTAATACCAGTCAAAATTTGTCCCTCTGTTATTCAGGTACCTTGTTGTCTAGTTCAGAGTTCCTGAAGGTGTGTGATGGATGGTTTCAAGTTCCGCCCTCCTGATACCTTGGCCAATCACTTTCAAACAGTGGATTGGAATGTTGAAGGATAAAAGGAGGAGTCTGGCAGTTTAACTGCTGGTAAAACAGACGGAGTTGGGGGTAGTGTTGGCAGCTCTAAGTTATGAAATTCCTGGAGATTTTGCAGGTGGAGCCAGGAGAGAGTGGGATTGGTACAATGCCATAGATTCCACCCTCCAAAGGAACCATTTTTCTCCAGAGGAACTGATCTTTGTAGCCTGGAGATCAGTTGCAATTCCAGGAAATCTTCAGCCACTCCCAGGATGGTAGCAACCCTAGCTGAGGGGTTGTTGTAGTTGGATGGGAGAAGGGTTAGGAGTAGGGTTGCCAGGGTCACCTGGAGGGATGGGGAGATTGTGGAGGAGGGCTTACTGGGATACCTTACATCTCGCACATGCGGCGTGCACCCGTGTGCTCTGGAATGCTTCTGTGTCACACCAGGAATTACATCATTCCTGGCATGATGCGGCAGCAAAGGGTTGCACCCAGGGCCAATTTGGTAAAAATTAGCCCTCAATCTACCAAATCAGCCCTGTACTTACACGTCATGCTGGGAATGACATCATTCCCAGCATGACATGGGAGCATTCGGGAGTGCGGGTGTACACTCTGGGGGGCACTCCTGACCCATCCCTATGCCTTTCTACTCCACCAGCCAGTTGAGAGATGGCAGGAGGTAAAGGCTGGGAGCAGGAATTCCTGCCGCCACAGAAGAATGGGATCCCTAGTTAGGAGGTCTGCTGGTTAGGCAGGGAAACCCTTAGAGACTTTAGGTATATTGAAGGTAGGTAGGGTTCGGATACTGTTCTTGTCAAAAATAGGTATAAGGGGGAAGCCTATCTGCTCTGTGTTATAAAGGTTAGGGTGCTGTTCCTGCCATAAACAGTGAAAACTTAAAAGCTTTTCTGTTTCATGATGTAAGTCTGAATCAGATAAACAAGACAACTGTTTTGCAATTGTTATGCTTTCTCAGGCTCCAAGCTCTCTAGTAACTTTGTTCCTGTAATGCTGAGAAGCTGGAGAAACCAAAACCAAAAAAACCCACAACCAAACCATACATTCAATGTCTATAAACTGGTTTCTTAGTTGTTTTCATCAAGCCAACTATGCGGTTCCTTTAAGTTTACAATCCCCTCATAATAGGCCAAGTGAATGCTGGAGCAAATTCTGAGTCCAAGCATTGCCCTCACTTAGGACTAGAAGTCTAAGCAATCCCCAAATCCTCAATTATAAAAAATAAAAGTATGGGGGAGGGGGCAGAGACAGAAATGGTTTTTAGGATGGGAAATTTAAGTCCCTAGTTTCTAGGTCTAGAGAAAAGGGTGTGGCCACATCATGTGAGGGGGAGCAGGGGGGGGAGACATTAGTGTAAGTCACATGGAAGAGTTTCTGTCACCCCTCCATACTTTTCACCAAGGTGTTGGGGCCACTGCTGCCTCTGCAGCCATCAGCAAGTCAGGAAGGTACCAAGGGCTCGTACAAACTGAGAAGTCCCTACAGTCTTGGATGTTCTCTGTTATGTCTGGGAAATGCAGTCCAGGATGCAGCAGGAATGCCAGCAGTTTCACCGCTGGCACAGGCACCAAACTTGGCCACTAGGGTTGCCAGGTCCCCTTACTCTCCCAGTGGAGGGAGGCAGCCTGGCACTGACCTTTCTAGTCTTGCACATATGCAAAGCCCACATACAGTCCTGATAGACACGCCAGAGGGGAGCTCGCCCGCTGTGTGCTGGTCTGAAAGGTTTTTTTTGCGTCTTGGGCCCGTTCCCTGAGGCCTTTTGTAGGGATATAATTCTTAACACTTAAATTAGCAGAGTTTTGCAGCAATGCGCTTTGGATATAATGAGAACACACAAGACACCAGTTTAGTTCTATAAAATAGTTTACTACATAAAGAATAAAAAGGTTACATTGGAATAAAATAAGAAATGGCTAACTAGGCAGGCTACCTCTTTGCTAGCTAGAGAGTAGCTGAATACAGACTGCTAAATAGAGATGGGTACAAACAGCAATACGAACAAAAAAAGCCACGAACAGCCCAATCTGCTGTCCACAAACAAGCTGTTCGTGAGGCCCCACTCTAAACAAACAGGTGGTTGTTGCAAGCCTCGGTTCGTTGCTGTTCGTTGTTGTTCATCAAGCCAGACAGTCTGGCACCTGCAATCAATTCCTTTGGCAACTGTCCGAACTCCTGCTGTTGCCCTGGAAACCCCAATCGAAGCCCAATTTAGCTTGATAGGCAGGTCTTCCTTTCAAGTGTGGAGCTCCATATTTGTTACAACAAGGGAGCAAAGAGCAGGGGGGAGGGGGGCACCCAGCTCTGACTTTGCAGACAGTGGAGAGGGAAAGAGACAGTTGCTGTTGGCATTTTGATAGAGAGAGTGCATTGGAGCTTGAATTTTCTTTGTGTGTGGTGGGATAGGGATCTACCCCTTCAAGTTCCAGGATTGCTGCCAGACTCTGGGCCAAGCTATTATTTATTATTGGTACCTTTCCTGGTGCCTGCTCAGGTCAGGTTTCTGGGAGTGGTGCGGTAGGGATCTTGACTTGGATGATGGCTGGAGGAGAGCCTGCTGGCCCCCACAAACAGCCAACCACGAACATGTTCGTGAACAGGGCCATGTTTGTGGTTGTTCGTGAGTCCCTGTTTGTGGATGGCAACGAACATCATGTTCGGATTTTTTTCTGTTTGTGCCCGTCTCTACTGCTAATTGATGCATCGTACATGGTAAAAGTTAGACTAGAGACTGAGAGAAGACTGAATAAAGAGCAATGAAACTTCAGTTTATCACTCCAATTAATTGACCCCCCCCAATAAACTGGTTGCCCAATAGAGAATCCTAATTCTACTTAATTAAGAATAGAGACTCCCCTTTCTATGGCGGGAATCCTGACTCGAGGCCTAAGTGGTTACATGCAAATAAGTTTACTAAGTAACACAAACAGTTTAACCCTTTCATGACTGAATGTAAACACTTGCTAATTCCCAACACCTCCCCCCCACCGGCCAGGTAAGTGGCTGCAGGGGACAGAGGCTGGGAGCAGGGGATCCCCGTCCCCCACCAGGGGACTGGCTGCCCTACTGCCCACACATAAATGGGGCTGAGGAGGAGGAACAAATAATGCAAACCAATAGGGGTAACAACCACAGATAACATTTTTTTTTAAGTAAACAAAAATAGTATGGGGTCCACAAGCTCAAGCAGCAGGAAAAAGAGCAGAGTTCAGTGGCAACAGACCAGGATGAGTCTTTCCTCCTTGAGAAAAGACCTACAACTGTTTCCAAAATTTTCCTCTTTTTAATTTTTCTCCAGCAACTGGATTGATAAATTAGCTGATCTTCCTTCCAAAGTGAAATAGATGCATCAGGAATCTTCTAGAGTCCTGTTTTCAAAGTTTGCACCATGCACGGAATCTTCACAGTGTATTATCAAGGCACATCTAGCAATTGAAGTGGAAATGTGCAAAAGGAACCCACAGTGAGAACAACAGCAGTGCAACTGCTTGTAGCAGTAGCAGCAGTAACAGTAGTAGTCACTAAAGCAAGTAACAGGAATAATAGTAGCACAGCAGGCTAATAATAGAAGGCATGGGCAAAGCAGCCATAATAGTAGTATTTGGAGAAGTAGTTATGGAAGGGCACGATTGGATACCAAGAGGGAAAACCATGCAGACCACAGATATTCTCTGAATTCTGGCTTCCCTCATCCTTCTTTCAAGTGTGTCCATAATCATGAAGATTATAGTCTTGCTTTTAAAAAAAAAGACCACAAATCCAAGACTGCAGAATGGCTATGTCGTTACCAGTTCCCTGAGATCCATTCTCTGTATCTGACTCACATTTTGGGACTGAGGTTTGTGCATGAGCATAATACATACCAAACCAACCAACCCTCGTTGTTGTTTATGCAACGTTCCTCCCCTCTGACTATCCTTTCTGGTGGTGGTGGAAAGGGCCATCAAGTCATAGCTAACTGATGGCATCGCCCGCTGGGGTTTTCAAGGCAAAGAGACAAACAGAGATGGTTTGCTATTGCCTTGCTCTGCATAGAGACCCTGGTCTCCTTTGGAGGTCTCCCATCCAATTACTAACCAAGGCTGACCCTGCTTAGCTTCTGACATCTGACAAGATTAGGCTTACCTGGGCTACTCAGGTCAGGGTGCCTTACTAACCTGCTCCTAAAATATTCTGTAGTATAGCAGCTTAAACACTGAACTATGACTCAGGAAGTCCTGCATTCAAATCTTGCATCTGTTTTGAAAGTGGGTGACCTTGGGCAAATCACTAACTCTCCGTTTCAGCTGCTAGTCGGGAATATGAGGATAATTACTCTGGATCAAGGTATTCCGAGATAATGTACGAGAAGCACTTTGAATTCTCTATGTGAGGTGAAGTGATTATGACCTGGGATGGCACATTCACACATGCAAAGCAGGTGATGAACTGACATGGGTTAAAGAGCCCTATGATGTTTCTATAGCTGTGTATAACAAGAGGAATTCCCTACTGACATGTTTGTAGTTACCATGGGAGGTAAGCGACCCACCCTATTTCTCCCCCCTGCCATGTCAAATAATCTATAATGTGGTCACTAGGTTCAGGGGTCATCCACTGAAGCTGAGGGGGGGGGGGCGGAGATTCAGGACAGACAAAAGGACATACTACTTCACACAGCCCATAGCTAAATTGTGGAACTCACTGCCACAAGCTGGGGCAATGGATGCTAACCTGGAAAGCGGTGGTGGAAAGTCCCATCAAATCATAGCTGACTCATGGTGACCCCGGTGGAGTTTTCAACGCAAGAGACTAATGGAGGTGGTTTGCCTTTCCCTTTTTATGCAACCTTGGTCTTCTTGGGAGGTCTCCCATCTAAATAGTAACCAGGACCAACCCTGCTTAGCTTCTGAGATCTGATGAGATCAGGCTTGCTTGGGCTGTCCTAGTCAAGGAAACCTGGAAGGGAAGTGGACAAATTCATGGAGAACGGTGCTATTGATGGCTACTAGTCACGATGGATATATCTACTCCTCCAGTACCAGAGCCAGTATGCCTCTTTATATGACTTCCGGAGGAGTATGGGTGGAAGGATGCCGTTGCAGCCATCTTGCTTGTGAGCTTCCTAGAGGCAAGTGCTCATCCACTGTATGAGACAGGAAGCTGGTCTAGATGGTCCGATGCCACATGGCTCTTCTTATGTTCTTATCCAGAGGAGTTAGCCATGTTAATCTGTCGTCGCAAAATAGTTAAGAGTTCAGTAGCACCTTTAAGACTAACCAACTTTATTGTAGCATAAGCTTTCGAGAACCTCAGCTCTCTTCGTCAGATGCAATCTGACGAAGTTGGTTAGTCTTAAAGGTGCGACTGGACTCTTTACTATCTTACGTTCTTATGTTTTCCTGTCTTGGCAAATGCTTTGCTGAGAGAGGGGGGGACGATGTCCTTCTACACTGGGCTGCCCATTGTCCCCTTTAAACTGCTATGTCAAGTCAGGATCTTTCCTCTTGACTTGGCAACATGCAGACCCCATTTAAGGACCACTTCCTCTAAAGTGGCATGAATGAGTGGATGTTCTCTGTATCTGGTCTGCTTTTTGCCACCGGTTCTGTTATCTAGCCAATCCATCCCACTGTTCTTTCAAGCACCTTACAGAGACATCTGCGGTTCTCTCCCCTTTTTATCATCGCAACAACCTGGTGAGGTGGGTTAGGCTGGGAGAAAGTGACTGGCCCAAGGCGACCGAGCAAGCAGCATGGCTGAGTGGGAGCTTGAGCACATGTGCATATTATCGGGACAATTCAGTGGAAAGGAGCAGAAAATTGTCAGTTCCATTCACATAAGGGGGAAGCAAAATCAAAAGGTGGCTTTTTTGAGTCAAAATCAAGGAGGAGGCCACGGCTGTGTGGTAGAGCATTTGCTTTGCATGCAGAAGGTCCCAGGTTCAGTCCTCGGTGTCTCCGATTAAAAGGAACGGATTGCAGGTTATGTAAAAGAGCTCTCTTTGAGAGCCTGGAGAACTGCTTCCAAAGAAAACAAATGCTAACCTTGATGGGCCAAGGGTCTAACTTAGTATAAGGCAGCTTCTTTTTCGGGAGGAGCCTATAGCTCGGTGGTAGGGACTCTGCTTTGCATGCAAAAGGTCCTTAGTTCAATTCCTGGCAACTTCAATTCAAAGGGCTAGGTAATAGATGATGTGGAAGACCTCCAACTTGGATCCCAGACAGTCACCACCAGTCAAAGTAGACAACACTGACTTGCTCTGACTTTGTGTATATATTGCTTTGTGTATATCTATCTTCAAGGCTCATTTCGAGGGGGAATGTACCAGTTCCGGCAGTTCCCCAAAGAGGTCACATGTCAGGTGGCCCCGCCTACCTGACTTTTGGCCATTTGGGGCTCATTTCAGCCTGGATTGGGGCTGAAATGGCCTGGATTGGGCCTCTGACGGGTGGTGAATCACTCTCCCACTCAGCAGCAGCCCGATCCTGACCATTTTGGGTCCTTTTTTGGCCATTTTCAGCCCCTTTTTGCCATTTTGGGCCCAATTTCGGCCCTGAATGGCCAGGATTGGGTCCAAAACAGCTGGGATAGGTGATGTCAGGGGGTGTGGCATATGCAAATCAGTTATGCTAATGACACATTTCCGGTGATGGCAAGGGGAGTGGCATATGCTAATGAGTTATGCTAATGAATTCCTCCAGCTCTTTTTCTATGAAATGACCCCTATCTTTTATAGCTAGAATTGCCATTCTCCAGGTGGCTGGGGATCTCCTGGAATTACCATGGCCATAGAGATCAGTGGCCATAGAGATCAGTGCCTCTAGAGGAAATAGCTGCTTTGGAGGGTGGACTCTATAGCATCATACCCCACTGAGGTCCCTCCCGTCCTCAAATTCCACTCTCTCCAGGCTCCATCCCCCAAATCTCCAGGAATTTCCCCACCTGGAGCTGGCAACCCTACGAATGTACATCGCATCCCTCTTGCTGTCTTGACAAGTGCTGTGGGAAGAGAAGGGGTTGTCCCCGCTCTTTGCTAGTGATTTCTAGATGTCACACCCTCAACGAGTCTTAAAAGCAGAGGAATCCAGTTCTGATCCACTTCATCTTTTTGCAGTTGCATTCCCTATATGGAATTCAAACAAAAGATGATCTCCTCATTTCCTGGAGGCAGAAGGGAAATCCAGAGCTGGTTCTTCTCCAAGACGGAATCTCTGCCACTAACACCATTAAGACCTTTTGCTTTTTATTACTGTTGTTTGTGTGATCCCCATGTAATTCTGGACTGCCTGGTGTGTTTCCGTTTCACCCGGCTGAATGTGGTGTCAGAGGAAAAGAGGTGAGCCATTTAGGGGGCTTTTCTAGAATGAGATTTCAGGGCATAACCAGTGACCCAAAGGGAATTATGCAGATTATAGTGGGACGATGCCAATTCTTGAGCTCTCAAATTCCTAGGTTTACTTGGATAACCATAAACTTCTTTTCCTATCCGAGATGTTTAGATAAGCAATTCCCAGTCTTAACATGGCTCATTGGAAGATACAAGGGATATTCATTCTTGAGGTTTAGAAAATGTTTGAAAGGTTGGCATGAAGGGTCTGTGAAATATCTCAGTGGGGCAAAGAGAGTATAGGTTAATTTCCCCCCCCCCCTCGTTTTCTTGTCTATCTAATCATGAATCTCTCTACATGAGGCACCTGGGCATGTGTTCGTAAAGTGTTGGGTGACACAGTGTTAGCCGGGAAGCATAGTTTTAAAAGACAGAGCTGGTGGAGATCTCCCCAGAGGGGATGAATTCTCACACAGACCTCTGCCACCTCTGGCATGCCAGACTATTTCCTCTTCTGGACCTTTTACCTTGCCGCCATCGCTGCTTAAAACTTTGAATTAACCGAGCCTCAGCAGGGCACAGACTCTGGAAAGGGAGACGCCAGAGACAGCAGAGGGCTGCGAGAGAAGCCATTCTTTCCAGAGCGATCTATGCCAGCTCTATCTTTTAAAACTATGCTTCCTGGCTAAAATTGCATCTCCAGACATGTGAAGAATATGTGTCAGATGTCTTGTGTAAAAATAAACTGTAAGATAACACTACACTCCAGTTTTCATACGCAAAGGATGACCATCTTTGATATTCTTGGAAGCCACTATTCTCCAAATGGAAGCCCTAGGCCCATAACAATATTATGCCATACAAACTGATCCCTCACAAGTACTCATGCTTCACAATAAAGCCGGCACCATCTCACAGTAAGTACATTGCTGTTGTGGAACACATCACTGTGTGGAATGCTTCCATTTCTTACAGTTGTTGCAAAGAATTTCATTGTTCCAAGGAGTAAAACTGTGTACAAATGTTGATTAAAGTTTAATAGAGTCACCAGGGGCCAGATTGGAAAAAAAAATCAGTGGCCAGAATGAGCTGCGGTCTAACCGTTGGCCACCTAGACCTTGCCTGAGGGCTGGTTCCACCATAATCCTTTCCCAGAAAAATTCCTGTGGCTGGAGAAGTATGGAAATGTCTCACGGGGCTGATTAATAAGAAACAACTTGCTTCGCCAGCAACCCTGAGAGCTATAGAGGAAGATACTGGAGCACTGACGTCAAGAAAATTATCAAGAGACAGATGGCATGCTGATTGGCATGATCCGCCATGTGCGTCTGCTCGCCGGAATTATTCCACAAGTCTACTACCATCGCTACTGGCTATTAATAACTGGCTTACATTCACATAGGTCTAACAGTATTCTTAAACGTATGGTTGAAAGGCCCTAACCCTAACCCTGCTGAAGCGGGTCTGGTTGAGTGTGAGACCTTCTGGAAAAGTTGTTGAGGTAACCGATGAAAGGAACAGAGGATATTAATGTAACAGACATCTCAAAAATAAAACTGTCCAAAACTGGAGACAGGAAATTCTTGCTCACGCTCATATCATATGTTAATGGCAAGCAATTAGTGCATACAAATTACCAGGTGCCCAATATGGCCCTCGGTGCACACCAAGATGTGTGCAACAGCTGTGGAAAGATAGAGCAAGATTCGGGTCCAGTAGCATCTCAAAGGCCAACTATATGTCCAGGGTATGAGTTTTTGAGAGTCAGAGGCCGGAAACGAAGATTCGTCTGAAGAAGGGAGCTCTGACTCTCAAAAGCTCAGACCTTGGAAATTTATCCAGAGGAGTTAGCCATGTTAGTCTGTAGTCGCAAAATAGTAAAGAGTCCAGTAGCTGGGGTTCTCGAAAGTTTATGCTACAATAAAGTTGGTTAGTCTTAAAGGTGCTGCTGGACTCTTGGAAATCTAGTTGGTCTTTAAGGTGCTACTGGACCCAAATCTTGCTCTTCTACTACAGACCAACACGGCTACCCACCTGAAACTATGTAAAGATAGTTATGCTTATAGGATCCTTTCTTCAGGTCCATTCATGCTGCACTGTGGCTAAGATGTCCGTGTTCTTCAAGCTATGGAGATGTGTCCAACTGGGAAGGAACCATGGCTTAGCAGTGAAGCACACATTTCACATGTACAACATCCTCTCTAGTTGGGTCCCTGGCATCTCCAGTAGTGTGGATGAAAAGATCTTCTGAAGGACTACTTGACGAGCCATGAATGGAGTAGGCTAAGGAACAGCAAGTGGATGTCCCAGGACCAAATTCAACTGGTTTCCAGTTACCAATCCAGAGGCAACAAGGCTGTGTAGAGGGAACGGTGGCTGTGGGCACCTCATTCCGGAGAAGATTATGACCTGCTTCATTCCATCTGTTCCTCAAGGCGGCCCTCCTGTAAAACTGTTGTCCAGTGGCTTTATTGGTCTAACCCAACTAACTCTTGACATCCATCATTTTCTCCTTGTTCCTGTGGCTTGCAATGGACCTGAGGAAAACCTGCCTCAGACACTTGTTGATATCTGGGGGCAAGTTACCAGAACTTTAGGTGTGCAAGCACTAGAAATCTGACCTGGTTACCGCTCCCTGCCTTTACATTTAAATTAGCCTCAGTTTGTCAGTATGTTCAGGCTCAGGCTCACCACATCCTTTCACATGCTTCTGCATATGTGACCACAAGTGTCCATTTTCTCCATAACCATCCCTCTTGTTGAGCTGGGGGAAGCAGGCTGAGTGGTTGCAGAGCACCAGGGTGATGGGACGGCATCAGCTGTGAGGATGGCTCCTATTCTCTCTTGGAAGGAAGGACCATTCCTTGACAGCCACAGGCCCTACCCATTGCCCCCTCCCAGGTCGACAAAACGTTTGGGACCCAACGTTGGCAACTCTCTCTGTTATCGTGCACCGGCAGCCCCAACCTGACCGCTCCAAGCCCATCCGGCCGGCTCGTGTTTGCAGCTGTTATGCACCTGGGAGTTGGCTGGATCCCGACGAGGTAAATCATGTCACCACAACATGCCCCCCTCGTTAATTAGAAAAGCGAGCCTCTGATTTGCTGCCAAGGTTTCAATTTGGTCGGTCTCTCCTTCCCGCATCTCAGCTCTGCAGTGTGTCTCGAATCTGAGCGATTCCCTGGAGTCTTTTGAAGGAGCTCGATGTGAACGGAAGGAAAACCAAGAACTGGCATGCGTACATGTGAGCATTTGTGGGTTGCGAGGGAGGTGATCCGGGCTTCGGTCTCAGGGGCTGCTGCCCAGGGGGGTTCTCTTGCTCCTTTGTAGCTGAGAGAGCGTGTGGGAGAAGAGGCTGAAAGGTGCCGTGCACTTAGACCAGCTCCTTGCGAGGAGAGGGTCGTTTATTGGAGAGCACCTGGAATGTATTAGGCTCGGGGTATGGAGTCAAGTCTTTGCCGCCTGCAGGCAGCTGAAGTATAAATAGCGGCAAAAGGATTTGTTTTGACTACTTTAAATTGTGCAGGTTTCATGCCCTGAGAATTGGGACTTCGAAGCTGCTGTTAACGTAATAAGTCCCCCCTTTTCCTTTTTGCCGTCAGGAATCTGCGCTTCGTTCTCTTCTACATTCCCGGTCCTTTCTTTGTTTGACTCTTTTCCATCTGTTTATCACAGGCCTCCTCCTTATGGGAACACCGAGAAAAAGAGGCCGAGATGTTATTTCAGCTTTGAAAATGGAGGAGGGGTCGAGAAGTGGAGTTTCATCATAAAAGCTGGGAGGTGGGGAGAAGGGACCCAAACAGTCAGCAAAGCCCAGTTCTTCCATCCCAAAAGTTACTTAGGCCTGTTCACACATGCACATCATAGGTTTGCAAACTCTGGGCTGGAAACTTCCTGCCAATTTGG
Organism: Eublepharis macularius; assembly: GCF_028583425.1. Lineage (NCBI taxonomy): Eukaryota > Metazoa > Chordata > Lepidosauria > Squamata > Eublepharidae > Eublepharis > Eublepharis macularius. Next base: position 13,239,294 of record NC_072795.1, on the reverse strand, counting down.
GGCAGAGACTGGGGAAGGTGGAATTTGGGGGCTCAGCAGTGATGCCATAAAGTCCACCCTCCAAAGTTGCCATTTTCTCTTGTGTAACTGATCTCTAGTCTGGAGACCAGTTGTAATTCTGGAAGAACTCCAGTTTCCACCTGGAGGTTGGCAACCCAAACACACATGCTGTCTCTTGATTACTGCTGACTTGGGCTGGAGGATACATACATGCACATCACCAGGTGGTCACAACATTGAAGAGTGACGCATTTGTGTGTGATATGGTCATCTCCGATACAACGCACCCCAGAGCAAGCATCCATATAACCGCATCAGAATACATTTGAGTGGATGCATTTCACATATTCAATCTTCAAATATATAGTAATTATCTGCTGGTAACCTGCTTTAATTTAAAACATGCTTTAATTAAAAGTGGCTTAAATTGTGTTTTTTAAAAAGTCATCGGCACACGAACCATGACATCACTGCCAGGGAAAACTATAGAGTTTCTACTGATTCCTAGAGCTACCCACAGTCACTTCTGGGTTTCCCCTGTAGAGTTTCTGATGATTCCTAGAGCTATCCACAGTCACTTGCTGGTTTCCTCTGTACAGTTTCTGGCAATTCCTACAGCTACCACCAGTCATTTTTGGGTTTTCGCTGGAGGTGATATAATGACACAGCCAACGTCTTCCCCCCATGTCCCCACCCCCCAAACTCTCCCACAGGTCTCCAGGCTCGTCCTGACAACCTTAACACTTATCCAATCGAGTGCATTTCTCCTTAGCAAATTCCAAAAACAAATGCCACGTGATTCCTTTTAGTAAGACCAACCAAATTAAAAGAACACATTGTGCAGGCTTTTGAATTGGCCAGATCTCTTCATCAGACTGCATGTTAAAAGGGCGGGAGGAGATTTCAGGCCATGACCTTAAGGCCAATTTGGACTAGTACAGACAACATCCCCCTGTGTTCACTGAATGTGCAGGGACGGAGAGCGGGTGCAGCTGGCCCCTCCCCTTGCTCCTGCACAGTCACCTGATCGTCTGCAGGGGTGACTGCATGGCAGAAGTGGCTGTGTGAATCCTTCCTCTCTGTGATCAGTGACATTCATAAAGCAGTATTGCTGAGCACAGGGCAGGGGGCATATGCATAGCCAGTTCCTTCATGCAGACATGCCTTATAACAACGACAACAACATTTGATTTATATATCGCCCTTCAGGACAACTTAATGCCCACTCAGAGCGGTTTAAGTATGTTATTATTATCCTCACAACAAAGCACCCTGAGAGAGCTCCGAGAAGCTGTGACTGACCTCAAGTCACCCAGCCGGCTTCAAGTGGAGGAGTGGGGAATGAAACCCGGTTCTCCAGGTTAGAGTCCTGTGCTCTTAACCACTACACCAAACTGGCTCCCTACAGACCACCAGGCAGGTGGCAAGGCCAGAAAACCCGGCTGGAGGGGAAATAATTAATAAAGAAATAACACCTACTCTCCCTCCCTGAGCTGTTGTGGGTACCAAGCTTTTGTCTGCATCCTTTGTCGGATGTTTTGCTAGCTGTAGCAGGCATGGGGAGTGGCTCTCCGGTACCAGGTTATGCCTTAGTATCGGAGAAGAAGAAAAACAGGGAAGTAATCTGGTAGGCTGCTTAAGTGTTTTGGCTACTTTGGAGGAGCTGGAATTAGCTGCTGAAGAAAGGGATGGAGGAAAAGGGATCTTTAATCTTTCCATTTGCTATGGCAGTGGAGGTGGGGGGAATGAAGGGGAAATCGGCATTGCATTGACGCCGCTGCCATTTTACGATAGTGTTTCAGGAGAATCTTGTTCGCTATCCTCTAAAGGCTCCCACCGGTTGCCACTCTGCCGGAGAAATTGAGCAGGAACCATTATCATAATGGGATTCTTATCTTCGGAGAGCCCCGATTCCTTGAAGATAGAGGCTATCATTTATTTATTCGTAATCTTTTTTCTCTGTTTCAAAATTCAAGCGATAAAATATTGACTAAAACCACGAGCATCAGCAGCCAATGTCTAAAAAAGCACCATAGTGCCCTAAAAAGTCAGAGCAGGAAGCCATAGACCATAAAAACAAAGGCTTAGTCCAGACGTTGCATGAAAACATGGTTTAATTAAGCTAACTATAGTTAGTTGATTCTCTGAACGTGGGGTACTCCACTACCATAATTAGATGGGCCATGTCTAAACCATGGTCTGAAGTTGGTCTGTTAACCACAGTTGGCTATAGTTTTACATGATGCATGGACACATTCATTCTGGTTTGTTTCCTCGAGTCACTTTGCACACTCCCTGGACGGAGTGGTTTGAAACCAAAACCCTCTTGCTTCAAGGACTGTCAGACCAAACCTGGCAACTGGAGGGAGGTTTGGGACTAAGGGCTTGGTGGTGGGTGGTGGGTCACAAGTATGGTGACATCACTTCCAGGGAAATCCCAGAAGTTATGGCGGGTAGCTCTAGGAATTGCCAGAAACTCTATAGAGTTCTCCCCCACCCCCACCGAAGTGATGTTGTCTGCATGTGACACCACCGTTTTTAAAAATTTTACCCTGTCACCACTTGGAGTGGTGGGTGATCTCTTGGCCCCACCAGGGCTTGGCAGCCTTACTTGCCTTTCACGACCTCTCACTAGCAGGCTGCCTGACTGCACCTTCCCCTCCTGGTCTGCCTACTAATATCTTTATCACTCCAACCCTCGTGCCCTCTAACAGACCCAAGAATGCTGGCACCCTCTAGCCATACATGCATAAGGAAGAAAAAACAATGTTAATGGTTGCTTCATTGCTTGTGCTTCAGAAAGAAAGTGATTGTCACATGCCCCCTATTGACACTTGTTCACAGAGACAATAATTTGCTTGTTTGGACGGGGCGGCAGGCTGGAGGGAAAATAACTGAGACAGCTCCTCTGCATATTCCACACCCAAGGCTTCTTGCTCTTCTGTCCCTGGCAGTGTGCTTGAGTCATCCAGGCAGTCAACCTTAGGTAATGCTTTCTTCAGCTCAGTACTACCTTTCTTAGAAAGCATTGCTCAATGCGATGTGAATGAATGAAACATCACATGGGAGGGAAGGGGGTTTAACCAGGGCTTTTTTTCTGGGAAAAGAGGTGGTGGAACTCAAGACCGCACAATGACGTCACTTTGGGTCAGCTGGAACAAGGGGGGAGTTTTTAAAAGTTTAAATCGCGCTTGGCAAAAATGGTAACATGGCCAGTGGCCCCGTCCCTGATCTCCAGACAGAGGGGAGTTTAGATTGCCCTCCACACAGCGGAGCCAACGACCATTTTTGTGACCATTTTTAAGAGATGCTGGAACTCCGTTCCACCACGTTCCCATTGGAAAAAAAGCCCTGGATTTAACCCCTTTCTCCTTGGGCTATTTTCCTGAGCTGAAATACACCACAGAAGTGTTTTTTGCCTCATTGGGACACGCTCAGAGCCGAATACTTACAGCAAAACACACAATAAAGTTTGCTGGTAAATGGGGAAACAGCAGTTCTCCAGGGCTTTCAAGGTTAGGGAGATGATCTGAGGGAAAGGGTTAAATCTCCTCCCCTGTGCTACAGTCCAGAATTGAATTAGGCCACATGATTTGAGTAGTCACATGACAGCTATTTATAAAGAAAAAAATGTTTGAGAAATCCAAACATGGAACTCCCAGCATCCTGGCTATTTTGACCCTAGGGATCCCATTCTCCCAGTGGGAGTGGGAGATCTGCTTTCACCCTTCACACCCCGCCTCCACTTACCTGGCCAGTGAAGGAGGGAGGTCTGGGAACAGGTCTCCCGGACACACTTCCGGGGCGGCGCGACGACATCACTAATGTGTGTTCCTGTGCTTCACCACAGGCTGATTTGGGCCTCAAACATGCTGAACTGGGCCCATTTGAGACTCAAATCAGCCCGTTGTGAAATGGGCACAAACTCCTGTGCCTGCACAGTGCCGTTACTGGAAGCGATGTCATCGGAAGTGCAGCTGCGCAACTGCACCTGCTGTGCACACGCAAATAAAACATGGAGAGGAGAAGGAGGTAAGGGGACCTGGCATCCCTCTTTGACCCTCATGAGGGTCAATTCACAAGTTACAAATTCCTTATGTCCCTAACATACCTACTGCTATGCTATGGATCCTGCTCCCCAGATGTCCTCTGGGTAAAGTTACCAGCCTCCAGATGGTGGCTGGAGATCTCCCGGAATTACAACTGATCTCCAGGTGACAGAGATCAGTTCCCCTGGAGAAAATGGCTGCTCTGGAGGATGGACTCTATGGCATTATACCATTCTGAGGCCCCTCCCCTCCCCAAACCCCGCCCTCTCCAGGCTCCACCCCCCAAACCTGGACCTCGCAACCCTAGCTCTGGGAGTTCCATGCTTGGAACTTAATTCTCCAGCACTTGGGACCAATTCAGATCCAGCCTACAGACTGTGAGGTGACAGGACTCAAGTTTTTCCCAACCTGAAGCAGCCCCCAGGGAACTGCTACTCCGGTCAGGGGGGAAATGTACATGTGTTAATACTCATTAATTCCCATACAAGCCTGGGTTCTGAGCATGGAACTCCCTGCACATGGCCAGTTGACAGAACTCAGACATGCGTGGGACTTAAGCATGTGTAATGTGAATTGGACCTCCGTTTCCAATGCATAATGATCTACTTAAGGGTTGTAAATGCGGTCTCTTTGTAATGTAGAATATATTTTCCCTTTAAATAGAATCAGGCCAGGCATAATTGTGAGTGTATCATTCCTTATTCAAATCTCAAACCACAGAAACAAGAGACCCTTATTTGTTTATTTCTGCCTTTTTTTAAAGGACCAGTTTCCGTGACCCACACTGCGCAGCAAGATAGCTGTAAATAAATCTTGTTTTATGGTTTTTTAAAAAGCCGTTTTAATCTGTGGAGTTAGGCGTGCCACATCTTGGTCGTTTGTCAAGCAGTTTTATGCCAAATGCTGCTTGCGGCATCGCCTGGCAAGCGTACAGGTTAAGCAGTTCGATGGGACCCGGCAGCTGGAGAAAACAGTAAAATAAATAGCCGAATGCTTTAGAAAATGCAAGTAAATTTTACGGTGAGTCATAGCTCCATTTATTGAGGGAAGACTTGGGCAGTGTGTGTGTGTGTGCGTGTGCGGAGGGGGGACATAGAGAGGGCCAAACCACTTAGGCCAAGATGAGACTGAAATACACAGAATCATGGAATCATAGAGTTGGAAAGGGCCATACAGACCATGTAGTCCAACCCCCTGCCCAGTGCAGGATCAGCCTAAAGCATCTCTGACAAAGATTCATCCAGCCTCTTCTTGAAAACTGTCAACGAGGGGGAGCTCACCACCTCCCTAGGCAGCTGATTTCACTTTTGAACTACTCTGACTGTGAAAAAGTTCTTCATAATATCCAGCCGGTACCTTTGTGCATGTAATTTAAGCCGATTGTTTCAGGTCCTACCCTCTGCTGCCAACTGGAACAGCTCCCTGCCCTCCTCCAAATGACAGCCTTTCAAATACTTAAAGAGAGCAATCATGTCCCCCCTCAACCTCCTCTTCTCCAAACTAAACATTCCCAAGGTCCTCAGCCTTTCCTTGTAGGGCTCAGTCTCCAGACCCCTGATCATCCTCGTCACTCTCCTCTGCACCCTCTCGATTTTGTCCACATCCTTTTTGAAGTGAGGCCTCCAGAACTGCACACAGTACTCCAGGTGCGCCCTGACTGAGGCAGTATAGAGAGGGGCTATGACCTCCTGCGATTTTGACGCTATGGCCCCTTTGATACAGCTTTGCTTTTGCTCCGTCGTTGATGGTTGCTCACCTTTTTCTCGTCTTTCTGCAAACTCCAGAAGAGGGGCATTTGAGCTGTGGGCAGAGCCGGCATGGTTTGGCAATTAGAGTACTGGATTAGGATCTGGGTGGCCCAGATTCGAATCCCCACTCTGTGGGTCTGGCTAAATGATATAAGTGACATAAGCTGCCGAAGTTATCTGATTCTAGGACTGGTGGAGTTAGAGAAAGAATCAAACAAGCCCCACCCTGGCTTAAGCAGGTTATAATGCAATATAGACCACTCACGAATGCTGTAGTTTTCTTCAAGAGAACTGATCTCTGGAGGTTGGCAAAACTAGTGAGAAACGGTGAGGTAAGGCAAAGAGCTACCTGTTATAGGGGCTTTTCAGTGGTGGCCCCTTCAAAAGTTTGGTGCTCCCTTACAACAAGGGATTACTTATCCCTAGTCCCCCGGTGAAGGCGGTCCAACTGGTGAGGGCGAGGGATCCCTCACTCCCAGTCTCCACACCCCCACCACTCACCTGGCCGGCGGGGGGTGGGAGGTGGGGGTGGCACAAGGAATGGACCCAGAAGCTCTGGAGCATGTTTCCACATACTCTGGAGCCTTCCTTGCCTCACTGCGAATGGCATTGTTCCCGGTGCAACAAAGGAAGTGAATGTCCCCATGAGGGGCTGTTTTGTTTAAAATCGGTCAATTTTAAGAAAAATAAGCCTGCACAGGGGCCTTCACTTCCTTTGTCGCACTGGTAATTATATCATGGAGCATGCAGACTTTCCATGCATGCATGAGATAAGGACTCCAGAAGTGCACCCTCCCACAATGCCCCCGTCTCCTGATTTTAAGGCCAGGAACGGGCAACCCTTTTTCTCCTCCATGTTTGCTGCTAGGCTAACATGTTTTGCCCAAACTTTTGGCTGATTTTCTGTAGTATCCCCCCCACCCTCACACACTCATTTGATATATGCTGGCTTTAATGTCAGTAGCTGGACAGTGATCACATGGGTTGTTCTTAATGTTGGAAAGCTTTTATGGTTAATTGAATTGTTGAATCTGCATTTTTATGTGGGATTTATTTGGCAACTGCCCCAGAAGCCTGGGGTTGAGGGGAAAGGTAGAAATCTTTTAAGTAAATAAATATCTGCGCTCAGAACATGAGTTAGCTTTATACCATCTTGCGGCTTTCCCCCATGCAGAATTCTAGGAATTGTTGCTCGGCAAGATGATGTTAGAGGTTTGAAGCTCAGAGCCAGCTTGTTGTGGTGATTAGCGTCCCAAACTGGGATGTGAGAGAACCAGGTTCAAATCCCTGCTTAGCAGTGTTGTTCTAAGCAGCTATACCCTCTATTTCCTTAGACTTAGAAAGGTCCCGTGGTGGAGAGTGGTAAGCTGCAGTACTGCAGCCCAAGCTCTGCTCATGACCTGAGTTCGATCCTGGCAGAAGTTGGGTTCAGGTAGCCTGCTCAAGGTTGACTCAGCCTTTCATCCTTCCGAGGTCGGTAAAATGAGTACCCAGTTTCCTGGGGGTAAAGTGTAGATGACTGGGGAAGGCAATGGCAAAGCACCCCGTAAAAAGTCTGCCAAGAAAACGTCGGGATGCGATCTCCCCCCATGGGTCAGCAATGACTCGGTGCTTGTACAGGGTACCTTTACCAAACTCTGCTTTAGTTGGCACTGCCAATCTTTGGTCAGCCACTCTTTCTAAATACTTCACAGGGTTGTTGTGAGGTCAAAATGGGCAGACTATATATGCGCCAGTGGGGTCTTGGGGTCTTCTTGGAGAAAGAGTGGGAAACAACCGGTGAGATGTTTGAGAGGCATGTGATAGCACTACCGCTATTGTCATTACGTCACTTCAGGGTACAACTCAAGAAGTGACAATGAGTAGCTCTATGAATCCTCAATAACTCAGTGTTATACCATAGAGGTTTTACCATAGACTTTCCAGAGATTCCTAGAGCTACCCTCTTTTACTTCTGAGTTGTACTCAGAAATGGTACACTGGCATGAAGGATGCTGGCATTTTATGTTACGGAGGTAATTGGCAGGAGGCCTCCTGTCCCAGCACAAGGCCTGGTGACCCTTCAGTTCCAGAATTCCCTGAGCGAATGAATAACTTGTTTCAGTTTGCAGTGTGGATATCTCCCTCTCAGTATGAGACGTATCATTTAAGGTATCCAACAGTGCAGGGAAAATGAAGCTGATGTGCTCTTTTGCCTTTAATTTATGTACAAAATATGTGTATTGCTTTTTAAACATGCATTCACAAAGTAATTTACGGAATAAAACATAACTTAATATAGTCAAACAGCCAATTAAAACAAATTGGAAACAGAAACAACAGCAGGTAAATCTTCAAACTCAGTATCTATTCATGTGTGCCACATTTCCAAAAGTGGGGAGGAAGGAATGTTTGGAAGACAGCGAGTGATCCAGCCAAAGAGGCTTCCAAGATCACAAGATCTCTTGCTAGGCTCTTGCAATGCTGGAGAAAACCCCCAAAGTCCCTACTCCTAACATAATAAAAAAATAGTACCACAATCAGGGACTGGCAGAAATCCAAGTACGGTATGATTCATATGCAATACTCTCTTAACCTGCAGAAATCAGTAGATCCAAACATCTCTGTAGACAAGGACCATTGCCTGTGGATCGTCCAGGTTGGGAAATTCCTGGATATATAGTGGTGGGGCTTAGGGAAGAGGGCAGAGTTTGTGGAGGGATGGATGCTCAGCAGGGAGGTGATCTCATCAAGTCCACCGTCCAAAAGTGCCATTTCCTCCAAGGATCTCTGAGGTCTGAAGAGAAGCAGTTTTGGGAGGACTCCATGCCCCGCTTAAAGGGTGGCACGCAGCCCTATCGACTGGCTTGAGAACTACAATGAGCAACAGCTTTGAGGGTCAAAGGTTCGGCTTTTCAGATTTCCCCCCCTGCAAACCTGAGGCATGGTGGTCCGCCAGGTTTGCAGAACTGTCCGTTATTGTTAGTCTGGCCCCAATCTGCTGCTTTAAGTGTCTGCAAATGGAGCCGCTGCTTGTCTAATAGAATATATAAGTGAGACCTGCAAGGACTTCGGAGGGGGGAAATATCTCATTTTCCCATCCTCCACTATGTTCGCTTCCCCTTCCCTGCACCCAATAGCCTCTTCCCCCTTTTCCTACTTCCTTCTCTCCTTCCCATCCATCTTTGTGTGTCCCCCAGTCTTCACCTCCCCACCCCCAGTTGCCTCTTCCCTATGGCCTGGTTGCAGGGAGCCAGCTAAGCCTCCCCAGTTGCATAGTGGGGAACCTGCAAGGACTTGCAGGGGGGGTGGACTTCGCTTTTCCCTCTATCTCACTCCCAACACTATTTCCTCTTTCCCTCCTCCTGGAAGCTCCCATATGCTCACCTTTCCCTACGTCCTTCCTCTCCTCTAAACCAGCCTACCTTTTATTTGCCTCCCCATCTTCACCTATACTTCTTAATTTACTTCATTCACATACTGCCTTTCTTCACAATGGGGGCCAAAGCAGCTTACATCATTCGCCTCATCTCCATATTATCCTCACAACAACCCTCAGAGGTAGGTTAGGCTGAGAATGTGTGACTGGATCAAAGTCACCCACTGAGCTTCCAACACAGAGTGGTGATTCAGACCTGGGTCTCCCCATTCCACTGGCTTTTGTGGTGGTGGTAGAAGAGGGGTGCTGTTGAACCAGCATGAATGAGTCATGAATGTCATGTGGTATCAAGTCACCTGATGGTCGCCTCTCTGCCTGGCCCCAAGGAGTCCCCCATCAATGGCCAAAACATTCCTGAAAAGGGCCCTTCCCCCTCCCCTGCCTTTTACTGACAGCAACCAAGTTTGGAATACTGGCTGAACTGTCATAGTTGCCTAGCAACAGCCACTGAGAGCATCTGGTTAAAGCTATATATATATATATATATATATATATATATATATATATATATATATATATATATATATATATATATATATATATATATATATATATATATATATCTGTTGCTAAGTGGCGTGGAGGGCAGCCTAAACTCCCCTCTGTCTGGAGATCAGGGGTCGGGGCCACCAGCCATGTGACCATTTTCAAGAGGTTCTGGAACTCCGTTCCACTGCATTCCAGCTGAAAAAAAGCCCTGGACAAACCTAACTGGAGCTCTGTTCCACCTTGTTTTGTTACCCCTTCCCGGTTGTTGCTCAAATGGGGGCCATGTTTCTCAGGACGTAAAATGTTTTGCGAAAGAACACACACACACACAGAGGCGCATTACTGAGGCGACAGTCTCACTTCCCCCCACCTATCAAGACTTTCTTTATTCACCTTCCTATCGCTGTTTCTGGGCTCCACAGGCATGCAGGGCCTCCAAAAGGGAGAGATGCTGCACAGACTGTCCGGCTTCAAAGTTGTGTGAGGACATAACGATGTGTCAAGAACAAGGAGCGAGTTCATGCTTGCCAGACTTCTGCGTCCAGGGCAAGATTTCCTTTTAAAGCACATAACCAGCATCCAGCGGTTTAACTGAGCGCGATTAATAATTCCACACGAAAGGAGACGGGTCTGAGTGTGTGAACTGTCAGCTGAGAACACAACCAGAAGCCTGTTGCACATCTCTTGCTAAGCACAGCTGTGACTCTGTCAGGGAATTATTCTTCAAAAAGCTGAGAAGGGGGAGCGCCTGCTAGATCATGTAACAGTAGGACAGGCCAGATTTATTCTGTCTCTGCCATTTCTACAAGGGTGGGAACGGGCTTTTCTGCAAAGCAAGCGTCTAGCCCTTATGGCCAAGAAGAGAATAAATGTTGCTGATCTTTAAGGTGACAGTGAACTTGTGTTTTATTTTTGCTGCGACAGACTACCGTGGCTACCCCGCTGGAATTTTCAATGATTATGGGCAATGAAGCCAGAACTGTAGCTAGTGAAGCAGTCCTTCTAGTGCAGAGGAACAGGGTTCAGAGTTCTGCATTTTTCTTATTCTGCATAGCAAAATGAAAATGCAAAATAAACCTGACAGTATGGTGTAGTGGTTGGAATAGGACTCGGGTGACTTAGAATTAAACTACAAGAGACGAATTGCATGAGCATGCTCACGTGAAGGGAGTTGCAGTGTTAGCCAGGAAGCTGAGTTTTAAAAGAGATCAGAAGGCTTTGTCAATTTCCCCTCTCTATAGAGCCTTCAAAGATTTGCCTTTGGAAGGCTTTGTGGTTTCACCTCCCCTTCTAGGAGGCAAAGAGGAAATTAACAAACCCTCTGTGGAGCGATCTTTGCTGGCTCTGTAGAGAGGGGAAAGCTGGAGATCCACAGCTACACTTGAGAGCCAGTTTGATGTAGTGGTTAAGAGCACGGGACTCTAATCTGGAGAACCGGGTTTGATTCTCCACTCCTCCACTTGAAGCCAGCTGGGTGACCTTGGGTCAGTCACAGCTTCTAGCTCTCTCAGCCCCACCCACCTAACAGGGTGTTTTGTTGTGGGGATCATAATCACATACTTTGTAAACTGCTCTGAGTGGGTGTTAAGCCATCTTGAAGGGCGGTATATAAATTGAATGTTGTTATTGTTATTATTATTGTTATCGTTATTCCCTGATCAATGCCCAGGGAGGCTAAAAACCTCCTGGATCCTCAGCCAATTGGGCCTGGAAGAAAAATCTTTCCTGATCCCAATGCAGCAAGCAGGATTACCCTGAGCACATAAGAAAGGGCCACGAGAGCCGAGCACTGGCGCATCCCTTCCTGCCCTCCTTCTCACAATCTGCCTAAGTCCATACTGAGTCATAGAATGACCACTGCTGTCAGATGGCCATCTCATATCTGCTTAAAATCCTGCAAAGAAAAAGAGCCCACCACCTCCCAAGGTAGCTTGTCCCACTGAGGAAATAACCCACCCATGGCTATTGTCTCAGTTTTACTTCCGTAGTCATAGTTCAATGCTGGGTGGAGGGATTTTCAGAGGATAGTCCATGGGGATAGGTAGAGATTTAAAATCCCCCTTCAGCGTACCAGTTCTCTCTTGCAAAAGTCTCTAACTTGGCTGGAGGACAGGTGGAAGAGGGGGAAACAGTATATTTACTGGCAGCCCTGTGTGCTTATTGGTGATGTAATGACATCACCAACGATATGCTGATGTCACTTCCCTTGTGCCTGGAAGTGATTTTAGCATGTCACCTGGTGAAACTCTGGTATTTGGGCAAAAACTGGACAGTTTTTGCTGAAATACCAGAGAAATTCCAGCAGGTTCTGGCTGGGCATGAGGATATCAATTCTGACCTAGAAGTGACGCCATTGCACTGGCCATGGGAACACACCCGTGGCTGGGAGAAATGACGCCATTTTGGGAAGTGACATCATTGTGCTTCACCAGGCATTCACCAGTACATGCTTTGCCGGGTTGACTGCCAGTGGTGGCCGATCTCCAGGTGGCTTGCCACCTCCTGCGGATTACCAGCAATTGGTGGGCAATAGGGCAAAGCCCAGGAGATTGCCCACTACCAGCAGGCACCTGGGAATTCTACTGGTAAGTCCTGTCCCCCATCTTCTGCAGTCTCAATGCTGCCAGGTGGCAGCCAGAAGAGACCCTGGCATCTCTATAGCTGTACAATAAGAGAGACAGAATTTGGAGTTCTGTGCTTGCCTTGCACAGCTTAGTTTTGCCCATAAATTTTGGGGTGCAGAGTTTGGGTTACTGTGCTGTAGAAATTAAGATTGCCAACCTCCAGATGGGGCATGGAGCTCTTCTGGAATGACAACGGATCTCCAAACTACAGAGATTCGTTCCCCTGGAGAAAGTGGGTGCTTTGGAGGCTGGCCCCTAGTCTATGGCATTATACTCTACTGAGTTCTCTCCCCTGAACCCTGACTTCTTCAGCCCCCCCCCTCCAAATCTCCAGGAATTTCCCAACCCTTAGTTGGCAATCCTAGATGGAGCACTTTAACTTGCATTCCTGTGTCACAGTTGGACCATAAGTTCTGCCCTCTAGAGAGCCAAATATTTGAAGGTTGCTGTGCGCCGAACACATTGTGTGGATTTTAAAATTATGCAGATTTTGAGCTGACATTTTTCAGATGCAAGCTCAGTTCAGCATCACCGGAGGAGGTAACAATTGCAAGATGCTCTCGGCTTGATCCGCCAAACTGGCTCAAGCAACTCCATTTGCTTTGTGCAGCGTGTTTCCGGAGGTGGTGGGAAGGGGGACACAGTTGAATCCTCTGCCGAGGGAGGAACAGCCCCCATTACATTGTATCTTGCCTCCATCCCCCACCCCACTACAAAGAATAACACAAAGGAGTTTGCTAAATAAATCCCTGCCTTCTCCCAAGCCTCTTTCACTGCCTTTGTAGGAGAAAAAAGTTGACGAGGATCCGATGTAATCCTGGATGATCCTCAGTGCCCGGAACCGCTGAAAAGGATAGTTTATATTGTCATATTCTTCCTCCCTCTTCTTGATATTGTTGTAAAGAATTGTGAAAAGCTGGCAGCCAGCTCTGGAAGTGCTCTCCGACTGTTCAGCGCTCTGTGGCTTTTTGTAAGATCATGAATGCCGAGCACCAGGCATTTTTAGAAACTTTAATACCTCAGCTTTACCAGGCAACCCAAGAACTGATGTTAAAGATGTCGAGCGAATGCCTACACAGAGAACTTCTGTTACAATTGTAAAAACTTGACTTTGACTGTATTCTTGGTAAGTGTTTTTGATTTCTGTATATTTTTAAATATCCTTGTGGATTATTCTTATCGGTTGGTGATACTAGACAGTCTATGATTCCCTGTAGATGTTTTGCAAGTTTCCCTTACTGAAGAAGGAGAATGAAACACCGAAACGTGGGAGTCAAACCAGAAGCCCCTTCTTTGCAGATTACGACGTATTGACCGCTTATGCCATGAACACTGTAGAGATTACTACTTTTTCAGTATATAAAGTTTTGTTAACTACCTATGTCTTTTTGACACTGGTCAGACTGGTATATTGTTGCTGTACACTATCAGATACTTCTGGGCTGCTAAGTATAACTAAAGCATTATTTATAATAGTTGGTATATATCTTCATTTCCATTTTGTTTTCCGTTGGAAAGCGCCGAGTTTCACAGTGGTTTATCTTGTTCTTGTGTTGCTCACCCTGTGATTCTTCTGGAGGGTGCCCATATGGTGTGCATTGTAACACTTCCTGGGAAAACCAGAAGTGCTATCACATCACTCTAGGAATCCCTGGGAACTCTATGGTTTTACTACAGAGTGGCTCATGACCAAGGCATTGCAGCACAAGCAGCAGCAACTCTGCTGGTCCAAAGATGCTCAGAGCAGTGTGCAAGATGAATTTCAACAAAAAGCCATGGAGGTGATCTGATCAGGAGCTTGCCTCGTGGTAAGCGAGGGAGTCCAATCATGGTAAGTTTTCCTGGGGATCGCAACAAAATTCTCAGTGTCCCTAGATACAAAATGAATCAAACGTGAAGAAGAAAATCAAATTTGGGCAGATTGTCCCCAAGGAACCGGAAAGGTTCCTTTGTTCAGAGCAAATTCAGGACAAAAAGTGTAAAGATGGGAAGCAAAGGAGTCTTGTGGCTTCTTAAAGACCAACAGATTTATAATAAACAACAACAACAACTTTCAATTTATATACCGCCCTTCAGGACAACTTAACACCCACTCAGAGCAATTTACAGAACATATTATTATCCCTAGGAGGTGGGTGGGGCTGAGAGAGCTCTGAGAGAGCCGTGACTAGCCCAAGGTCACCCAGCTGGCTTCAAGCGGACGAGCGGGGAATCAAACCCTGTTCTCCAGATTAGAGTCCCACTGCTCTTAACCACCACACCACCTGTAGCAAAAAGGAGCAAAAGTCTCCGTTTCCTCTGCCATCCAGTTCTTCTCTGTTACATCCTCCCTGAACTTTAACAGCTGTGTAATAGAAGGCTGCCAGCAAATAGGGTCTTTTACTCCTATTTATTTACCATATTTATTTACTTTCTATTACAGAAGTTAACAGCAACTGTCAGGGGCTGCTGTGCTGTGGGCAGCCCTGTGGCATTCCAGCATCATTTGTGCGGCCGCCGGATGCTTACAAGGTCGCAAGAAATGGCTGGATGCCACTGGGAGCAAGGCCCAAGATAGCCTGACATCAAACTGGAAATAACCTCCAAAAATAGGGAGGCAAGATCCTGGTGAAAGCCGGCACCTCACACTCCCACCAAGGGAGATGAGCAGCCTCTAGGGGTTGGCCGAGAGAAGCTAGAGGATTTATGCAGACACGGGCGATATCTGCACATTGGCTACATCCATCTATGGTTGGATGTTGTGCTCTCGTTTGCACGAAAGTAATCAGTTGCAACTAGGCTTATCCTTTGCCCTATAGGCAGCAGGAAATCTCCTGCTCACGGTCCTTCTACCGCTCTTGATAATTAGAGGAGTTGGAGAAAAATGAGGTGGGAGAATGGCTTCAATGACGAAGCTCTAGAAATTTCCCCTAATCTCTATGGTAAAGACCATAGAGACTGGGGGAATTCCTAGAGCATCACTGGAAGGAATGTCATGTCGATCCATCCAGTAGTGATGTCAGCATCCCCCCAAACTCCACCCTCCCCAGGCACCACGCTCCAGATCTCCTAGTATTTGCAGGCATAGGGCTGGCAACCCTATTTGCAACTGGATTGTTTTGTTCACACAGGAAAATCCAGCTGCCAGTGAGTGCGATGGTGCAACAATTTTGTACTAACCAATGATGGATGCAACTAGAGTTGGAGATCCACCACCTGACATGCTGCTGAAAATGGGGAGACGTGGCTCAGAAGGAAATGATGGAGAGGGACACTTGCCTAAGGCAGCCTGGAAGAACTATCTATGGACCCCACAATTTGGGCAACTAACCCGAGGAAGAAACTCTATGCCTCAAACTAGTCCTGCAAGAAACTTCTGATAGGCACGGCCAATGAGAAGGTAAGCCTAGAAGATCCTAGGTGCAGACAAACTGGATGGCTAGCAGGCTCGGATGAGGCCTGGAACTAGAGGCCAGAACAGCAGCAATGACAACAGTAAAATATATAACAATCAAAATGAAAACTTCACAGTGACATTTGGCTGGCAACCGTCAAAGAAGGAGTCGGAGCAAAGGTCAAACCCTCTGTTTAAAAGAACATGGCATGGTTGTTGGGTTTCTACCTGTCTCCAGGAGATGTAAGAGAAATTGCCATTCTGGCTAACTCCAGGAGGACTTCCATAAATTATGAAGCCATGAAGTCCAGGGAGACAAAGGAAGGCGACTTGACCCATCGGCAACCCAAACTGTTAGGGACTTAAAAGGTTTTCTTCCCACTTGTTGTTGAATAATTTAATACTTTAAAAATCAGATGGACACAGAAGTGATGTCACGCCCCCGTTCCTGACACTCTAGGAATTCCCCCAATTGCTATGGTCTTTACCATAGAGATTGGAGAGTTTCCTAGAGTGCCATCAGCCCAGTGTCCACAATGCTCCCCCTCCCAGGTTCCCCCCCCCCCCAGCTCCTGGGATTTGTGAGTGCAGGCATGACAACCCTACCCGTCAATGAGGGCACCCGCACCTTTTTTTAAGGAACTCTATTTCTCACATTTGTTGTTTATTTTTGAGCCAAAATGTAGCAGTAAGTTTTCTGGTGCGCCACCCACTTATGTAATCACCTTACACCTATGGAAAAATGTGAAATTGGGTGAGAACTGCACCCACCCACTGTTGATAAGCAACTAGATGTGGCATTGAGAAAAGCAGCCAGTGTCGTCTTGCGTAGCCTCTGGCAAGCTTAGAAGAGATCGATGTTATTTAATGCAGCAAATTAGATAGATGGGGGGAGAGAGGAAGAGTCTATACAGATCACCTGGCATTCGCCCACACCACCAGATGGATCTTGATAGGTTCAATTAAGACGCTACGTTCCTATCTGCAACGCTTCCTTCTTGGTTTTGCAACTTCCACGAGGATGCTGCCGATGAGTCCTGCAGCTGCTTCCAAGGGCAAAAGGGGATAGAGCTACTCCTCGCATGGAGTTTGTCCAGATGAGGAATCCAAAAATCTAGGGAGACGGCATGAGCTGTGTTTTCTGCTGGTTGTTATTACACGAACGATCAATAAAGCTGAGCCTCAGGAAGAAAGGGGAGTCAGCTAGGGCTGTAAATCAGAGGGGAACGGGTGTGGGCGATCCATCTGGAGCAAGGTGGGAAGTTCATCTGCCAACAGCTGGTGTGTGTGTGCGCGGCAGGCATGTGTGGAGGAGTCTTGTCAAACCTCTGCACTCATTCCTGTCTCTCCCTCCTCATCCACACCAAATTTGCACAGCAGCACCTTCCTGAAAATTTCCTTTTGTCCAAAGGTCTATGAAGACAACTTTTCAGAGAGATGAAAGCAGCTGGAAAGAGAAGATCGCCGCTTAGGGCATCTACCCTCAGTTATACCTCTAGCCAAATAGGTTGCGCAGGTTGTCATTGTATTGCTTCAAAATCCTGCAAAACCCATTTGATCAGCAGCAACAAGAGGACGTGGGTGTACTCCAAGGTAAGCAATGCCTCCCTCAGGCCATTTCAACTTCTCTGAACTGGAGACAGAAAAAGGGAGCTTCGATGTAACCTGGCAGGGCCATCAAGCGAAGCTGAATAAAAAGACAGCCGGTGGCTGAGAAAGGAAAGAAGAGTGGATAGGATTAGAATGCAAAGAGGCCGCTTTTTCTTTGGTTGTTCTTATTTCCTCTAAGGTCACCTAAAAATGCCAGACACCAGTAGCATGGGCTAGTAAAGGTCAGTTTGCTTTATATTATAGATGGTTAATGAATCTATCACTTACACCTGCACCCAGTGCTCCCCCCCCCTTTTATGAGATCTGATAACCAGGTGTCTTTTATTGGCATTGTGGTGACTGACACCAGTTGACACCACATCAAAATGGTTGTGCTTGTAACTCATCCCCAAGCAGCTTGTAGACTCTTCACCTGTTCCAGTGGTAATTGACAGCAGGCTTTCCAGATGCCTCTAGTGTGTGCTAAAGAGCTATCACGTTCACCTGGAGGCCCGCTCCGTGAACTTCATCGCCTGTAGATCATCTGGAGGCTTTCTTTATGCACAACAGATCTCTTTAACACATTTGTCTTGAGATACCCTGCAGGAACCTCTCGGTATCTTTGACGTGCTTTCTGGACGGATTCATCTCTCCCCAAACTAAAGTGCAGGACGTGTTTTTCTGACTTATCTTCTGCCTCCAAAGAACATTCTGAGAATGTCCACCAGCCACTGACTCCCAGCTGGCCTTGCCGCCAAATATTCAGGGAGAAGAGCCAAGGCAGGCAGTTGGGAGATAAATCTTGTGCTCTTCTTGGCTGGATGGGACATTGCTCTTGATTAATAGAGCTCAGAGATTCCTCTCCTATTGCGCCCTTTCCTGAATTTGAGTTTAAGATTCTGCTCTCCTCTTTCTCTAGTCGGTGAGTTCAGCCTTTGGAAAATTGCGTGCAGATGAGTTTCTGCATACACACTAAGGGCCATGAGCTGGTTAATTGGTGTTTGACTATTATGTCCAAACTAAGGTAGGTTCTCTAGGTGTGTCCGTATATCAGCTCCCCAAATTGCTAGTTATATGATATAACGTGAAACAAGGTGGTTGTTGTGGGTTTTCCGGGCTGTATTGCCGTGGTCTTGGCATTGTAGTTCCTGACGTTTCGCCAGCGGCTATGGCTGGCATCTTCAGAGGTGTAGCACCAAAAGACAGAGATCTCTCAGTGTCACAGTGTGGAACAGATGTAGGTCCTTTGTATCTACTCAGGAGGGGTGGGGTTGAGCTGAGTCATCCTGTAAGAGTTTCCCAGGGTGTGGAATGCTAATGGCGGGAGGCTTCACTGTATCCTGAGGAGGTTCTTTTGCATATGGATTGGTACTTGATGTGCTATTCTTCTCTGCAGGGCTATTGTCAGGGATAGAATGTTTTGTTAGCCTGGTGTTTTTCAGAACTGGCAACCATGCTCGATTCATTCTTAAGGTTTCTTCTTTCCTGTTGAAGTTTTGCTTATGTTTGTGAATTTCAATGGCTTCCCTGTGCAGTCTGACAAAGTAGTTGGAAGTGTTGTCCAGTATTTTGGTGTCCTGGAATAAGATACTGTGCCCTGTTCGACAATACATCGGAAATACAAGCATTACTAGCAGAAAATCAACATTGTGACATCTGTGAAACACTACACAATGTTAGCAGGGAGGTGTAGTTTAAAAAAGACAGAGCCAGCAGAGATCACACCTCAGAGAGTTTGTGAATTTCATCTTCACCTCCCCGAAAGTTCTGTCAGTTTCACCTCTCCGGTCTAAAACCATATGGGATCGCAATCAAAGGGCAGTGAGGAATGGAAATGGGCTAGAGCTGCCTTCCAGAGGAGGGCTTGGACCTGGAGAGGTTCTAATGGGCTGAAGTTTCCCTTCTGGCATTTCACAGCCCCTTCACACAGCTCCAGTGTAAAGCAAAGCCTTTGCCCTGCTGCTGGCTCTGTCCTTTTAAACTACCCTTCCCAGTTACCATTGCATCTCCTGACATGTGTTCTTTACATGTCAGATGTCTGAAACAACTTCTAAGTTTTGGACAGAACTGCCTCCTGGGTTGCCCCGACTGATGATCTTTGTTGGGACAGCGACATGTGTCCGTGTGCGTGCGTGCGTGCGTGCGTGCATGCATTTGGATTTTCCTGGTCCTCTAGGAAGCATTCAATACCATCAAACATGATATGCTTCTGGAGAACTGGGTGGAGACGGGAATGAGGGGTACCATGCCTCAGTAGTCCCATTCTTAGAGCAGAACCACAAGTGACAAAAGGCACAGATTGGACACTTGTCAGCTTCCCTCAAGTTTTGGCGGGAAATGTAGGCAGCTTGGCAGAATGTTGGACAAGTGACAGTTGAAAAGTCCGTTGGACAGCAGTCAGAGAGCCAAGCTGCGAGACCAGGATGCCTACATTTCCCATCAAAACTTGAGGGAAGCTGACAAGTGTCCAATCTGTGCCTTTTGTCACTTGTGGTTCTGCTCTTACTTGAATAATTGACCCAGAAGGTAGTGCTGGGAACTGCTGCTTGGTTCCACGGCATTTATGCTGCGAGGTCCCGCATGGTTCCATCTTGTCCCCCCGTGCTGTTTAATGTCTACATGAGGATTTGGAGGGGATTTGGAGAAAGGTGCAACCAATATGCCGATGACACTGAGCTTTCCTCCTCAACTACTGAGGGTCTCTCTAGACGTGCAGGTTTTGTCAAGAGTTGGGGCCGGGCTCCCCAGACCCAACTTGGGTTTCAGCAGCCATACTGCCGTTAAAAAGTAAGCTGATAAAAAAGAAAAGAGAGCCCAAACGGCCTCAGAATGCCTCCGCGGGGATAGAAGGGGCTCCTCTCTCCCCCTTCAAACCATTTCTCTGTGTCACAATAGCACAGGAGGAGTTTCCCCCTGTTTTTACTGTTCCATGTGCACAGAATACTCCAGATGGAGTAGAAAAAATAAGGGGGATACCTCCCTCCACTGCTATTTTAATACAGAAAATGGCTTGATGAGAGGATTCTGGCCATTTGGGCGCGCTCTCTCTCTTTTTAAAAACAGCCATTCCCCAAAGCTGCTGTGTGGCTGCAGGGGACCTGAGTTGGGTCCAGGTCACTCCGACCCAACTCTTTAAAAACCTGCACATCTAGAGAGACCCTCAGATTCGTGTAGGACAGCCCACGTTACCTCAGGATTTTCCCTCCAAATCCTCAGAGGGTGGGACTTAGAGGGTCCTGCTTCCTGATTGGCCCTCCTCTACTTTGAGCCTCCTCCCATTGGCTCTCTCCAGTGGGGAGAACTGTGGGGAACCCAGACCCAACTCTTTAGCATGTGTAGCTTGGCCCTGAGTCAGGTGGGTTTGTGGAAGTCCTTAAGAGGTGCCTGGAGACAGTGATGGGCTGGAAGAGGGCCAATAAACTGAACCTCAGTTCAGACAAGACAAGTGCTGTTGGCCAATGACAAATTCTCTAGTGGCATGAGGAGTCAGCCCCCCATGGAGAGGGCTGCACTCCTGAAGGAGCAGGTTCATGGTTTGGAAGATCTGCTGAATCCTGGCCTATGGTTGGAGGCCCAGGTCACTTCCATGGCATGGGGTGCCTTTTGTCACCTTTGGCTGATACACCAGCTATGGCTATGGTTGCCAGCCTCCAGGTGGGAGTGGAGATCTCCGTGAATGATAACTAGGGTTGTCGTTCCCCTGGTGGGGTGGGGAATCCCCCACTCCCAGCCTGCTCCCCCTCCAACTCACCTGGCCAGCAGGGGAAAAGGTGTGGTAATGAGCCTCCTAGGACACTCTCTTGGTGCGTCCCAGGAGTGACATCATTGCAGAGGCCCCGAGAGCGCTCCTGGACTTCACACCAGCTGATTTGGCCTGTTTGTGGTTTCAAATTGGCCTAGCACAAACCCAGAAGTATTCCCGGGGTCTGCACAATGACATTCCCGGAAGTGACATCATCGCACAAGCACCAGGAGCACAAATGTGCTTTGCACGCACATGAAGAGACATTTTGGGGGAGTGCAAGGTAAGTGCCAGGTCCCTCCCCCCTGCCAGGAGGGTATAGGGGACTAGCAACCCTAATTATAACTGTTCTCCAGACTACATAGATCAGTTGTCCTGGAGAAAATGGCTGCTTAGAGGGTGAACTCTATACTGAGAGCCAGTTTGGAGTAGTGGTTAAGAGTGCGGGACTCTAATCTGGAGAACTGGGTTTGATTCCCCACTCCTCCACTTGAAACCAGCAGGGTGACTTTGAGCTAGTCAGCTTTTTGGAGCTCTCTCAACCCCACCCACTTCACAGGATATTTGTTTTGGGGATAATAATGGCATACTTTGTAAACGGCTCTGAGTGGGCATTGTCCTGCAGGGCAGTATATAAATTGAATATTGTTGTTGTCATCATATTATTATTGTTGTTGTTGTCAGCATTGTTGTCATCATCGTCGTCGTCGTCGTCATCATCATCATCATCATCATCATTATTATTATTATCATTATTATCATTATTATTATTATAGGTGTGCTTAGGTCCCTCCCCAAATCCTGCTACGGTGGTCCGTGCTATGATTGCATCCAGGTTAAATTATTGCAATGCACTCTATCTGGGAACTTCATTTGATCCAAAATATGGCAGTATTTGGGTTGCTTACAGCGATCTTGTCGCTCTGGTACTGAAAGATGAACTGCTGTTACTTTGTATCTGGGCACAATTCAAAGTATGGGGTCTTATCTCTGAAGCCCTAAATGGGTTGGGGCCAGCATCCTTGAAGGACCCCCTGCACCTGTATTGTCTAGCTTGCCAATTAAGATCTGGATCACCAACCCTGCTCTCCGTGCCCTTCCTCATCTCTAAAGTTGGCATCCAATCTGAAAACAGGTATTTGTCTTCAGCTGCTTTATTATCTATGTCTCTACGCTCTGCTTGGTTCCCCCCGCCAAACGTTGGGTTTTAGTGAACAACTTTAAGGTTTCATATTTTGATTATGTTTTATTTTGTAAGCCACCTTGGGCAGGTTCCCTGGAGAGGCTTCATACATTTTTAATAAAGAGCTCATTAAATCTTGGTTTATCCCAAAGACCTTGCATATAGATCCTGGAAGATATCTGTGTAAGGTTGCACTGCAGTATGGGACATAGTGTTTAAGATGGGGAAAAGAACAAAAGTTATCAAATGATCAGAGCATCTTCTCTACCAGAAAAGGCTAAAGGCCTCCTAGATCGTCAGGTGGCAGCAGTATCCAGGAATTCTTTTCACCATCTTTGACTGGCAAGCCAGCTGTGCCCTTTCCTAGATGGATGGGATTTGGCCGTGGCTACTCATGCGGTTGAAGTGTCCATACTGGAATACTGAACATGCTGTACATAGAGGGAAAGGGGGGAAGAATCCATGGTTTCATGCTAGAGCCCATGCTTCGCACGAAGAAGGTTCCAAGGACAGTTATTCCCAGCATCTCCAGTTAGGTGAAGTGAAAGACACTGATCTGAGACCTTGGAAAGCTACTGCCCGTTAGACTGGGTGAGACTGACTTTGATAGGTGGTGCATTTTTTCTTAAAAAAAAAAAAAGAGGTACCAGATGTTCTCCCCTCTCAGCACAAGCCCCGAATATCCAAGAGATGCAAGTACTCCATAAAGACGAGGTAGTACTCTGTGCTGAAGTATACCCTCTGAAAAAAAATGCCCTGGTTTAAGGCAGCTTCCAGTGCATCCTAATGGGTGTAGACTGGAGTAACTCTGCTTAGATTGCACTGAAAGTGTGCTCAAAAGTGTTTGGAAATGGCAGCTGGCCGCAACAGAAACTACAAGGTGAGCGTTATTCTGTATCATCTGCATTGGCTGCCGGTTTGTTTCTGAGACCAGTTCAGAATGCTGACCTTGAAAAGTCCTTGGAAACTTCCGTGGATACAGAATGCCGCAGCGAGGATGTTGACAGGTGGGTCAAAGGAGGCCATATCGCTCCCATCTTGGCCCTCTGCACTGGCTCCCAGTTTGTTTCCCAGTCCAATTCAAGGTGCTGGTTTTGAACCTTAAATCCCTGTACGGTTTGGGACCAGCATAAGGTTGCCAAGTTGGCTTACCCTCCTGGTGGAAGGGGCGGGGGACTCACCACTCATTCCCCCACCCCACCAAGGGGCCTGGCAGCTGTACTAAAGGGCCACCTTACCTGTCCACTAAGGTGTAAGGCTCAGCTCCCAAAGCCCCTCAGTTCTGAGATTAAATGGGTGGCTACTTGAGAGAGGGTTTCCTCAACTTGCCCATGTCACCAAAGCTATGGAACTCTCTTCCCAGGGAGTCTCATTTCTCCCCTTCTGTTTCTGTCTTCCGCCAGAAGGTGAAGACTTTAAATTTCATACGGCATTCTCTCAATGATCTCTTCTTACTGCCCTGTTTTAATTACGGTTCTATGTGTTTTAACATGTATGTAAGTGTTGGTTTAAATTGTTTTTATGAAATGTTTTTATGAATGAGTTAGGGACTGTAGACTTCACCACTATGTTGCCTTACATATTATCAGTTGCTTTAAATATGTACTCTTATGCACTACCTGTGCTTTAAGTTGTCTAATGTCAATCCTAGAAGTGATTATGTTCCGTTTCAGTATTTTCTTCTACTTTGTATTGGATTCTTGCTAACTCTATGGCTTTAAGCTCGTATCTATTTACCCTATGACATTGTTTACGGAAATGTCTTTGATATTGTATGGAAATGTACTTGATATGGAGTGATTCTGCACATGTTGGATAATGCACTTCCAATCCTCTTTATAGATCATTTGGAACGGATTTTTTTGTGTGCGGAACAAATAATTCACCTCAAACGACTGATAAAGTGCATTGAAAGTGCATTATCCAACATGTGTGGAATTAGCCCTGGATTGTACTAATCTCATACTGTGTAATCCACCTTGAGTCTCAGTGAGAAAGGCAGACTATAAATGATATAAATAAAATAAAATAATAAATAAATAGATATGTTTTCCATAATGTTTTGTTTTAACTGCTAGCCAACTCGGTGGCTATGATTGGGCAGAAAGGCAGCATGCAGATTCTAAAAACAAACAAACAAATAAATAAGAATTATCTTGAAAGCCTTAAATGAGTTTAAGGACCCCAAAGACCAACCTTGACATGAAGATGTTTCTCTACTGCTGGTTTCTGGTGGCATATTTGTGCTGGTTTCTTTGATGACTTTTTAAAAAATATATTGTTTTTTGCAAGCCATTCTCAGGATCCTTTATAGAATGGAAGGGTAGGATAGCAAGATTTGAATGAAATAAATAATTGAAAATATGCTTACTGGTGCTTGGAGACCCCCAGCAAAGCAGGACTGCTCCGTTGGAATCTGCCATATGTTTCTGTATTGCAGTGAAAATGTGCTCTGAGAATTTTGGAGGACAGATTGTTTCCTATTGTTCGAGGGGCTGGTTTTATCCCTCAAACACTGTGCCCTGCTTCATTTACTTGGCAGTACCACTGATTTTAGCAGTGCTCATGAGCTCATAGCTTTCCCACAGGAAACATGTCCTAATGGATGTTCCTGTGAAAGGGAAGGTGTTGCACAAAACTGTGCTCTTCCCCTTTGCCCCTTCCAATCTTCTGAGCAAAAGAGAAATGAGACAGACAAGGGCTGTTGTAACAGAGTATATTTGCAAATATAGGGTACCAGCTTACAAAATGAGCTTAGAATGTACCACAGAACAAAGGAGCACATGCTTCTTTTAAGGGCTCATGACATCATTTTGGAGAAACGAAACTCACATTCAAACAAAACATGTGATCTCTTTACACCTATGGATAGGCTATTCTCCATTTCTCACTCTCGCGACAGCTTTATTACTCTTTTTTTGTCTTCACAGTAGTCACTCGTTACTTTCACACACACACACTCTTCCTCCAAAGAGGAGGCGGGGAGGACTTACAATTTTCCCTTTGTCTCTGCCTCTGCATCATAAGAATGTTCAGTTATCTATTCCCAAGGACATACATTTCTTCTGTCATAAACAACTAGAGAAAGGGGGGGTGGCTAAAGAGCAGAGACCAGTTACTTTAAAACATAAACATCCATTCCTTTCCTCTTGCTAGCTTAATTCATAATTACATTATTCATTCAAGGTCTCCACTAAAAATTTGCTAATCCCACAAAGGTACGGAAAGAAAGGAGAATCGGTGCAAGTGGAAGAGGACGATGACACATGAAGAGAAGCCAGAAGAAACAACTAGGAGGAGGAAGCCAGGCCCCAACCTGGCTAAGCCCTAGGGATTACAGAAAGGAGGAGGAGGTGGGAGAGGAAAAGGGTTGCAGAACTTCAGATGGAGCCTGGGATTCTCCTGGAATCACAACGGATCTCAAGACTATAGAGATCCGTTTAGAGTTGCCTCCTCCAAGCTGGGAAATTCCTGGAGATTTTAGGGGTGCAGCGTGGAGAGGGCAGGGATAGCGAGGGGTGAGAGCTTAGCAGGGTATAATGCCACAGAGCCCACCCTCCAAAGGGCATGAGAGCAGGGAACAGAAGAGATGTGTGAGTAGGGAGTCCACAGTGGCAGATGCCATGAGAAGCCACAGGCCCTGGCAGCTGCCCCTCCTCGTCATGAGCTGGCGCCGGCCCTGCCATAAATTCTAGGTGAGATTCCCCCCCCCCCCCGAACTCTGCTCTCCACAGGCAATGCCCCAAGCCTCCTGGAATTTCCTGGGCCAGAATTGGCAACCCTACCTTCTACTTCTTTACTGAAGCCACAATGGGGCGACTCCAGACACCACCACAGTAAAGGTCTGTTCTTCACACATTACATTTTTTTGGTTTACAACTAAGATGTTTTAAGTGTGTGCTAAGAATGTGAAATACATCTCTCAGCGGAGTGTACGTTCTCAGTTTTCCACTGTCGAATGTGTAAAATGGCCCTTAAGTAACGACCTTTCACTCTCTTTTTTCCCACTTTAAAGTGGTTTTAGAAACATTTTCAATGGATTTTTCTTGTGGTGTAGGACTAGCTGTCTCCTTGGTCAGGGGAAAGCTTAGTTGCCTCAGAGATAGAAAGGCTAAAATCACCTTTACAGATATTAGAAATTAAGTGGAATGCCTCTTCACCTATAAAAATTAAAGAAGCACAAAGTTAATTATTTTATCATGTTTGGGGTTTTTTTGAAAGGTGATTGGTCTTCTGTGGGATGCAAATTGAAAAAACAGCCTTTGCAGGCGAAGTAAGAAACCTGAAAGGAGATAGTGATAAACCATAAATATTTATCTCCTCATTTCTAATATATTCAGGCTAAAACCAAGAGCAGCAGAACTGGATATGTTCAAAGTACAATGCAATAATTAATTGCCTTTATAAAATGCACAATTAAACAATTAATGCAATTTCCCCCCATAAACAGGTAAAATATAATGAGTGGCAAATCCCTGTTAATTTCATTAGATAGCCTTAACTCTGACCAAGATGGGTAGCCATGTTAGTCCGTCTGTAGCAGTGGAAAGAGCGAGAGTCCAGTAGCACTTATAAGACCAACAAAATTTGTGGTAAGGTATGAGATTTTGTGAGCCACAGCTCCCTTCTCCAGATAGTTGAAGCTCTTATCTTACCTCTAATTTTGTTAGTCTTATAGGTGATACTGGGATTTAACTCTGACCCTGTAAAATGGAGAACATCTGGCCTTGGATTGTGCTTCTGAGGCTGAAGCCTTCAGCATTCGTTGGGCGAGCAGGCGAGATGGTACAGAATGCTCACAAATATTTCAAATGCTCAGGAAACAAGGCTATGAAATGGTGCTTCTGTGATGGAAATGGAAATTGTCCAGCAGTATTGAAGGACAGGAACAATGATGTGGGGTTGGCTGAGGACTGGGAAAAGGGCCTAAGAGGTAGGGAAACTAAGAGGCAAGAAGCAGAGGAGTAAAGCAGAATGCAGGAGAAGTCTCGAGGAAATGAGCAGAGGAGGCAGAGAATTGAGGGATGAAGCAGCTAGTGACAGAGGGGAATCTGACATAACCTCACAACTCCTAAGGTCAGGAGACGAGAAGTGATAATGTAACAACAACAGTAACAAAACAACAACAAACAAACAAATGTGTGCCCAACTCAGAGCAGTGAACAAAATTAGTGTTGTCATTATTCCCATAATACAGCTGGGGATCTGGGGCTGAGGGGAGTGGCTTACTGAAGGCCACCTACTCAGCTCATGGCAGGAGTGGGAGTCAAACAGCCCAACCACTTAACCGCTGTGCTACAGACAGGCCAAGAATCAAAGCGTCTGAAGGAGAGGAAATTCCATCCTTCTTCCAAGAAGCTCAAGCAACACAGTCTTCTATTCTTATTTTATCCTCACAACAAGATGTGACATGTGTTAGGCTGAGGGAGACTGACTGGACCAAGGTCACCCAAGAAGGTCCATGGTAGAGTAGGGATTTGAACCCAAGACCTTAAGGCCTTAAGGCAGTAAGTCAGCCATTATAGTGCACTATCATATCCTAACCTGGAGGAAATGACACCAGCAACTCGAGATGCCACAAATTTTGCAGTGAATGTGGTCAACAGTTGAACTTCTGATGCTCAAATTTGTTGATCAGATGTGAAGTGGTAACCATGTCTGTTCATCATTAAATGACTTGAATGCCTGCCAAACAGGTTTGCAAGCCCCCCGCCCCCAACCTGTGCAAGCACCAAAAAGACTGCTAATCCAAACGGACTGCCAGGCTAAGGACTTTTGATGAACACTGAACTATAGGATTTTTAACACTATGTTTATTTATGATTTATTTATATAATTTTTGACTGATTTAACTATCCTAAGACATAAAAGGCAAACCGTGTTGCCGACGACTCACTTCTTATCCCCATGCATGCACAGAATGTGGGGATAAGAAGTGAGTGAGGGGGAAACGGTTTGCCTCCCCACTGCACGGTTGTGGGAAGGCCCAGCACCATAGCGCTGGGCCTTCCCGCTGCCTCAGGGCTTCTCAGCTGGGCAGGGAGAAGGCAGGCAAACCACAGCTTTCTCCCTGCCCAGCTGATCTGTGGGCAGGGGGAGCGGCGGAGCCCGCCTGCCCACTACTCAGCTGGGCAGGGAGAAGTCTTTCTCCCCACCCAGCTGATCCACAGGCAAGGGGAGGTGGTTGTGCAGCCTTGGGAGGGCCTCACTGGCATGACCCTCCCAAAGCCCTGCTGCTAGAGCCCGTTGTATTTGTTTTTACAACAGGGTCTGTTGCTAGTTTAACTATATAGAGCAACTGTGCAACAAGGATAGTGGGAACTCTGTTGGGTTGTGTGAGAACATGCATGTGTGAAAACCCAATTGTACCACACTGTTGTGTCCTGTTAAGAAGGAAACAACTTTCTAAACAGTCACAGGTTGGTCAACAAACACGCAAACAGTCTGCTGAAAACCTGACTCCCTGTTTACAACTGGCAAACAGGATGTGAGCAAAAGAAAAAAAAATAGTGTTGTGGGGAAAAGAATTGTTATTGCCTTTACATGTTTTGACTATACTTCTTTAGGAGGATCTGTATGAATATAAAGGAAAACAAGAGTTAATATATTGTCATAAATAAAGACCTGGTAAAAGACAGTGAGCACTGAGCATGTGAAATGTGCATAAATGCATGTGTGCATGTAAAGTACCATCAAGTCACTGACTTTTGACAACCCCATAGAGTTTTCAAGGCAAAAAACAGATAGAGGTGGGTTTTTTATTGTCTTCCTCTTCAGAGCAACCCCAGACTTCCTTGGTGGTTTCCAATCTAAGACCAGCACTGACCCTGCTTAGCAGACAAGAATTCACAAGACTTGGATAGCCTGGGCCATCCAGGTCAAGTGCAAAAAAACACAATGTTACACATATTATACAGGTGCAACAAACACTTGGAAACATAGATCCGAAAACAAAATTTGTACGTAACATTCCTAAAATTTCACAAGTTAGAAAAACTTTTGGGAGTTGGACTAGATGACCCTAGAGGTCCCTTCCAACCCTGTGATTCTATGTTTCTATGAGACGCACATAAAATGAACTTGTACAATAGCATTTAGCAATTCCCACAGCAACAGAATTTCGGGGAGAGACTTGCGCTGGTCTGACTTGGTTTTTATCTCATAAGAGAGAGGACAGTTTGAGGCTCTTGTTTAATCCACGTGGGACCACCGTCTTCAGTCTCAGGATCCGTTCTGCCTCTTTTTTCCAAGAACACTATATCCCTAAGGCATTCCAATTTAAAAATTGCCCTGAACGTAGATTCTATTGTACCATGGTTACGTTTTAGGAAATGCTGAACCAGAAGGGTATCTGCTTCTGCTTCTTCTTTTTTTGATGGATGTTATGACGGACAGACAGACCATCTGCGAAAAGGTGTCTATCTGTTTACAAACAGGATGTGAGCCAAATCAGTACGTGTTCCAGCATCCCAACCAATATGGTGTATGATTAATTTCATGTATGGATTTGAATTATTCGGTCAAATCATTGGTTGCGTGCCCGCTCTTCCTCCTCCTTCTTGTACCATCACAAGATTCTCTGGGCCAATTTATACGTTAGAAACTCCTCATGAGTGATTCCGCACATGTTGGATAATGCACTTCCAATCCTCTTTATAGACCATTTGGAATGGATTTTTTTGTGTGCGGAACAAAAAATCCACCTCAAACGATTGATAATATACATTGAAAGTGCATTATCCAACGTGTGCGGAATCAGCCCGTGTCTCCAGAGACAATCTTAGGCATGGGGCATCAGAGACAGCTGCCCTGGGCTCTGTGTCCTGCATTCAGCTGCCCTCACCCTATTGCAATCCTGAAACTTTCACTTCTGTGGAGTCACAAAGATGGCCTCATGCACATGGCAGAAGGTGATACACTGTGCTGCCTAGACTCAGCAAACGGGGTGGTGGCAATCAGCTGTATGGCGGGAGATTACATGCCCAACTGGCCAAGCTGCTTTCTGCACAGGAAAGGAGGACAGTCGACTGGCCAAGGTAACTTATATGGGGACTGAGATTCTAGCTGTATCTGAAGAAGTGAGCTGTGAGTGACTCATGAAAGCTCATATCCTACCACAAATTTTGTTAGTTTTATAGATGCTACTGGACTCTTTCTCTTATATGGGGGACTGTTCAGTTTTTGCTTCATAGAAGTCATGTGAAATAGTATTCGGCTGAGACAGCATGATTGTCCACCTTGCCAGGCCTAGTCTTGCAACAAGCAAGAGGGCTGGGGACGGGCATGGAGGGACGCCATGACATCAGCAACATCATTGATGTTGCTATGCCACTTCCGGGTACAACCAGAAAGTGACAAAAGGTAGTTCTAGGAATTGCCAATAACTCTATGGTAGCAACACCGGCAAGGGTTTTTTTTTCTCTCTGAGAAGTGGTGGACAAAGCAACTTGCTGGCGGAAGGTCTTCTGCCATAGCAGGATAGCTGGCAAGTCTACCCAATAAACAGGGATTTGAACTGGCTCTCCACTAATACTCAGTCCGCCACACTACAGTAGGTACCAAACATGGAAAGTTTACTGTCATTTATTGATTTTGAAGCAAAGGGGAATTTGAATTAAGGACTTAGTAATTATGCTACATGAGCTCCCTGGCCTTTTGAGTGAAGGTCAGTTCTAAAAGGCTTAAAGTACTTAGTTCAATGCATAAAACCTAAGTATGAATACAGGAATAATTGCCTGAGTTGGAGCCAACTATAAAAAGCACCCTTCAAGGTGCATTGAACATGGATTTTTCGAACGGCGGGATGCTAAAAGATTTTGCTTTCCAAGCACACCAGAAATCTCCCTTTCTATTGAACTGTATATTGACCCTGGCACATAACTAGTGCTCGTCTTCCCACAGCATATTGCATATTAGACAAGTATGTAATTTCCTAAGTGGCAAATTATGCAGGCATGAATCACAGTGTTTAAATAAATAACTTTATGCTTCATGCTATAGCATTACTAAGATTATTCAGCAATGCTTTTAATGTACCTGGAATGGTGAGAGAAAGCAGATTGAGAGAAAGATTGCCGTGGCAACATCTCGTTTTCAGATATCTCGATTTATGGGTTTAAAAAAAAAGAAAAAGGGAAACCAAGTATGACCTGTAAGGAAATTTGAATCTCTTACGCGCATTATCTCAATTTCTTGTTTTCCATACTTAAATCATGAGGGGGATTTTCTTCTTCTGGAAAATGTCTTGTATTTATTTTTATTAACGGTTCTGTTTCTTCCTCTGAGCATCCTTAACCTTGAGTTAATTAAGTTTTTGGCTGGGAATTTCCTCCATATTTTAATAAGACACATAAATTACATTAAGAGTATAAATTAGGTTCCTGAAGGTCTCAGGGCCCACAGGGACCCTGCGAATGTTGGACTGCGATACACGCACACACATTAAAAAAAAAACCCTTTCACGACGGAACAGACTTCTCCTTGACTTCTAATTTCCTAATTGTCTTCCAAGATAGAATTATCACTGGGGCCTCTTATATGTAGCGTGTCTTTTCTTAGGTGGAGTCTGTAAAGGTGCAAGAGTGGAACTCAGGTTTACTATGCCAAACAGATGTGTCCTGCGCAGAATTAGCAATTTCATGTGTTTAGTAGAATGACTCACACTTGACATAATTTCCCATATCTTACAATTCTGCCAAACCGATTCTCAAGACCTCCTTGGCTCAGGGCCAAAACTGCAGTATCAGCATTGTGTTAGAGGTACATGTGCGTATGCTCTCGAGTCACAGCTGATTTATGATGACCCCCTTCAAGGGGCTTTCAAAACAAGAGATGAGCAGAGGTGATTTGTTGTTGCCTTTCTCTGCAGAGCAAACCCAATCTCCCTTGGTGGTCTCCCATCTTAGTACTGACCCAGCTTAGCTTCCAAGATCTGATGGGATTGGACTACTGTTATACTATGCCATTCTACCACCCTCAGCGCTGCATTACAGGATCCTAAATAAAGCTGCCATGTAATCAGAAGGGCCAAGTTAATTGCTCCTCCAACCTCCTATGTAGCCAGCAAGATGGATTTTTAAATATACATTTCATAAAGCTCGGTTGTTCATAGAACTGAAACACAACAAAGAGACTGCCTTGAGTATCTAACAACCAAAAATGAGGGGAAACTCCCCACCAGGGCCACAACGAATAAACTATTTAAATAATTTCTCTTATATGGACCAATAAATTACTATACACTCACAATAAACATCACAATAATTTTATATATTATATACAATTTATATAATATTTATATATTAGTATAAATATTAAAGTGCTAAGTGCTCAAAGTTCTCAGTATCTTGGTAATAATCATTAATACTATATCATAATGAACATAACCAAGACAAAATACAACACCCAATTAACAATATGAACTTTAAAGTCCACAATGGCCGTCCAAGATTTCTTAAAGGTACCATTCCTTTTGAGATGTGATTCTTATTTGTCGTTCTTTATTGTAGAGGTATCAAGTTGAATGAATCTTTGCAAGACTGTGGCTGAATCCACACGTCCTGGCATAGCGCTAAACTGTCAGAATGATAGCGTCTTCCTGGCGCGATTTCTGATGTCATCGTGCCATGAGAACGGAATCGTGGCATGATGACATCAGAAATTGCTCCAGGAAGACTATCGTTCCGACAGTTTAGCGTTATGCTGGGACATGTGGATTCAGCCTGTGTGTATAAATGGTATGTATTTACAAGAAGCAATCAATTTACATTCAGTAAAGCTGTATTTTTTTTTATTTACATAGGCACAATGGGAAAGTGCCAGCAGACCGGCCACCTGCCATGGCCCTGCCCGACAAATTTGATGCCAGCAAAGACTATCGTTTCACACACTTCTTTATCAAGGGCAACGAATTCTGTTGTAATTTTTCCGTAAATACAATAAAAAATCAAAACTGCAACCTGCTCAACATAATAAAGAATCAAGACTGCAACTTGCTTTTAAATAGCTTTTTTATAGAATCTATTTAAATAGTGTTTACGTTGTTGCCCTGGTGGGGAGTTTCCCCTCATTTTTGGTTGTTCATAGAATTGTAAACTCTGAGAAATTCCTGGAATTCTGGGGGTGGAGCCTAGGGGGTGGAGCCTCTTGGCTGTCTCATATCATGATCTGTATCATAGAGTCTTGGAGGGGAAATTCATCGGGGGTCATTTTTTTCTCCCATTCCCTGATCTCTCCCAGTCTGGAGGTTGAGGCATTTGACAGATAATTACCCACCTGGGAGCTCTGGTTGGGAGCTCTGGTTACCCACCTGGGAGCTCTGGTTGTAGCAGACTGCCTGCCTCTATTACTTGTGGTTTAATTGGTCTGCTTAAATTGTTTTTACTCTTTGTTGGTCCCTGCCTTGGGCTCCAGTTTTTGTTGGGGTAATTGGTGTTTGAATAATGAACAATAAATAAATCCCAGAATTAAACTTTGATACAGATATGGTAAGCAGTAGATCTGGCCTGTCCAGGAATTTCTGGTGCCACCAGCAGCCCCCTCTAGGGATGCCAACTCCAGTTTGGTAAATTCCTAGAGATTTTGAGGGGGGAGGGTTAGAGCCTGAGAGGATGTGTTCTGGGGAATAGAGGGACCTCAGTGTGATTTAATACTGTTAGAAGAGGAGGACTCTACACTGTCCCTTTCCTCAGGTTTCAGAGGAGGACAAATCAAAGAGTTGCAAAGATAGAGCAGTCAGGGCATCTGTTTATTGTTTACTGCTCTATCCTTTGATGTGTAGGTTACTATTCTTAGGACTTCCTCCTCGTGACATCCTTCTCTTCCTGGCTTTGTCACACTTCTCCCCCTTCTCTCCATTTTGCACCATGGATGCAGGACTTGTCCTGCCATCCATGTCCATCCTTAGATTACATAGTTAGATAGGATCTAGCTCTCCTCCTTTCCTATCAGAGTATGGAGTTCCTACAATAAAGAACTCTTATTTCCTTTCTAAATATAAACAAGTGTATGGTTTGTTATTTTCTCTCTTGCACACACACCAGCCAGCAGAACCAGCTCACACCACCATAATCACGCTTTCACTGCAAACGATATACTCTGCTAATGGCCCAACTATGGAATCATTTAATTAGGTTTGTGGGGCCAACGTTTGATTTATTTATCAAATACCACCCTCTAAAGCAACCATTTTCTTCAGAGGAAGTAATCTCTATTGCCTGAACATCAGATGTCGTTCCGGGAGATTTCCAGCTACTACCTGGAGGTTGGCAACCTTACCCCATCTCAGGAGTCTTGGTGTGGGAAGCCTCCATGCCAGGTCCCAGAATGACGTAGTACCTGGGCTTAGGCAATATCATCATGGCAGCCTGTCAGCACATGGAGGCCCAGGCCAGTGGTGTTTGGAACATGTGCACTGATTTCCAAGTGCATGGGAACAACACTGGGTGAGTCTGGATTCAGGTGAGATGGTGAACCTGGGAGCAATTCCTGAAGCGACAATACGCATCAAACAAGCACAGCAGGAACCATCAGCACCTAACAAGTCAGTCTCAATATCCCAACCGTTCATCTTTCCTCTTAAATCAAACCGTGCTGTTTTATGGCTCTCTGGAAACCAGTGGGGCCACAGGGCAAGAGAACAGAGTGTCATATTCCAAGCAGATACTTCTACCCAGATGCAAGGAAAGCAGCGCCGGGCTCATTATTAGCGCCTTCTTCCCAGCGCACAGAGAAGTTCACAGTCACTTTTGACAGGATCTGTTTCCTTGGGGCAGAGGGAGAAACGCAAGAGACCAGATATGGATTATTTCACAACCACATGAAAGAAAGCCCTGGCAGTCCCTTCTCTGGTGCAAAAGAGCCAGAGCTTTACACCAGAGAAGGGGAGAAGGAAAGGAGTGCCTTCCAGACATTCTCCCCACCCCCAGCCTCCCTTTTCCCCTGGCAATGTTCCAAACATTGCAATCCCAGATCTAGAACAATGTGTGGGTTAAAGCACTGAGTGTGTATGGGGGCGGGGGGAGTAGATGGGAAATAAGCCCAGCACAGAGAGGGTTAAGAAGTCCTAGCTCCTTGCCCATTTTCTGTTGCAAAGTGCCTCTTTCAAAGACTACTTTACAATGAATAAAGGGGCCATCAGGGGACTTTGTGCATAACTGGAAGTTAGCCTGTGGCCTGTCCCTCTGTAATAACCTGTTTCATTTGCAAATAGACAGGTCGAACAAGCATTTGAAGAGCGCAAGTTCTAAAATAACATCCTTTTGGATCATTACAATATGACAAGCTCCAAACACAGGCGAAAGCTGCCCTTTGCTTTTAACTTGCTCCCCCAGCCAGTGCCAAAGTAAGCGTCTTTCCCAGCCCGCAGCCCAAACTCGCTGCCAAGAACAGCCAAGTTCTACAATCTGTCTACACTATGCAAATTACTCACATTTGTATGTGTTTGTTTCTTCGCCACGCTTTATTTTGCTTCCGCAAATCACGGGGAAAGTTCTGTGCAGGGCCGCTGAAATCTGGCCTCCCTCGGTGACCCGTGAAAATTAGCCCCACAAATTTCAAGCTTCTCTTGTTATCTTAAGAACTAGAAACTTGCTCTTTTGGAATGTGTAGGTGGAAACTTAAATCCTGTGCCAATGTTTATGCTCAGAGTCAAACAATTGCAGAATCACTAGGGTTACAAGCTCCAAGTTGGGAAATTCCTGGAGATCTGGGGGTGAAACCTAGAGAAAGTGGGGTTTGGGGAGGGAAAGGACCTTGGCATGGCATAATTCCATAGAGTCCACCCCCCAAAGTAGCCATTTTCTCCAGGTGAACTGATCTCTGTGGCCTGGAGACCAGTTGTAATTCCAGGAGATCTCCAGCCACTACCTGGAGGCTGGCAACCCTAAGAATCACACAAAAGATGTTGTAGAACTACTTGATCTTATGGTGATCTTTGCACAGATCTTTCTCACCATGTCAGTTAGATGATGAAAATTTGGTTTATGGGGAAAAAAGCATTCCACATGTTAGGGAGGAAGGGAGAGGGTACGAGAGACTTCCCACTTTGTTACTGTTTGGTGCTGCCAAATAAGGAGGTGGGGTCTGAAGAAGAGTTTTGGACGCTTGTCTCGAATGCAGAAATGAAGAGGAGTTGAGGTTTGTGCAGAGGATCACGGATGTCGGCAACATCACTGGTAGGGAACAGTGGGCTTTGTTGAGGTCCTGTGTCTTCCAGGAGACCGGCTGTCAGTCCCTGGTAGTTAGATCCCCAAGGTCCCCACAGGTAACACACAGGTGTTCCAGTTGAAGAAGCTTTATTAGAGATCCATTCAGTACAAGGTACTTAGACAATGCAATTGGCAGAAGTGACGTATATGGGCCGGCAATGTTAGTTATAGGGAATATTCCCGCCTTTGGGAAAAGGACTGTTAAAAAGGGGGGTTGGGGGTGAGACATTGTTTTAGACTAGACAGTGAGAAAGATGAACGTATCTTTGCTTCTCAAGAAGGATATATCTCGAGCCAGTTTCAGCTGGTAGTCAAGGACACTGGCTCAGTGGAGCGCGAAAGAGAAAGTAAACATTTGCAAGATAACCTACTGGCATTACAGCGATAAAGAACTTCCCATACCCTCAGAGACATGGCAGATATGCAGGAGGCATATATGACACTGGCCTCAAGGCCAAAGAATGGACAAGTATTTTCAAGTACACATAAAGGAACCAATCGGGTGAGCTCAAAGTGAGAACCTGATCGGGAATGCTGAGAGGTCATCAGGGGACCAAATTTGGGGGGCCCTGGTTATCCTGAGGGTGCCAATGAGTTGGGAAATACCTAAAGATTTGGGAGTGGAATTGCCAGCCTCCAGGTGGCAGCTGAAGATCTCCCGGAATTACAACTGATCTCCAGGCCATAGAGGTCAGTTCCCCTGGAGAAAATGGCAGCTTCAAATGGTGGATTCTTTGGCATGACATCCTGTAAGTCTGGGGATCAGCGGTAAATCTAGGAGACCTCCAGGCCCCACCTGGAGGTTGGCATGCTTGACTTGGGAAGGGGAGAGAACTCCCTGGGGATGGCCCTCTATCCCTCTCCCCTGCATGGAAGGGGGTAGCTGGGCCGGAGACACTGCATCTACCTCTCCTTCCAATTTCAATGCTTCAGCACAGGAGCACCGTCTCCAAGTTGCAACCTGGCAACTCAAGTTATCAATAGCTCCCTCCTACGTGTTTGTTCCGGATGCTCTTCCCTTTTTCTTCTCCCCAGGAGACTCTCCTGCTTACCTCAACGCCCTCCAGCTTTCTTGCTTCCCCCAGGCTCTCTTTTCACAAAGCTTACTGGCTGGAGTTTCTTTTTTTTTACCAGTCGTTGTGTAGGCCGAATCCCATTTTATTGCAAGTTTCCATACCTGCCAATATTTGCAACCTCTCTGGGCACCCATGTACCCCGCCCCCTTGCATTATTGTTTCTTTCTGCTGGTGCCTGTAACACCTCTCAATTTAATGTCATCCGAACATTCAATTAATGTACTGTGTGTTCCTGCTTCTGGAGAATTAATTGGCGGCATCAGATAAAACGGGCCTAATGCTGCTCTGCGGAGTTCCCAGGCCCGCCATCTCGATATTTATTGGTTACCTTTGTTTATGGCCCTTCCACTGATTTTCAATCCGTGTGATTGAGGCTCTTAGCCAAACCGATTTGGGTTCGTTTTTCACATAAAGATAGCAGGCAGCAGACACACACCCTAGTAACAACTTTACAAGAAATCTGAGGTGATTATGAGGCATTTTAGCACACTCCATTAATCTATTAATTCTGCTCTCTTCCTACCTCCAAGCTGTCTGTTTATCTGGCATTAACTTCATTCCTATAAATCAAAAATGCCACGTGTGGGACAGGGGAGGCGAGGAACGGGTATTTGCAGGAAGCGATACAAACAGAAGTGTCTTTAACTTGGAGCATTTTCTTAGAGGATTGCCCATCAGATGCCCCCAACAGATCCTATGTTAAGAGGAACCATTCTGAACCGGAGACGCCTCTAGGGCTCAGGTTGCCGACCTCCAGGTACTGGCTAGAGATCTCTTGGAATTACACCATGCCATGCCACAGAAATCAGTTCCCCTGGAAAAAACGGCTGCTTTGGAGGTAGATTTCTATGGCCTTATACCCTGCTGAGGTCCATCCCCTCCCCAAATCCCACCCTCTTCAGGTTCCACCGCCAAACTCTCCCAGAATTTCCCAACCTAGAGCTGGCAGCCCTATCTAGGAGGACCCATCAAGATATCACTTGGAGCATGATACTTGGAGAGAGTTGGGCAAATATAGCAGTAACCAAAAGATAGTAGAAGGGAAATAATTATCACCATTGTATCTTGCCCTTCTTCAAAGGAGTTCAGAATGGCATGCATGATTCTGCCATTTCCTTATGTTATTCTCACAACAATCTTCTGAGGTAGGTTTATTTATTTTGCTATTTATAGTCTGCCTTTCTCATTGAGACTTCAAGTAGATTGCACAGTGCAGGTCAATACAATCAACAGCTGGGTCTGGATATTTGACTTACAGTCTGTCTACAGGAGACATCTTACATGAGGATGCTCAAGTGTAGGGAGAGGCAATGTTAGCTGGGAAGCATAATTTAAAAAGACAGAGCCGGTGGAGATTGCTCCTCAGAGGATTTGTTAATTTCATCTTCGCCTCTCTGAAGGCTCTATCCATTTCACCTTTTCTTCTGGGAGGTGAAGATAAAATTAACAAACCCTCTGAGGAGAGATTGCTGGCTCTGTCTTTTTAAACGATGCTTCCTGGCTAACATTGTGTCTCCCTACACTTGAGTGTCCCAGTGTAAGATGTCTTACGTAGAGAGACTCATACATTCAATAGAGAGCAGGGTAAGGAATGCAGAAGTTTGAAAACGAGCAGAAGTCTGATACAGAGCTGAAAAAAATGCTGAAAACAAAATATAAGCAAGTTAACGTGACATATTACATGGCGCAGAACTATCCAGTAGGAGCACACTTACAGCAACAGACTGTACACAGTAGCATAGTCTACAGTCCCTAATCCTTTAATGAAGCATCTCTCTGAACCTTTTCTTTACAGCACAGTCTTATTACATGTGCAAAAAAGTCCCCTTGAATAATTCAGTTTTGCATAATTGGGGAAAAGCTGGGAGGGTGGGAACTTTCCCGACCACCTCAAGCAGGTAAAGCTGGAAAAGAATGACAGGCTCAATGAACATTCCAGCAGAGTGAGGATTTGAACCCAGGTCTCTCTGTCCCAGTCTGACACCCCTATAACACACTGGAATAATAGTCCTTTCTAATTAAAACTACATTGTAAGTTTGTGGGCTTGCTACCCATCATTCTTAAAAAAAATGGACTTAAAATGTGTTCAGATGCTAAGATCCTGTTCATTATTAGAGATGGGCAGGAACCAGAAAAAAAACGAACCATGCGGTTCGTGGTTCGTCAAATTTCACGAACCACAAACCACGAACTTTCATGAACCTGCCCCTGGTTCACAAAATGGTTCATTTGGGTCATGTAAACATCACATCCGGGTCAGAAAAGCATCACTTCTGGGTCAGCAGAAGGTCACTTCCGGGTCAGCAGAAGGTCACTTCCGGGCCAGAAAAAGGTTGCTTCCGGGCCAGCAGAAGGTCTGCAGGAAGTCCATCCCCTGTTGCCTAGGAAACTGATTGATCTGCGCCAGGCTGTCTGCAGTCACGAACCAAAAAACGAACCAAACAAACCAGCCTAAAGTTCATGGCAGTTCGTCAGAAATGGGATCTGACGAACCACGGTTCGCGAACCATGAACCGGCCTGGTTCATGCTTAATTTTGGTTCGTATTTCAGTTCATGCCCATCTCTATTCATTACACAGGCTGAGGTGCTAAACTGAGATGGCAGAATTGTGGATTGTATACTTTTCGACTTCACATCAGGGTGAAGTTGTATATTTGTACGTTCCCCTTTGTAATCAAAACTCCCTGCTTGCAATAAATGTGCAAGATTAGATTGGCAGATATGACCAGGGCCAGTGAGTGGTGAGGGGACATTTGTCCTGGGCCCAAACTCAAAGAAAGCCTCAAATTTATACATCTTGTTTTTATGCGCATCATGTGTCTTCATATTTCATTTTTATACTAGAGTCTCAAAAATATAACACTGTAGAGCCCACTCTCCAAAGCTGCCATTTGCTCCAGGGGGAACTGTTCTCTGTAGCTTGGAGATCAGTTGTAATTCCAGGAGACCGCCAAGCCCCGCCAGGAAGCTGGCCACCCTGTTCCAGAGGAAGAGGCAGGAGAGCAAGCCCTGGATATCAGCAGCACTTTGAAAGCCTGTTTTTCTTTCTGGAGTTCTGCAAAAGCACAGACATCGTCACAGCTGCTTGCTCTGGTTGCTGACTCAGGGAACGTGAATGGTGTGGGTTGTGGCTTGCCTGCTGCTGATTCAGGCATTCATCTTGCCCATAGAGTGCCATGGAGAAGAGAGCTAGAGAGGGCTACAGGTGCCCTTGGCCTCCAGTTTTCAGATTTAAAAAGCGTTCAAGAGACATTTGTTTTGCAAATGGAGAATTCAGTAGCTCCCCCCCCCCCTTTATGTGCTTGCAGGAATTTAAGAATTTGCTGCCCAGAAGAGGAGTTGATGGGCACAGGTCTACCAAAGGGATTGGCACTGAGGTGGCAGAGTGTGAGGTGGTAGAAGACACTGGACTGCTGGTGGGGGAGGGAATGCATTTTTCGACATTATTCACATGAATCATTCCTTGCAAGTGGAAAACTAGCACAGCAAGTGAAGGACAAAGCTAGAGCTTTTCATCCTGGTGTGCTAATTGTTTTTATTTGCAAAGAATCTGTAGATGTGTAATTCTTTCCCCCCTGCAGGGCAAATTACTGTTTACAGTAGTGATGGTGGTTTACTTTGGAAAAACAACAGAGGAAAGTTTTTCTCACCTGAGCCCTGAAGATCTGCTCTGAAACACCGTAATGTTTGTGGGAGCCAGTTTGGTGTAGCCAGTTTGTGGGTGCCAGTTTGGCTCGTTGGTGGCTTGTGGCACACCTGGGCAGGCTAGGGAGGCACTCGGGGCTCCATACAGAAGTGAGCCAGTTTGGTGTAGTGGTTAAGAGCGGCAGGACTCTAAGCTGGTGAGCCAGGTTTGATTCCCCACTCCTCCACTTGAAGCCAGCTGGGTGACCGTGGGTCAGTCACAGCTTCTCAGAGCTCTCTCAGCCCCACCCACCTCACAGGGTGATTCATAGAAGCATAGAATCATAGGGTTCAATTGTTGTGAGGATAATAATAACACACTTTGTAAACTGCTCTGAGTGGTTGTTAAATTGTCTTGAAGGGTGGTATATAAATCAAATGTTGTTATCATTAATAACGATAACAATAATGATAACGATAATATACCCACTAAGTCACCATTTTATGGCAGACTCCACTCACTGAATCACCATTTTTTTACTGGCTCCACCCTCCAAGCTTCCATCTTGAGACTGGTAGCTCCCAACATTCTTGAAAAAATATTAAGCAGCTTCCCGAAACGTTAAGTCTGCCCTCCCCGATGCTACAATACCAAACAACGGGTTGGATCCAGTAATCCATCTGTGCAAGGAAGCAGATCTTTCCTGCATTCTCTTCCTCTCATCAGTCATTTCCAATCTCAGGAAAGTTTATTCCTGGGACCTGTGTGGACTAACAATCTGGTGGGTTGTGGGGTGAGCTGACCTGAGGAGGGAGAAGAGGGAAATATCACCCTCTACTCCCTCGTCAGCACAGATGCACAGGTGGAAAAAGCAGGAAAGGCAGTTTTATCCCTTTCTCCTTCCTTCTCCACGTCCCACCCTTCTCTCATTTGTACGGCTTTTGATCCACGTGGATCCTATTAACCTGAAAACCGTCTTTTCCACATCACCTGAGACTGCTTTGTGGGAGGGGAATGTGAAATGCATCCATGATTTGCATCATCTTCTGCTCTCTCCTGTCGGAGGTGTCACCTTCCCCGGGCTATAGTTAGCCCCAGGAGGGAAAGAAGACAGGCACCTTCTTTGCACCTGTCTTTTTGCCCTTCTAGAGCTAATAAAAGCATGGGGAGAGGATAGGTTTTAACAAGCAAAACGGTGTGGAGTTTATAACAGTGCGGAGGGAATCAAGGATATAGTATGGATGGAAGAACCATCTATGCCACCAGAGCTCTTTGGTGGAAGGATGGAATACAAAGAGACTAAGCGAATATAACCTGTATGGCATGACAGGTACTGCAAGTGGAGGCTGGCACACATTTGTCTATTTACTTTATTTATACCTTGCCTTTCTCTCTGAGTCTCCACAATGAAGGGGAAGAATCCGGCAAATCGATATGGAATGCCTACTTCACACATTTTATACGATGTGCCTGATGGAGGGGAGGCACTCACATCCGCTTTTCCACCACCAGGTAGGGGTATCAACTGAGCTACAGAAGATAATTCTACCTGTGGGTATAGCAGCCAGGATAGCCCACCACGATCTCTCCACGTTCCGTTTCACCTGCAACATGAAGCAAGCAAAAGACTTCAGCTCTGAAAATTCTATAATATTTGATTTGGGCAGCGGCTCCAGCTACTAACTACCTGAGCTGCTTTGAGACCAGTGGACTCCTGCAGCCTATCATGGACACAGAGGCCGATAATTGAATTCTTCGTGACGCCGTATATTGGATTCGTTCTTCTTCCATAAAGTGTCAGTGGTTTGTGCTAAGGCTATCCAGTTCCCTAGCAAAAAAACCCAGAATCTGTTGACTAGCACAAATTGTGGAATTTGGGAAAATAGACTTAAATCCGTTTATTTTTCTTAATTGTGTGGGTTTGTGCTAGCTATTAGAAAAAGCAAGAAAGACAAAGACGGAATCCCTGCCTTCCGTCTTCTGGAAATTCTTTCCAGCATATCTTCACAGCCATGTGGACTAGAAACAGTTTCTGTGCAGAATGAGTCTCTCTCTACATGAGACATCTGGCACTTGAAGAACAGGTGTTGGGAGATGCAATGTTAGTTGGGAAGGGTAGTTTAGAAAGATAGAGGTGGCAGCAGGGCAAAGGATTTACTGTACACTGGAAGGAGCTGTGAAACACCAGAAGGGAAATGTCAGCCCATTATAACCTCTCCAGGTCCAAGCCCAGTTCTAGAAGGCAGCTCCAGCCCAATCCAATTCCTCCCTGCCCTCTGGTTGCAATCCCACACCGGTTTAGCAGAGAGAGGTGAAATTGACAGAGCCTTCAAGGAGGCAAAGATGAAATTAACAAACCCTCTGAGGAGCGATCCCTGCCGGCTTTGTCTTTAAACTACACTTCCCGGCTAATATTGCATCTCCCTGCACTAGAGAGATTCTGAGTCTCAAGACCCAATGTGGAACAGCTTTTTGAAGGTTGAATTAGGAGAGGACACCTTGGTTCAAGCTACTACCATGACGCCCCCTATGTAACCTTAGGCCGGTCAGCTTAATCCATTTCACATTTGTTTCAAGGGTCCCTCGAAGGGAGGAAGAGTGGGATACAGAGGGGATACAGAGGGGAGGGGCTGTGGCTCGGTGGTAGAGCAACTGCTTGGCATGCAACAGGTGCCAGGTTCAATCCCCAGAATCTCCCATTAAAAGGGCCAGGTAGAAGATGATGTAAAGGACCTCTGCTGGAAATCCCGGAGACCCCCTGCCAGCATAAATAGATAATACTGATCTTGATGGCCTGAAGGTCTGATAAGGCAGCTTCATATGTACAATAACAACAAACCTGCAGTGTTTCAAGGAACAAAGAACTACAACCCAAATAAAGCCCCATGATCTTTTGCCTTTTTAATACGTGCATTGCCAGGTCCAGGTTGGGAAATGCCTAGCGACTGGGGGAGGGGGGGTGAGCCTGGGAAGGGCAGGGTTCAGGGTATAAGACCATAGAATACACATTGCAAAGTAGCCATTTTCTCCAGGGGAAGTGATCTTTGTTGCCTGGAGATCAGTTGTAAGTAATTCCGGGAGATCTTCTCCAGCCATCGCCGGGAGCATTTTGGAGTGTACTTAGTAAGTGTTCATGGATATACTCGGCATCCCTGTGACCACCAAGAGGTTGGCAACCCAATTTAATGCATAATAGAATGTCAGCTTTTCCCCTGGCAGAATCATACGGTGCCTTTGCTAACTCCACATCATTGGCTGGCTGCAATTGATTGGTGAGGGGCAGGGGGGGGGGTACCTAATAATCTATGAGTAAATTTTACTATTGAATATGGAGAGGCAGGAAACAAACTTGATAAAGGGAGGCCATTTGGGCAGCAATGCACCATCATTACCATGATAAGTAGCTCTGCTTTTTCTTTTCTTTTTTTTAAAAAAATGAAGCTGACTGCTGCATTCCCCCTTCCCCGTTTCCCTGAGCAGTTAGAAGTTCCAAGGCAATGCTTACTCAT
This sequence comes from Eublepharis macularius, assembly GCF_028583425.1. Classification (NCBI taxonomy): domain Eukaryota; kingdom Metazoa; phylum Chordata; class Lepidosauria; order Squamata; family Eublepharidae; genus Eublepharis; species Eublepharis macularius. The sequence goes on along the minus strand of NC_072795.1, from coordinate 13,194,659 downwards.
GCTGGTTTCCTTTGAAGGACAGAGCGCTGGAAATGTATGGTGCTTTGTAGCATTTGCTTTAGAGTCTCTCTGCAGGAGACATCTGAAACGTGAAGAACATGTGTTGGGAGATGCAATGGAAGCCAGGAAGGGTAGTTTGAAAAGACTGAACCAGCTGCAGGGTAAAGGCTTTGCTATACACTGGATCTGTGCGAAGGGGCTGTGAAATGCCAGAAGGGAAACTTCAGCCCATTTGAACTTCTCCAGGTCCAAGCCTGGCTCTGGAAGGCAGCTCAAGCCCATTTCCATTCCTTGCTACTCTCTGGTTGAGATCCCACACAGTTTTAGACTGGAGAGGTGAAACTGACAGAGCCTTCGGAGAGGCGAAGATGAAGTTAACAAACCCTCTGAGGAGCAATCTCTGATGGCTCTGTTTTTTAAACTACGCTTCCCAGCAAACATCATGTCTCCCTACACTTGATGGACATGGACCAAGCCATCTCATGTAGCGACATGCTTATTTTGGATGCTCCCAGTAGTGTCTCTCCACTGTCTCTTCTAGATTCCCAGTGGCTGTTTCTTCACATAAACAGCACCCTCCCTTCAGTCAGGAAGGGGGGGGGGGGTCAACTCTTCCAAGCCCTGATGTGCGCTTGAACAGAGACATTACCCAAAAATGAGGCCCTCTTGAAGAGATGCCTGATTAAGAAGCACTACCATTCCTTTTGCCAATAGCCTCATGCTTTTTATTTATTATTTATTTCATTTATACTCCCCCTTTCTCCCCCATTGTGAATCCGAAGTGACTTACAGCATTCTCCTTTCTCTAAGTTTTTATCACAACAACCCTGTGAGGTAGGTTAGGCCGAGAGCATATAAGTGGCCCAAGCAAGCTTCCATGGCAGAGTAGGGATTCGAACCCAGGTTTCCCAGATCCTAGTATGATACTCTAACCACTACACCATACCATGCTGGCTGTCAACTGCATGTCTCCTTTGGCACAGAGAGCAGAGTCCAAGCTTGCAAAACTGAGATTCTCGAAGTTCAGAAAACTGCAGCTCCCACAATTTGGGTGTATATTTTGCAGAATCATGGAATGGACATTGTCCAGGCTACAGGAAGCAGGTCTTCAAGGGACCAGAGGCCAAATTAGTTGCACGTCCAGTGCCAAGTCATGTAAAAATTGTTCTCTGGGGGGTGTTCTTTTTATATATATATAAAATGCAATCATGGAGAGTACAGCCTAAAGCGGAAAGTTCATCCTTCTGAGACTGTGTATATGTGTGGTTTCTTAACCTGTTCCCCTTCAGCAGGTTTCCTGATGAAAACCCTTCCCCAAGCGGCTTCCCCCTGCCGTGGGGATTATTACAGCAGGGATTTGAAAATATGTGAAAAACAATGGCCCGTAATATGCCAACGCTACTTGCAAAGAGAAAACTCACAGGAGAACTAAAGCACAATTTTGTGAATTATCACAATTATTTCAAAAGTGCAATGTGCTACAATCATGTACAAAATTCATATACAATACATATATATCCAAATACAATCATTCATATTCATGTACACAATAACCCGATCAGAAAAACCGTCAGAGTCTCCTACAAAAAGTGGTTTCTTTCAATCACTTATATACATGTATAGGAAACTGAACCGGGAACGGCAAAAGAGTCCAGAGAAAAATCTTTCACGCCGGTGTATCTTCTTTTAGTCTTTTCTCTTTTTCCATGGCAGAAAATGGAAAATAATGGAACCGGTAGAGCTCAGTTCCAGGCCCTATCTGGGGCCGGCTCAAAGACTCAGATTTCGTGCCTTTACTTCCTCAGGAGCGTCATTCTCTGCTATGATTCTTATAGAAGCATTCCTTCTCACCAGTACCTGGACTGTTGGTGGCTGTGCATTCACCTGCGCAGCTTGATATATGGCAAAAACACTTTTCCTGTAGGAGACTGTTTTTCCTTGGTTGTTTGATTCATCCTGGGTTTGATTGATCTTCGGATTTCATTTCTGGAGTAGCCATTTGCCTGAAGTGCGTGGTTTAGATGGTTAATTTCCTCATTGAGAAAGTGCGGCTCTCATATCTGTCTTGCACGATCCACTAATGTTTTCATTATGCCTCTTTTTTGTCGGGGGTGGTGATTGGAGTTTTTGTGTAAGTACTGATCAGTGTGAGTTGGTTTCCTGTAGACCTTGTGACCTAACTGAAAGTTTGCTTTGCGGATGACCAAGGTATCCAGAAATGGGAGTTTTCCCTCGATTTCTTTCTCCATTGTGAATTGTATCTTCCGGTGGATGTTGTTGAGATGATTCAAAACCCCATCAATTCTTCCTCCCCATGGCTCCAAATGATAAATCTATCATCCACAAACCGGAACCATACACTAGGTTTGTGGGGTGCTGATTCAAGAGCTGTTTTTTCAAAATGTTCCATGTAGAAGTTTGCTATAACTGGGCTGAGAGGGCTCCCCATGGCCACCCCATCCATCTGTTCATAGAATTCGTTATCCCATTGGAAGTAACTGGTTGTCAGACAATGATGGAATAAGGCTGTTACATCCTCTGGGAAAATCTGATTAGCATCCTGCCAACATCTTTTCCACACTGTGACACTGAGAGAACTCTGTCTTTTGGTGCTACACCTCTGAAGATGCCAGCCACAGCTGCTGGCGAAACGTCAGGAACTACAATGCCAAGACCACGGCAATACAGCCCGGAAAACCCACAACAACCATCATGCTCCGGCTGTGAAAGCCTTCGACAATACAACATAGACATATCCTTGGCTGCAGTTGCATCCCAGTCTCTTTGCTCATCTTAGTTAATGCTTTCCCTTCCCCAGGGCATACCTGATTTCCTTTGTACTCAAAATCGTACATTCACTTTCCAAGCTGGGCGCCTGTTGTCTTCTTTAGGTACAGTTCTGATGAGGAGGCAGTTAATTAGAAAGTTAATTCACCTATGAAATGCATTAGGGTTCAGAAAGTTCCTTAGAAGGAATGAGACAGTTAATTAATCAGCTAAATTAGCCACAGCCTCTGGTGGCATGTCCCTCCATGCTCAAATGAACATTTGTCTCTCTGCGCACAGAAAAAGTTCTGCATTTTACGTGTCACTCTCCCTTAGCACTCCAGTATCATTTGGATCTGCTCTCTTGTGTGTTTCTTCTACCTCGAGTTTTGCCAATACTCCAAACAGTTGAACTTTGGACCTTAAATGTTGAACCTTTTCGTTCACAAGCCCAAAGGTTTGCTGAGGTCAAGGAAGAGTTTTGCAGTTCGTATGTCTAACACAGCCACCCCAGCAGAGAGGGAACCAACTCTGCAAAGCTCATTAAATCCCTATTTGGGCTGATATACTTCCACTTCCTTCTCCAAAGAAGGAGGTAGCTAGCTTTCTCCATCGCTTCTGCTGTAGGCTAAAGGCAGTGAAATGAATGCCACATTTCCATGGCCCCCCAAGATAGGCAATTCAGCACCCTGCACTCAAATGCGGAGCAGAAGAATGGAAAGAGCAAAAAAGGAGGCTTCTATCTGAGAATGGGTTCTGTAGGAAAGGGACAATTCCAGGTCTCCTTTCAGATTCCGCATGATTTTCCAGAGCAAGATCTGGGCCAGCAGCTCAAGACCCAGCTGAGCTTCTGTTTTCCTGCCCTTTTGCAGGTATATAACTCTGAGCATGGCCAGAAATTTTTCTAGCAGGGAAGGGAATCTTGATAACATTTTGGCCAGACATGTAAAATCTGGGCCGAGCTTGCTTTTTCTTTCCTGTTGCAAGCTTGCCATTCTCCCACCCAGGGGGGGGGGGTCCCCTACTCCACCACCCACCCCCACTTACTGGGCCAGTGGGAGGTCACACCCCCCTGGGTGACTTCCAGTGGTGCAGTGCACCTCCGGGTGGCTTGTCATACCCCCGCACCTCACAGCAGCGTGCTCCCGCGCCCTGCAGCAGGCCCGTTCAGGCTGAATAGGGCCCTGCAGGAGGTTGGGTGATTCAGCCCTTCGGTGAGTGCGGGAGCACTCCCAGGCTGCCCTTTGACCCGTGTGATGATGTCACTGCCCAGAAGTGATGTCATCATGCCAGCCAGGAGTGCACGCACACAAGGAGATGAGCGGAAGGAGGGGAGGTAAGAGCCAGCATCCCGATCTCCCTCTGGGAGAGTGAAGGGACCTGGGAACCCTAGTACTTATGCTTGGGTGAGGCCAGAGGATTTTTGAGGAAGGAGGGGAATTGGGGGTGTACCACTTGCCAGGAGTTCAAACACTAGAAGAGGCCCCAGAGAGATCCGCCCTGCCTCAACCAGGATCAGGGCCTTCTTGGTCCTGGCTCCCGCCTAGTGGAACTCTCTGTCTGTGGAGATCCGGGCTCAGCAGGAATTGATATCTTTCCACCGGGCCTGTAAGACAGAGATGTTCCGCCAGGCATATGGTGGCTGAGGCAGGTGGGCTGTGAAGCCGGCCTCCTGCCATGGGAGGGGTTTTTATCCCCTCTTCTATCAACATCTATTAGGTGGCCATCCACCCCTACGGATGGCTGTTTGGGTTGTGCTTTCTTTTAGAAATTGTTTTATGTATTTATTGATGTTTTTATCTGGTTTTAAAGTAATATGTTTATGTGTTTTATATATGTTGTACTCCTCTTTGAGCCCATTCAGGGGGAGAGAAGATTAGAAATAATAATATTAATAATGATGATGATGATGATCCTATAACATAATTCAGTAAGCGGGTTTCTGACGACTCACCAGGTATCCCAGTCTGCAGGCGCGATAGTGTGCTCTTAGCGGGGATAAGCGGAGAGTTGCTCCCGTCTGCTGCCGCGGATTGGGACCCAAGGAGGCCAGAACAGCTGCTGCCAGCTCATGAGCTCGCCACGGCGCCTGCCTCCTCCCCTCCCCACACTCCTGGCTTTTCCACTGGCCCAATGGGCGCTGAAGTGCCCTGACCGGCCGCCTCCTCTTCCTCCCCCCTCCTGGCTTTTCCCCTCAGCGACCAAATCTACCTCCCCCTTCCTTGGCTAGGCTGGTAGACCTGGCCTGTGGACCCACAGAGGCCAGGTATACCTGCCATGGCTCTTCTGGCTGGGTACATCTGGCCTTTGTACTCCTAGAGGCCAGATCTACCACCCATAGCATTGCCAGGCAGCTGCAGGGCCTAGGAGCGCACCAGGGCCGTTGCTGTCCCCAGCCGGTAGTGCTCCCTGCCTCTGCAGCCAGCTGCAAGGTGCAGGGGCACACCAGGGCCCTTGATGCCCCCCTGCCCCCCCCCAGTGATACAATAGGGTATGGTTTTTGCTCTGTGAATATCCTAGCCATGAATTATATTGTATTCAAGTGCAGTATGTAATTCACCTTGGATTGCAATGAGAAAGGCAGCCTATAAATAAACAACTATAATAATAGTCTGGTCCGCTAGAGCTCCTCTGATGTGTTCTCGCAGTTTATTAAAATATTACCAGTCCTGAACACACACACACACACACACACACACACACACACACACACACACACTTTCCAATAGAAAAGAACAAGAGTAGGGCCTATAAGGCTAACAAAATTTGTGGTAGGTTATGAGCTTTCGTGAAACACAGCTCACTTCTTCATATCTGAAGAAGTGAGCTGTGACTCATGAAAGCTCATACCCTACCACAAGCTTTGTTAGTCTTGTAGGTGCTACTGGACTCTTGCTCTTTTCTACTGCTACAGACAGACTAACACAGCTGCCCATCTTGACACATTTTCTAGTTTAGTCTTCTAAAAAGCTCTGGAAATCTTCTCCGTTTCCATCAAGGAAACATAAAGGAACATTTAAAGCAAGCGGTTTTGCCAAGATCTAAAGCCACCCATTTTCAAGAGAAAAGAATGATTGGAAGTATTGTTTTTTTAAAAAGGGCAGATCTTTACATGGGTAATTAATAAAAGCTTTGTAGGGAAAGGCATTCTCCGCCCAAGTCACTTTTGTCTGCTTTAGAGCCGGGGCCACTGGCATTTCACAGACCGCTGAGGAAGATGGATGGAGCGTAAATGAGTTTGGTCCCGAGTACTTGTCTCTTTCTAGTGAGACACAATTCATAATACACAAGGCTTGTCTCCTTTTCTGTGAAAGATGTGAGGGAGGTGGAGAGATTCTCCAAATAAGCAGCTGCTCTTGTGCCAATAACTGTTCCAGTTCAGACTGTAGGTAGCTAACAGAATATTCCTCTCCTTAAGAAAAATTCCCTCCATAGTAAAAAAGGACATGGGTTCTAATCCAGTATTCTTGGTACGCTGGTTTCTCTGTAGCCCTTTCCCACCATTACAGTTATGGCCGGTTCCATCCTCACATTCTCATTCTGTCCAAAAGCCATTGACAAAAATTATCTTATTACAGAAACTTCAAGTTCTCTCTAGGGACCATCATGGAAGGGCCCTTTTCCTGATATAATTCATCCATGTTCTCACATTTCTTTTGCCCCCTCCTCACTTACACATCTACTCGCTCCTGACTGAACACGAGGGGACGCTTGGGTATTTTCCTTTTTGGCACTATGTGGTCTTTTCCTTTCCCCATGCTGCGTTTCACCGATGCTCCTTTCTGTCTCCTTAAATAAGGGGCTCAAACTGCTTTGCTTATTGTCTATTAACTCGAGAGGGGAACACATCGGCCTGTGAAATCAGAAACATTTACCATGAGAAATGGGGGAAAACTGAAATACCATTTTCTCTCGGCTGCTTGACGGGAAACGGTCTGTCAGAGCCAGCGAGGGCCCTCTCGGAGCAGTGGCTGAATTCATTACGGAGCCAATGCTCCACAGTCAGCGCTTCTGGAAAGAAAAGCATTTCTAAAGTGGAGAGGGTCAAGGCCTAAGGAGCTCACGAGGTTTCCCCCTCCCCACCTCTAGGATCTGCTTTCCTGATTCAGAGCTTGGTGGTGGTAGGCATTCGACTGAGAAGTCAGCAGCTGAGAAATCCCCCCTTCCCCTCCCCGCCGCCAAAGACCACCCACAAGCCCTCCTCTCTTCCCCCTTTGTACTCCAAACATGCCCCTTTCGTTCTGGGGATTTGAGTTTCCATTAGTGTCTGTTTGGTGGCTCCATCTTTCTTTACACTGGCATTATCATGGCTGCTTAGTTTTGCCGCCTCGTGTTCGCTCCCAAGCAGTCTCTTGATACTAAGCAAGCATCTGCGTGACAACCTGAAGAATGAGGAAAGTTATGAGGAAGAAGGCCTGGTTACTTGTCTCCCCCCCCCCAACCCCATCTGGGGTAGGGTTGCCAGCTCTGGGTTGGGAAATTCCTGGAGATTTGATGGGGTGGGGCCTGGGGAGGACAGGGTCTGCAGAGGGGAGAGACCTCAGCGGGGCATAATGCCATAGACTCCGCCCTCCAAAGCAGCTATTTTCTCCAGAGGAACTGATGTCTGTCACCTGGAGACCAGTTATAATTCTGGGAGATCTCCAGGCCCCACTTGGAGGTTGGCAACCCTAAGGCCCTTCCCTAAATGAAGAGACTTCCACTCTTTCCCCTCTTAAAACACAAATTGGAGTTGCCAAGGCCCAGGAGATTTGGGGTGGAGCCTGGAGAGGGCGGAGTTTGGGGAGGGAACACTGCACAGATTTGATGCCGTAAGAGTCCACCTTTCAAAGCAGCCATTTTCTTTAGGGGAACTGATCTCCGTTGTCTGGAGCTCAACGGTAATGCCAGATCGTCTTGCTTCACCTGGAGATTGGCAGCCTTACCTGCATTTCTCTTTTCCTCCTCACTGACAGTCACCATGTTGTGTTAGGGATGGCTCAAGGGACTCCGCCAGTCCTGGCTTGCACCTCTGACAGCTCAGGAAAGAGCTGAAGCCTTTCATCTGTATCTTTTCAGTTTTATAGAAACATTCCAAAACAGCACATACCTCCACATAATTGACATAGATTACATAATGAATTACTAAAAGTATATCCATATCTCAGATCAACCCCCCCCCCCCAATCACATACCAATCATTATGTGGCAGTGGTGGAGGGGGAGGAAACGAAATACATTCCAAAGCTTCTTTCTTAATTTAATGTAGATTATTTTGGTTCCAGAATTGCGCCAAAAGGAGACTATCTTTGAACAAACTTTTCTTGAGATCGCTATTCCCTCTCCCACACATTTATTTTAAGCTGTCATCTTATCTATGTTTATTTTAGTTACAGTCCAAAAGTGCCTCCTGCTTTATCGGGTTTTTGTGCTCATTTGGAACACCTTTCTGTGGTCTCCAGGCGGCTCTTCTTGCCGCCATCTGCTCACCTACGATCTTTAGCTCTCAAAACTGTTAGGTCCTATTGGCATAGTGACCCTCAAGGTTTTATCCGTTATGTCACAATTCTGCATCTGACGTGATAGCGTCACACACGGTGGCAAAGAAAATCACATGGATTACCATAGCCAATTGGATTAAACCATAGTGGGGATAAAAAAGGCAGTGGGCAGCAATGCCAAAAATGGAGCTGCCCAGAAGCAGCAGCTAAAGGTGAACCTAAAAGGGGGCAATTTTTTAAACTTCATTTTTACCCCACCTTTCTCCCCAATCAGGACCCAATTCACCTTACATCATTCTCCTCTCCTTTTATTCCCTCACAACAAAAACCCTGTGAGGTCTGTTAGACTGAGGGCCAAGCTACAAGTGATGAATGACACTTGAATGGCAAGTGTATTCCTCCCTGTTCACTTGCCCTCCACTTGCGCTCCACTCAATCCACTTGCCATTCAAGTGTCATTTGTCACTTGTAGCTTGGTCCTGAGAGTATATAACTGGTCCAAGGTCACCTAGAGAGCCTGCCTGGGGGAGTGCAGAATGGATCCTGGGTCACCCAGACTCTGGCTACTACACCATGCTGCCTCTTCAGATATGACTGAAATTATACTAGTGTTCAAGCTCCTGCTCTGTATGAACTGGGGGTCTGTTTTTGGTGGAGGAAGTGGGTAGTGAAAGGAAACTCCCTTTCAGACAAGTGAAGAGGGTTATGTCTTTTGAAGAAGAAGAATTCCTGCCCAGTGTCTAAAAAGGGAGGTTTGGCTCTGGAGGACCCTGGGTCTGGTGTAAAGGGAAAAGAGTGCTGTATTGAAGTCAGAACTCCTAAACTGTAAAATGAAATCTATGAAGAAATCTTGTTAAATTAACCTAAGTTTGAAACCACCAACCTCTCCCTTTTAAGATCTGTAACTACTGAAACTAAGTTTTAATATTATTGTGCCTAATGATTGTGAAGTATTCTGTTCCACAATCAAAAGTTACCTCAGCTTTTCTTTCCCTGCCTACCTATATACCATAGATGCAGAGGAGTTAGCTGTGTTAGACTGTAGTAGCAAAATCAAAAAGAGTCCAGTAGCACCTTTAAGTTACCTCAGCTTTTCTTTCCCTGCCTACCTATATACCATAGATGCAGAGGAGTTAGCCGTGTTAGACTGTAGTAGCAAAATCAAAAAGAGTCCAGTAGCACCTTTAAGACTAACCAACTTTATTGTAGCATAAGCTTTCGAGAATCACAGTTCTCTTCGTCAGATGCATGGAGGGCAAGAAGAAACTGGTCAGATATATAGGTGGAGAGGGAATATATACCAGTCCATTTCATTTGAAGAAGACTTGGACACTTGCTTCTCCTCTACCAAATATTTGGGCTGGGATATAAGCCAAAAAATATATGTTTCAAAGTGTAGGGCAAAAGGAATTT